>NC_135665.1:1604626-1904626 GCF_964188315.1 Podarcis muralis | reverse complement strand
CTGATTGATGTACAAACAAGGAGGTGAAATTTATACTGAAGAAGAACTGTTCTGTATATCCAGGTGTTTTTTTTAAAAAATGAGCTACACTTTTGATTATATGTTGCTCTTTTTTTGAGTGAAATCATGCATACAAACCAATGACTAAGCAAAAAGGAAAACAAGATATAAGCTTGCATCATGTGTTTCTGTGGCTCTGCTCTTCATTTGCCATTTGGGTATATTTGTGAAAAAGTCATTGTAGAGAATGTGGGAGAGGTATGAGACCAGCAGCAGTGCCCCCCCTTCTAGCTGACTTTCATCTGAAAACGATGTACCGTACTGTACTCTATAAATACCACTAACAGTGCTTTATTCTGCTGCGTTTCATTGGAATGGATGCATAAGCAGCAGCTACCATCCTTATAAGCTACCACTTTTGTAAAGGTTTTTTCCTTATGTCTCTCTCTCTCTGAAAGGTGCATTCTCTTCATCCAGTTGCCAGATTCCTGTCAGCCAGTGGGAACTTTGTGCATTTCTGGAGGGAACAAAACTTTCTCCCTCTCCTTACACAACATTCTCTATGCTAACAGAGACAAGACAATGAAGACTCGTTGGGTTTTTTAAAACCACTTTCCAAGAGACTTCTACCTTTTCATAAATTGCAGCTGTTGTACAGAATATGAGAAGAAAACAAACAACAACGAGGTAATTGAACCTACCACACAGGGGGTATGTCAAAATATTTCTTAGGACATGAACTCTGCCACTATGTACCTTGTGATCTTACCCTGTGTGTTAGGCTTGATACATTGAATGATAATGGCAATACTTCGTCCGTTAATGCTAAGGCTTGCTCTTTGAAAACAGGAGTGAAAGCGTCCTTGGAAGAACCCCTTGCATCTAACCAAGCCGCCATCTTCGTCAATGTTAAAGCATGAACTTTCCCTCCCCCATCTCTTGTAATGGTGGAGAATTATGTTTACAGACTTTCCCCGCTACCCAGAAACATTCTGCTGGTTCTATGTTCTTTACTCCTCCTTCGCAAGGAGAGAGAGGTGCAACTGTCCTATCTAGGGCCAGATTCATCCCTGACATAATCACCCTGCAGCCAGTGGAATTATACTGGGATCAATTTGCCCCATCTTTGTAAAGAATCTGTACATACAACTCTTGTAAAGTACACCTGCAATGGCAGAATCTTCTTGTTTCACCTGATAAAAAGCTAGCTTCCTAGAAAAAAATAAAAATAAACAAACATCTCAGAGAGTAGAGTATTCTACAATCGTCCGTGGCTTCCAGCACTTAGAACTCAGTATGCATCTAGCATTTTTAACCTGTGTGGTTCATTATAAATAAAAAAAAAAACCTCTTGTCTATGCGAAGAGAATGGCTTCTAAGTAAAGGTATTAGGGGCACTTGAACAATCTATGGGATTTCAAAAGCAAAAAGGGATGAGTTTTCTTCAGTGAAGACATGTCAGGAAACCAAGCACACTTTCTACCTCCGTTTCAGCTTTTTGAAACCTTTTATTTTACGATAAACCAAAATTAATTTCTGGTGTCCAAAATAAATCATAGGGATGTTTGTTCTTCCTTATAAAAACAGGTAGCCTGGCTATTTCTATTGCTCTAGTGTAAAAAGTATTCTGCTTTTCCAGTACTGTTAATGCTGCCTTGTTTGATGGGGGTGAGGACCGTGCGCTAGGCCAGCCACTCACAACATGGGATTATTCCAGCCAACCTCCCCTTCTATCCAAGACCAGTTCTCAAGAGCCTCTGCTCTCAGTTAGTCCTACTCCTTCAACAGTCACTAGAACTATAGACTGTTGCTCTGAGGTAGGACAAATGCAGTATTAGCGAAATAGAGCCTGGATGCTGAATGCTGTTATTTCACCTTGACTGTAAAGCCACAGGCACATGAACATCCCCTCCTTGACAAATGATCAGGTCGCTTAGACACATGAGAAACTGTCGTGTGGCTGCACAGTGATTAGGGCACTTGCCTCTTTTTCTGACGGGTGTGGGCTCATTTCCTTGATCTCACACCACATCTCACACCAGGAAGATTATAGTCTGGACCCTTGAGTTGGCAAGTCTATGGTGGCTGAGCATTGGCCTGCATTCAGCTAAGTAGTCCTGCCAGCAGAAGTCCACCCAAGGACTTCCCTGCTCCCCTCTGCTCCCCCTGTGGGCCCCTGCATTGGTTCAGGGGAGCCCCCCGAGAAGCTGGCAGGCAGGTGCAAGAGGCAGATAGGCTTGTGCAGATGGAGCTTAGCACTGTGCTGAATTCCTCCCAGTGTGCTCACCACATTGCTCCTATGTGTAGGTTACAGAAATGGCATTGCCTTAACCACATCAGCCGAGCAGGTTCTAATGATGCATCTGCTGTGCCCTAAAATGTAGTTTCGCACAGCTTTTAGGCATAATGTTTTAAAACAAAACCAACATGTGAATTATGTTCTTTCTAAAAAAAAACATTCTTGGGTGCTAAGCCTACCATGGAATGTATAATCTTAAATTTAGGTTTGTTCTCTTAATAGATCTTCCATCTATATTTTTAAAAATTGTGAAGCCCTTCATTGTCACTGCAGTGATGTATGCATGACCACGCTGCTTATTGGTGGCAGCTGTCAGTGTGGCCACCAGTTTGTGGTGGGTTGGTTGTCTGACTTGCAGGTGAAGGGTTTTGTCACCACAGCATCTGCACTTAAGTGTGTTGAGCAGCAACAAGCAACATTTCAGTTTTTGCTAACCGACAACCCAGTCACCACAAAGAGCCATCGTGGCTGCACTGAGGGGAACACTTGCCACCCCCACATCAAGCAGGGCCATCATTTGTACCAGTCCTTGGACCACAGATGGACGTGGGAATGCTTCCTGTTACTTTGAGCAGATATGGGTGTGCATGAGAAGGTCTTAAAAGGGTGGATCCACATGTTTTAGAGTTGAGGATTCTGCTTCTTTGCCATGATTCAAGAGAAAAAGATAATTTGCAAGGATTTCTCTTTAACCCCCATACCACTTTCCTTCCTCCGCAAGCCACATGGGGGAAACTAGGGTGTGGTGGCTTAGAGAGGAAATCAGTGGGCAGGACTAGGGACACGCTGTCCTGTTTCTTCCTTGCAAATTATTCCTTCTCCCACTTGCTGCAGAAGCAGTAATAAGAGTTTCTGGCCCTGTGATTGCTGACAAACGTATGTAGACCCAAATATGCATGAGAATGGTTTGTGAGAAAGGTAATTGAACCTGCTCATGCCCCAGAAAAGGCCTATACATGGGATCATGAGTCTACTCTCGGAAGCAGAGGCCTGTTTCTTCAGCTGTGGCTCTCAACACACTTGAAAGCGAGTTTCACTGAAATCCACGGGACTTGATTCCAATTCAATATGCTTCGTATTGGGGTGCAAGTCTTGCTTCTTAGGAGTCTTCCAAAAGTAACCTCAGAAGCTACCCAAAGTTTATTAACCACTAACAAAATTAAATGAAAAATAGGAAAAGTTTGTCTCTCTCGGTGTAAAAGCAAGCAGTAAATTTCATGGTCAAACGACAATGCAGTAAAATCAGTTATTATTGGTTCTTAACAAAAGGGAGTTTAGGAAGAGACTTTTGCAGGTGTTGAGAAGAACAAAAGATCAAGTTTTCTGGGAACATCATTTGCCACGTTACTCTGGAAATTCTTAGGAGTGCTGACGTGAAGATGGCTCCTCTCCTCACTTCAGAAAGACCATTCTAGAGAAGCCATGGCTTTAAAACTATAGCTATACAACATCTTTTATGAACAATTTTGATGACTTATATACAGGTCTCTTTTCTGTTTGCTGATGGACTTAGCCCAGTATGCACCAAACCGGACATACTCTTCAAATGCTGTTTTACTACAGATTAACAATCTGTAACACTGTAAAATACCAACCTTTACAAGTTTAATCCATTTTATTTTTGTACAGTATTCGTATCCTTTCTAAGTTATTTTCCTGTCCTGTTTTTGTAAATCACATGAAATTGTAAAAAAGAAAAAAGTAGTCATAGGTGTTTTTTGTACATATGTATATATAAATTGTCCAATAATAAAAAATAAAATAAATAAAAACAAACATGTTACTTGGAATGATTTGCATCCATGAATGACTGCACAGAATTTAGTGTCAGCTTTATGCCCGAGTGGGGATTTGAACCCTGATCTCCCTGTAGCAGTTAGTCCAGTACCAACCACTACACCACACTGCCTCTCAACTGAACCGCCTAGGCAAAAATTTAACCTGCCCCCTGAAGCCCAAGAGTAGCAAGGGTGCCATGGAAGTCTTTGTGGGGAGGCCATGCCACAAACTGGGCCCCACCACTGAAAAGGAATGCCTTCTCTCCAGCTGCTGATCCAGCTCTCCTCTGAAGGCTCCAAGTCATAGAGGACTTTAAAGGTACAGCCAAGATGGCCCCCCTCCCCCCAGCCCCAGCCAGCATAACTAGTGGTTAGGAAGGATGAACACTGTGGTCCAAAACACCTGAAGGGAACCACCTTGGCTGCCTCTCAGGCTTTGAATTGTGCTTGGAAACCTGCAGGGCACCTGGCTGGCCATGCAAGCATCACAAAAAATGGACATAGATTTGCATATGCGGATTGATATGTATAGATGCGAATTTAGATATTATTGCTACAATTTAAATAGAAATACATTGTGTTACCAGGGTGTGTCATTTTAGGGGGTGAAACTTAAATTTTGCAAATTTCTTCAGTGAAGGGTCTTAAAAATATGTTTTTGGGTGTGAGGAATTCAAATCTATTATTTTTGTGATTGGACAACATTTATTTTGGTAAGTCTATGTCTGATGAAGAAGCACATAAACTGCTTTAGGAAAACCAAAGAATTTAATTTTGCCTTAAGAAAATGTCAGCTAATGCTAAACACCACTACACAATATTAATGCTATATAAAATAAAATATGCAATTTTGCACACATTTTACTTAATCAGCAAAACTTATTTATATTAATTTAACTAAAACATCTTTTGAGTTCCCAAGTCATGTTGCAACTATTTACCACCCCTTGTTTTTGGAATTTCAAAGTTGAAAAATTCTGCACAATGTCTCATGCTAACAGGGGAGGTGGTCTGGTGAGCCTGGCACCTGCTCTGTCTGTTTCCCCCTATATTTCATTGATGGGCACCCTCAAGGCCACGGCTGCCCTTTGGACTGCACCAGACACTCCTTCAAACTGTCCTCTGACAGCGCTTCAAAGAGAGGGTTGTCCTTGTTAAGTAGGATTAGTGGCTCTGCAAAAACTAGGAAAGTTGTTTCAGGAGAGATGGTTATGAGATATTTTCCTGACTAGTTGCAGTCAATAACCAAGCAGCCACACTTTGCACCAGCAGAAGATTCTGGTTCTTAGCAGTCTTCAAATGAAGGCTGCAGGGAACACCTTGAAATTATGGCCATGTCTATTTTGCTAGGCCATGGACAACTAGCCAGGCTGCCTTTGCGCAGGAGAGGCTGCAGCTGGTCCATCAGTCTCAGCTGCTGGATTGTCCTACAACTCAAGCTGCAAATACCATCCTTTCAGAAAAGACAACCCCATCTAGATGCTATGACCACTTTGAAGCTGAATGGGTTGAAAGAGGCAATCACCATTGATTTGTGCAGGTTGAAATGGTCTTTGTCTGCTTCTTGCCATTTGGTCTAACAAAACGGGTGATTATATACAAAGATGAGCCCTTTACTCTGTCTGGATTAATGGGTTTTTATTTTGGCAGGATGGTGAGCAATCTTGCAAATCAGCAGTCGTTCTTTGTATATAGCAAGGCTGAGTACGCACCAAACATTTAAAGCACATCCCATCCTTTTAAAGGGTGCTGGGAATTGTAGTGCTGTGAGGGGTAAACTACACTTCCCAGGATTCTTTGGAGGGAAAATTTGCCTTAAACATATAGTGTGTGCATCATTCACAACTACTTCAGTCTCGCAAAAACACCCAACGGCAAAATTTAAGCCCATTCATCAGGCAACCTGGGTGAGAACTATACCTACAAAATTTGTATGTGGTTATATTGAAATGAAATGGAAATTAAAGGTTCACTTCTAATTTGACGCAAAGAGATTAGATGACCAAATACAAATGAATGCAAGCTTTTGAAGAGAAGGGGGGGGAACGCTCTCTGCAAACTTGAGCATCAGGTTATTGGCTAGACAATTCCTTAAACTGACTTCCAATCAACAAAGTTCAGTTTATCTGCTTAATGATGCATATATTTTTTACTGTTACTAGTGTGGTGGAGTCTCCTTCTTTGGAGGTCTTTAAGCAGAGGCTTGACAACCATATGTCAGGAGTGCTCTGATGGTGTTTCCTGCTTGGCAGGGGGTTGGACTCGATGGCCCTTGTGGTCTATTCCAACTCTAGGATTCTATGAAAAAACGTCCCTTAGGAATAATTTTTCATTGACTTAATTTTTCACTCCTGGGTCAAGTTAGGGTTCTTGTTTTCTCTTAATCAAATTATGCTCAGTCCTAACACAAGAAGAAGAGAATCAGATATAAACTGCTGTGACAAGAACTTGAGGGGTGGGGAACCCATGGCCCTTCAGATGTCAGAGGACTACAGCTCCCCTAACCATTGGACCTGCTGGTTGAAGCCGATGGGAGTTGGGAGTTCAACAGGATCAGGAGGAGCAGAGGTTTCCCATTTTATAGCAGAGTTTCCGGCTTCCTATCCATGGAAGTTACTGGTTGATAGAGGCTGTGAAGAACATGTTGCTTCACTACTGAGGTAACTCCACATGGAATGCAACTTTTGTGCTCTACTTCTCAAATTGAGTTATTACATGTAGTAGTCATGATGAAAGGCATGCAGCCAGCCTGGTGCAGGAATAAATGGCTGAAAGCAGGCAAACCCTCTCAACAGGCAAAAGGAATCCTCCTTCATGCAGCATATTCTGTAGCTGAACTATGCAATTTGCTCCCACAAGACGTACTGATAACCATGGACTTGAATGGCGTTAAAAGAGGATGGTTGTTTTCCATTCTCTGTCATCCAGCCTGCATCTCAATACCAGTTGCTGGGATTCACAAGGACAGAGATTTGCTCTTGCGCTCAGGCCCTGCTCTCCCGCAGGCATCTGATTGGCCACGGTGAGAACAGGAGGCTGGACCAGGGGAGCCACTGGCCTCATCCAGCAGGCTCTTGCGTCCCAATGATTCTAACGTGTTTAACACCTTGGACGAATAGATTTACCGCTCAATCTTACACAAGTATGTTTAGAAATAAGTCCCATTGAATTCAATTGAGCATTTTGACATACAGTGGTGCCTCGTAAGACAAAATTAATTCGTTCCGCAAGTTTTGTCGTCTTGCGATTTTTTTCGTCTTGCAAAGCATGGTGTCGGAAAAGTTTTGGAAAAGCTTCAAAAATCACCAAAGTCTTCAAAAACCTCAAAAAAGGCTACCACACCGCGTTCTATGAGTTGCTCCTCGAAGTCAAGTCGCAACTGTATTAACGGTGTTAAGAAAAAGGAAACAAACTTGCAAGACGTTTCCGTCTTGCGAAGCAAGCCCATAGGGAAAATCGTCTTGCGTTGCAGCTCAAAAAACAAAAAACCCTTTCGTCTTGCGAGTTTTCCGTCTTGCGAGGAATTCGTCTTGCGAGGTACCACTGTAATAAAAGGGTATAAAGTACCCATCAACTGTATGACGTTTATGAAATGCAGGCAACCAATAGGTCTACAATGGTTAAAGAAAAGCCGCAGACCTACTGCACCTCTTCTATCTCATGACCTTTAAGCTCTTGGGCACCCTTGTGAATGTATGTGTCATACGCATCAGTCAACTGCAGATAACACTTCACATATTTGACAAGCTGGTCTCTAAAAGTAGGTCTATGAAAGTAAATTCTACAGTAAGTATGTTTGTCTTTAATATGCCAGAAGACTCTTGGGGCACTTCTGGCTAGAGACAAATATTTCATTCTGAAAAACACACATTTAATTCATTATTAAACCATTTTTCCATGTGTGTTTGCAACCGTTTGGCTATGTATGTTTGTTTGTTTGTTTGTTTGTTTGTTTGTTTGTTTGAAAGGTCTGGTTTGCTTGAAGTTTAAAATACAACTTTTGGTCCAAATCGGAGCCAAATTATTTAGGGAATGGTTCATACATCATGTTAAT
This sequence comes from Podarcis muralis, assembly GCF_964188315.1. NCBI lineage: Eukaryota > Metazoa > Chordata > Lepidosauria > Squamata > Lacertidae > Podarcis > Podarcis muralis. The sequence continues at coordinate 1,896,495 of NC_135665.1, read as the reverse complement.
TATCTAATTATTACAGCATTAACTGGTGATTTGCAAGTGTGAACAAGCATCACAGATCAGGCAGAGTATTTTTCCAGCCCCTGCCCCCATCACCACCTTAGATGCCATGGAGTTAACTTGCATGTTCAGCTGCAAGTACTGTAATCAGGGAGGAGGAAGTTATGAACACAGAATGCGTAAACCAACCTTAAAGGTTAGCAGATAACGGTGAACTTTATATATATTTTAAGATTAGATATTTGAAAGGGTTGAGCACGTGTTTAATTTGTAATGAACTGAAAGTTTGAAATAACTAAAACTGAAGAAGCATTTGAAGGTCAGCTTCTCCAAAATGACAAAGGCTTAAACCTAGAAGGTGCTTATGCTGGCAAGTAAGTTTCTAAGATCCACAGCTGCTCAACTGTGGCAAAGGTATATCTAGTGGCACAGAAGATCATTGCTAATGTTGCCCCTTCAAAAGCACCTTGTTGACCCATCAGAAAGAACAAGATGTTTTCCATAGCTTCTGAAGAAGCGCTCATCATCACAGCCCACCCTGCTCAGCGCCTCCATCTGTCCTGGGCTGTGTTGTGTTTCCAACCGTCTTGCCTGATCTCAGACATCAAGGAGGACCATCAGGGAACATGGAGCTGTAGCTGGACACTTCCCCACGTTTACCTAGACGAAACAGGTTTATGCACTGAATGTTTACATCACTGGAAATAAGGAAGATACCTTAGCAGGTGACCTAGCAGGGTATTTTTGGATTTCTTTTTGTCTGCCTGTGTCAGGGGAAGTCACAATGCAAACCACACACACACACCCCCTCGGCAGAGTTGTTAGGCACAGAGGAAATGTTTGCTTTTGCAGGCATGCTGCTGAAGGAAGAGACCACAAGATACAACTAATGAATAAAGGTGGGCACTGTGGGAGCGTCTGTTAATTTATTTGCTACTATAATGCCAGCACAGGGACACAGGTGGCGCTGTGGGTTAAACCACAGAGCCTAGGACTTGCTGATCAGAAGGTTGGCGGTTCGAATCCCTGTGACGGGGTGAGCTCCCGTTGCTCAGTCCCTGCTCCTGCCAACCTAGCAGTTCGAAAGCACGTCAAAGTGCAAGTAGATAAATAGGTACCGCTCCGGCGGAAAGGTAAACGGCGTTCCCGTGATCTGCTCTGGTTCGCCAGAAGCGGCTTAGTCATGCTGGCCACATGACCCAGAAGCTGTACGCCGGCTCCCTCGGCCAGTAAAGCGAGATGAGCGCCACAACCCCAGAGTCGGCCACGACTGGACCTAATGGTCAGGGGTCCCTTTACCTTTACCTATAATGCCAGCATCCTCAAAAACACAGTGCTAAAATAAGCTGTACTTTAGTTAACTGTAAGTTACTGGCAAAACTTGAACATTCCTCATTGCCTTATACCTGCCGCATTGCCTAAATGTCTGTGATAAAATAACCATTTGCATATTTTGTATAAGGTTTCACCAGAATTGCTTATTTAAAGTAACGAAAAGCTGTTCTGCTCCCTTTCCTTTCCCAGTGTTCCTTGGCAGACCTCAATGTTTAAGAATTTGTTGCTGTGCCTTCTCTCTTTAGAAACAAGGAGGCTTAGCCACCCAGACAGTCGTGGAACCTAACAATAAATATAATCCTTGCAATAAATCTGGACTCGTAGCGGCTAGAAAATCAACAGCAACCACCATTCACAACAACTTGAGGTCAGCAGTCTATCTACCTCACCGTTGTCATCTTCAGACTAATCTGGTGCATGCTTACTCAGAAGTAAGTTCCACAGCAGTCAGTCGGGAGTGCTCTTATGTAACCCTGCATAGGGTTACAACCTAACGCTCTCCTCCAAAAACACGTCATGCTGTAAAAAAGCAAGAATCTTCTAAGGACAAAGTAGAATTTCACTCGGAAATAAGTTACAGAGCTTTGGGATAGACCTCAAAATGGCCTTTTATGAGATTTAACTTGGTTCACTGAATAATCCCTAAGTAGGGTCTCTTCCCATTATTTTAAAATATAGAAAGGGGAAGGGCAGTGTGATGGGAAGGCTCGAAAGAGGCCAATGTGTCTTATCTTGAATTGGGCTGAGAAGCCAGTACAATTGCCACAGAACCAGTTAAAAATCTTAGCATCACCTAGTCCCCTGAGGTGAGCTGCAGAATCCGGTATTAGCTGAAATTACAGTGGTACCTTGGTTTTCAAACTTAATTCATTCTGGTCTGTTCTAAAACCAAAGCATTCTAAAACCAAGGTGTGCTTTCCCATAGAAAGTAATACAAAATGGATTAATCTGTTCCAGACTTTTAAAAATAACCCCTAAAACAGCAATTTAACATGAATTCTACTATGTAATGAGACCATTGATCCATAAAATGAAAGCAAGAAACCAGGCTGCAATCTACTATCCAGTATCAAAACTAGCAGTGATCTACCCATTGCCATTTGAGGGTCAGGCGGGAGGGGGGAGCTTAAGTGTGTGTGTGTGTAAACACTCAAACTGGAGGGGCGAGGAGCGCGCATGGAGAAGGAGGTGGCTAACTGGATGCAGGAGAGGGGAGTTTAAGTGGGAGGGAAGGAAAGGGAGGCAAAAGTTCTCTTCCCCTGCCCAAGCCAGCCCCCCCCCTCTTTTTCTCCCCTGCATGTTTTCCAGCATCTGCCCACACTCCCCATTCTGTCTCCTCTTTGGGCAACATTACAAAGCGGCAGCCCCAGCCTGTGCCCCCAGCCGCTCAGCCGGGTGGCTTGGAGCCCGCCTGCAGTGCAAGCTTGTGAATGCAGCGCCTGCGCTGGCTCGCCTGGATCTCGCTTGGGGTCGGGCTTGGGATGGCGGAGGGAAGGCGGGGGGGGGGGGAGTCAACCTGCCCAGCATAGTTCCCCCATCACACGCTCCCCCCCCCCCCAAACACCGTCTCTCTGCGCGCTGGGGAAAAGTCGCCAACTTCCAAGTCTCCCTACTTTGGAGTCACTTACATTCTGAGGAGCCGCCCAACTCCACTTTTGTACTGAGGAAAGAAGAAAGGGAAGGGAAGGAAGTGCGGCAGCCACTACTGGGGCCATGGCGCACGCTCAAAATGGAAGTGTGCACTCAAACTGGAGCATGTTCGGCTTCCAAAAAAAGTTCCAAAACCGGAACACTCATTTCTGGGTTTGAAGTGTTTGGGTTCCAAGTAGTTCAAGAACTAAGCTGTTCAAAAACCAAGGTCCCACTGTAAAACAAACTCTTTCCAAACGTGGGAAGCCCCCCCCCCTCCCCGCCCCGCCATTGCACCCGCTTCTTCCTCCTCCTGCTTGCTCTTCCCTGGCTGGCACTGCAGAAACGCAGATAGAAGAAAGCATTCAATATAAAGCGCAGACTTTTTTCTCTCACTTTCCACAGCAGCAATGAGGGTGGGAAAGCTTTCTTTTATTTGATGCAAAAGTACATATTAATGCAGAGTTGTTGGCTTGATTTGCAACAGGAAATTGACTACCTATTTGCACACTTGTTAATGTCTATATACAATTTACAAGTTTTGAAATCAAGACAGGTTACGATGAAACAGACTTTGGACTGAAACTAGTTGCTTGAGCTTCAGCAGCAGATGTGACAAGTCTGAGCTTCTTTGGTTTTGCACTCCAAGAGTAAAGGTTTGTTGGGGGGGAAATAGTGTGACTGCAAAACACCAAGTCCCAAGCACATTCCTCCCAATAAACTCTGCTCCCCGAATACAAAAGCCTTTGTCCCCATCCTTCCTGACCACTGACCATTTTGGCTGGGGCTCTTTAGCACATGGGTTGCCAGCCTTTTTTGACCAGTGGGCACCAGCCACAAAATGTTTGTAATGGGGGTGTGGGAGAATATTATTTATTCTAAACAGAAAGTTAACTCAGTCTCTGCACTAGGATCAAAAATTGAAGACAGCCAGCTGACCTCTTATATGCAATTCTGCGGCAGCAGCAGTAATAACAATAACAACAACAGTAACAACAACAATACTAACAAAAACAACACATTATTTATACCCCGCCCATTGGGCTGGATTTCCCCAGGCACTCTGGGCAGCTCTCAACAGAACACCAATAACAATAATAAAACAACAATAACAACAAACATTAAAAACTTCCCCAACAGGGCTGCCTTCAAATGTCTTCTAAAAGTCAGAGTTGTTTATTTCCTTGACATCTGATAGGAGGGCATTCCACAGGGCGGGCGCCACCACCGAGAAGGCCCTCTGTCTGGTTCCCAGTAACTTTGCTTCTCGCAGTGAAGGAACTGCCAGAAGGCCCTTGGAGCTGGACCTCAGAGTCCGGGCTGAACTTACTATCTCTCCATCTCCAATGCCTGTTTCTTCTTTTTTCCTGGCTGTTTCATGCAGGCACCCTTCATCCATATCACTATTCTGCATGCTACACAGCTTACCAAGGGACTTCTGGACTGTGGGGTAATAGTGTGGCTCAAAACTATTTTGAGAAGGGACACAAACATCCCACTCAAATATAAAGTGGAAGATGTATTCCCCCTTCTCAAGCACTTCTCATCACCTGCATGGTGAAACAGCCACACAGCAGTTCATTACTGTGTATTATAGTGGCCTCTGGTGGTGCATGTGATGATCTGGAGCTTGTTTCTTCTGTAAGGCACACCATTTGGTTAGGATTTGGGTCTCAGCAGTAGCTTTCCCCCAAAGACGAGCTCTGTAGTTGCATGATGAAAGAACACTGTTGAAAAGCTCTGTTGCAAAGGTACACACTGTGCTTTGCAACGACTCATACTGTATACATACTACTAACAAGTGTTTTTGAGGCTTCCAAGTTAAGGGAAGTGATGAAAGCGACAGCTAATGTTGCCCATCGTACCAATGTCGACAGAAGAATTCTCAAAATCAGGACAGTGGAGAAAAGCATGGCCTTCCATGGTTTTTGCCATGGAAATCAAAGTACTTGGAAGAGCTATACCTGCAGCATCAGGAGGGGGAAAAGAACAACCTTCCCCTTTCCTATCAACACAGTAAACTAAAAATAGTTTTGTAAGTTTTATAAGTTTGCCGAGCTGCAGAAAAACATAGTTAGCAAAGTAAGGCACATTGGCAGTCTCGAAAACGAAACATTGGGCATCCATGTGGTTCCAGCATCTCTGTTTTTAAGTAGAGGGGGTATAAATAATAATTTAAAAAATTATTATTATTATTATTATTTACTTGTACACCACCCATCTGGCCGGGCCTCCTCAGTCACTCTGGGCAGCCTCCAACAGGATATTAAAAATAGGATAAAACAGCAAACATTAAAAACTTCCCTAAACAGGGCTGCCTTCAGATGTCTTCTGAAAGTCAGGTACAGTACTTGTTTATTTCCTTGACATCTGATGGGAGGGCGTTCCACAGGGCGGGCACCACCACCGAGAAGGCCCTCTGCCTGGTTCCCTGTAACCTCACTTCTTTCAGCGAGGGAACCGCCAGAAGGCCCTCAAAGCTGGACCTCAGTGTCAGGGCTGAACGATGCGGTTGGAGACGCTCCTTCAGGTATACAGGACCAAGGCCGTTTAGGGCTTTAAAGGTCAGCACCAACACTTTGAATTGTGCTTGGAAACATACTGGGAGCCAATGTAGGTGTTTCAGGACCAGTGTTATATGGTCTCGGCTGCCACTCCCAGTCACCAGTCCAGCTGTCACATTCTGGATTAATTGCAGTTTCCGGGTCACCTTCAAAAGTAGCCCCACATAGAGCGAATTGCAGTAGTCCAAGCAGGAGATAACTAGAGTATGCACCACTCTGGCGAGACTGCAGGCCTGTAGGGTCTCAGCCTGCGTATCGGATGGAGCTAGTAGACAGCTGCCCTGGACACAGAATTGACCTGCGCCTCCATGGACAGCTGGGAGTCCAAAATGACTCCCAGGCTGTGCACCTGGTCCTTCAGGGCACAGTTACCCCATTCAGGACCAGGGAGTCCTTCACACCTGTCTGCCCCGTCCCCCAAAAACAGTACATCTGTCTTGTCAGGATTCAACCGCAATCTGTTTGCTGCTATCCATCTTCCAACTGCCTCCAGACACATACTGATGGACACCCAGCCCAAACCCCCTGATGATCTCTCCCAGCGGCTGCATGTAGATGTTGAAAAGCATGGGGGAGAGGACAGAACCCTGAGGCACCCCACAAGTGAGAGCCCAGGGGTCTGAACACCACTTTTTGGAAACGGCAGAAGGAGCAGAACCACTATATAGCAGTGTCCCCAGCTCCCAGCCCCTCAAAACGGTCCAGAATGATGTTATGGTCAATGGTATCAAAGGCCACTGAGAGATCCAGCAAAATATGGGTTGTTGTCATTCTTGTTTGTGTAGTGGGATTAAAAACAACAGTACCCAAAAAAGTGAGAAACATGCCAAAGTAGTAAGTGGAAAGTTGTGCTACAAAATGCCAACTAGGCTTTGGACAACTTGGAGATGAGAGAGAGAGAGAGAGAGAGAGAGAGAGAGAGAGAGAGAGAGAGAGAATTTTGGCAAATGATACAACAGCCCATCCCCCTCTCAAAATGTGGACATATTAAGATCAATCTGAAGACTTAACTAAGGCGTCTGCTGCTTTGGGTTTTTGATGGAGGAATGTTTCGCAATCATTCTCCCCAGTACTATTGAAACCTCAAATTTAAGCTCTATTTTTTCATGTATTGTGGAGAATGACTTTTTCAGGAATGCTCACACTTGAATATACCTGATAAAGAATCAACTGAATGCACACATACAGAATACTTTGATCCCTGGATTTCAATCTTGAATTAATTTTCAAATACGACTGTATCCAATTTGGCTGACCCCCTCACATAAGGGTGGGGAGAACGGAAGGTGATTCAGCTGCCTTTTCCAGAGCCTGGCCAGGCTCTCAATTGAAGTACCTTCCCGCCTACTAGAAATAATAACCCGAACTGAACTAAATCTATCCCGGGGGGGGGGGGGGGCATTAAGTGGTGATGTCAGGGGAGTAGGAGGACTTTGGATCCAAGCTATTTCCAAAGCCCTCCCTCTGACATTCTCAGAACACCCCCTTCAGCCTGACTAACAGGCCATCAGATATTCTTGCGGCAGCCCAGAGTGGGCATCAGATTTCCATCAGAAAGGGAGCTCCAATATATCCTATGATCCCAGAGACAGCCTTCCAAGGATCACAGACTGGGAATGACAAACTTATTCCACCCTTTCCAGTTTTGTTTCTCTTGGACAAACTTTACATCTCATTTTCACAAAGACAAAATTAATGTCTGAGGAAATCTGCTGACCAAGATAATATCAAACAACTGAAAATGTTTCTCATCCCATTTTGAACATGAGTATCATGGTAGTTTTATTTGCATTTTTCTCATATTTAAAGAATCTAAATATTGAGTTAAGTTTCCTAGTTTAGTCATGCACAATGATTCAAGTAGCAAAGATCTAATGAATCATTTCCAATATAAATTTATTATACAAAAAATAGTTTGGTAGCTTTTTTCCAGAAGTGTTTTGTTTTTTTTTTACATAAAAAGGTTTACAGGGTTAAAATTTAAGCATATCCCATCTTTTAAGTATAGTTCATTGTACAAAATGAGAACCACCAATTAAACAAATAGTTTCTGATTAGACAAAGAAAAAAACCACACTGGATATTTTATATTCTTGGCAAGTGTCTGAAACCTCTCATCCTCTCCCAGAGCACAAGTAAATTAAGATAGTACCTTAGCAGCAATTGTGAAGTACTTTTATAGTTGAGCATCTTGCATTAATTCCATACATCACGTCTTTAAAAAGCTTGCATAGTCTCTTTTAGCTCAAAACCATGGGCAGTGAAAACAGTTATATTTTCCTGCTGAACAAATTTGGTGAAATCTTTACCAGTTCACCAAAAACTGCCAAAGCGATGTCTGAACATTTAAAAGACATATAAAAAGAATTTAAATACAGCAAAGCTACATAGCTGTGAAAGACTACATGGGTGTTTCCCTCACAAATTCACTTCCAAAGCAGACTGAAAGGTAGCCAATATTAAAAGTGCTTGCAGAGGACAATGACCTGTAAGGTAGAAGGAAGTATACACTATACTCATGTAAGTCTCTTCAAGAGAGTTGTGCATTTAAGTAAATAAATAAAATAAAAATAAATAAAAGTTATTTGGACTTTTCCAACTAATTTTGATCAAGTTTCAAAAGGCACCTGGAAGACCTTTATGAACACAGAAATCGCAGCCGTCTTCTATGGAAGCACTTCAGGCTGAACTTGTTCGATTCTAGCATAGAAGATCCATTGTAGACCAACAGCACCGACATCCTCTGTGCATAAGTGAGGTTCTGCAGGAGCTGTCAACAAATCAAGAAAGAAGGCTCCATTATAAAGAGTCTGTCCATTGCCAATCACGTTTGTTTCTTAGTCAATATACACCAGTACTTCCACATCAGCCATAGTCCGTTTCCCAGGAACAAAATGCTATTTTACTTTCTCCTTTTTGGCACATATGCATTTTGGTAGTTACATATTAACACTGCATTTTAACGTTTCAGACCTTAAAACATAATAATCACAATGGGTTGGAGCCAAAGGTTTCCTTTTTATCAAAAGAAGTCCTTCCATAGGCAAACTCCCTCTGCCAAAGGAAGAGAATCTCTGGATCCCAGTCCAGCATAATTAAATGCTTGCCAAAATGAAAATACTAACCTTCCCCCTTAATATTTGCAGGGTTAGGATCCCCCTCAGGAGGAAATTCCATGGGGCCAGGGCCAAAATTGAAGGACCTGCTTCAACCTCCTTTATTTGATATTATAAAGAGATGGAATTAAATCAGAGCTGCCTACAAGTCTCAAAGAACAGAAGCATTCAAAGGGTTATGATGCTGCTTCCAGTATGAAAATCCCCAAGCATAAAGGATTTTATAAAACCATACCTATGCATTGGATTGCACTTGGGATGTCAATGAATAGACTGATTTAAAGCAGGTTTTAGATGTACTGGAAAATGTTCCCATCAATATTATGCATCATCAGGGGGTTTGGGGTGGGTGTTCATCAGTATGCGGATGATACCCAGCTCTTCCTCTCTTTCAAATCAGAACCAGGGAAGTTATTGAAGGTCCTGTGTGAGTGTCCGGAGGCAATTGAAGGATGGATGGCAGCTAATAGATTGAGGTTGAATCCCGATAAGACAGAAGTACTGTTTTGGGGGGACAGGGGGCGGACTGGTGTGGACTCTCTGGTCCTGAATGGGGTAACTGTGACCCTGATGGACCAGGTGCGCAGCCTGGGAGTCATTTTGGACTCCCAGCTGTCCATGGAGGTGCAGGTCAATTCTGTATCCAGGGCAGCTGTCTACCAACTCCACCTGGTACGCAGGCTGAGACCCTACCTGCCTGCGGACTGTCTCGCCAGAGTGGTGCATGCTCTAGTTATCTCCCGCTTGAACTACTGCAATGTGCTCTATGTGAGGCTACCTTTGAAGGTGACCCAGAAACTGCAATTAATCCAGAATGTGGCAGCTAAACTAGTGACTGGGAGTGGCAGCCGAGACCATATAACACTGGTCCTGAAACACCTACATTGGTTCCCAGTATGTTTCCAAGCACAATTCAAAGTGCTAAACGGCCTTGGCCCAGTATACCTGAAGGTTATACCCACATTGTTCAGCCCAGACACAGAGGTCCAGCTTTGAGGACCTTCTGGCGGTTCCCTCACTGCAAGAAGTGAGGTTACAGGGAACCAGGCAGAGGGCCTTCTCGGTAGTGGCGCCCGTCCTGTGGAACGCCCTCCCATCAGATGTCAAGGAAATAAACAAGTACTGTACCTGACTTTCAGAAGACATCTGAAGGCAGCCCTGTTTAGGAAGTTTTTAGTGTTTGATTCTATTTTTAATATTCAGTTGGAAGCCGCCCAGAGTGGCTGGGGAAACCCAGCCAGATGGGTGGGGTATAAATAATAAATTATTGTTGTTTGAATAAAGAATTGTAAATAACGTAGAGTAATAGCCAACTAAGTCATACTCAGCCGTACTTTAAGGCAACTGATTTTCATGGGTCTACTCAGAGTATCACTACTCTGTCACGCATAGCACCCACATAAGTACGCACCTTTGGTGTAATAAGGAAGTACTGAGAAGTGCTCGCTTTGCAAGCCGTTTCAACCACCACATCAAAGACTCTCCTTTCATTAACTGGGTCCATTCCCTGCAAAAGAAATAAACATGTTAACATTTTCTCTCCTGCTAATGAATACAGTATACCCTTTCATGTGCTGGCATATGTACCTGATTTATTTCATCCACCACTCTGAAGGGGCATCTGTTGAGTTCCTGCAAAGCCATCAGGTACAGCATCGTCGAAACACTTCTCTCCCCTCCACTCTGATGGTGTGGAGTCAGTTCGTGAAGTTGGGTGCTACTGCGAAACTTGACTCTAATCCGAATCCCGTATTTGTCATATTCCTCCTGTCATAACAGGATAGCAGTGTTAGAGATCTGCAAGTTGGCACATAAGGTAAAGGTAGACCCCTGACCATTAGGTCCAGTCGTGACCGACTCTGGGGTTGCGGTGCTCCGGGTCATGTGGCCAGCATGACTAAGCCGCTTCTGGCGAACCAGAGCAGCACATGGAAACACCGTTCACCTTCCCGCCAGAGTGGTACCTATTTATCTACTTGCACTTTGACGTGCTTTCGAACTGCTAGGTTGGCGGGAGCAGGGACTGAGCAACGGGAGCTCATCCCGTCGCGGAGATTTGAACCGCCGACCTTCTGATCAGCAAGTCCTAGGCTCTGTGGTTTAACGTACAGTGCCACCCATGTCCCTAAGTTGGCACATAGTCATGTACAATAAATCAAAGAGAGAAAATGCTGCTATCACAACAAATCAAAAGCTTATTTGCTTTCATTTCCCATCTTCTTGGCACTCAGTGCCATACATTTATTCCTGTCTCCAGGAGGCAGAGAAATACGGTAGATGTAACTATGGTTTGTGATTCAGACAGCATACCAAACCACAATTAATACCAACTCCCCCCCCCCCCAAACTAACTTCAAATCATGGACATGATTTAGAAGTCTTGTTTCAGCTTTATCTAACAACCCAATCCCAATCCCAACTATGCTCCAGTACTAGCATGAAAAAACACAAGCACACTTGCAGCAGTGTCAAACTGAGCCTTAACACAATACTCCTGTTATGGAAGGGACTGCTTTTCCACTCAACAGGCAGGAAGGGGCACTTGCACAACATCTTTTCCAGACCATTTGGAAGCCAAAGGCTGTGCTCACACAGCAGCACAAACCAGCACTAACATTTTGTAATAGCAAATAGGCACTTCCCTTCTGCTCCCCAACTGCTAAATTGTGACTAGCAAAATACTTGCCAATTATGATACATGGAAGGTGGTGAATGCAGGGCTAACACACACACACACACACACACACACGGTTTGTGTGCATGTGTAATGCATTTCTATGTGGTTGCAGGGATTTCCATCAGTGAGACTCGGGCCAGAAGGCAGGCTTTACCTCCCCACAGGGGACTCCCAAAACACAGCACTTCCCCTATCCCCATAGGAGTGCAAGCGAGAAAGAAAGACTATTGAGGTTAAACTGCCCCTGCTGTTTCCTGGTCTGAGTTGATGGTCTGATTTCTCCTTCTCAGTTGTATCCTACATATGCTCATTCCAAACCAAGCATTGCCAATGTGTTCTCTGGGGCTGACTCCAAAGTGAGCATGTTCTGCCCCTTTCATCTAAATAAACCTACTCAAGCTCTCAATTCCTAGTGCAGAGCACTGGGAACTACTTTTTATGTATTTGGAGTGTTTAGATGCTTCAAACTGAAAACACTTAAATAAAACTTATAGAACTGCTTGCCAGGGTTTGGTATAGAACATTATTGTTAATGCCAGTCTGGAAACAAAACAGTTTATACTTTCCAAGAAAGCCTGCTACTACCTTCCAAGAACTGTTTCAAAAGTGACAATATGAGAAAACAACTGGGTATTCCTTATTCTTTAATATAGGTGTGAAGATTCAGATATCCAGATGGAGAGATTTCCTCTCAATCTTAGACAAAATGTAACACTGATAATCATACCTCGTTTTCTGTATGTAGGTCCACTTCCCCGGCACACTGCATGGAACTAAAAAAGCCACTGAACTTTTCATTAATTTGCTCAACTAGCTGTTTCAAAGGGTTTAGCCACTTTTCCTTAGCCTAAAAAGGGAAAAAACACTCATGTTAGGAGGAGCAATTTTACAGCAGATACACATCTTTGTACTGCAGCAACCAGGAGGTTAAAGTTTTAAATATGCTATTTATTAATGGTGTCCCTAAACACCATCTGACATATGGGTTAGAAGGTGCATGTGCACCAATGTGCTGCGCCAGTTGTGATCCAGGGACTGGGGGTGGGGGTGGAGGAAATGAAGAGGGGAGGCTACACTGCCAGTTGCCATCCCCCTGTGGAAAACAAGAGCGCCAGGCAGAGGCTGTGCTGTGTTGACACTAGACCTGTGCACTGAATGCCAGCATGTGCAGGGTGTGCATGAATGGATATTCTCATCAAGTTGTCTTGGCTGCTGAAAGCCCCTGTGCAGGTCAAACACAAAGGATGCTCCGACCAACTTCACTCCCATTGGCCACACAGACCTGCTGATGTGCATGAAGCCACCCCACTGCACATGGAAGCTACTCAGTGGCGACCGGATGCCATGTGCTATCCATGTTACCATGGATGGGTGCTAGGACTGTGCTGCCGTGCTATGGCAGTGGGGGGGGTGGGTGTGGGCGTTCCACAAGTCCTTAGTCCTCTGCTCCAGCTGGCTGAACCTGCCGGCGGATGTGTGTACTCGGCTTGTGAGTTCCTTGCCTGCCATTCATATACCTCTTGCAAGGATGGATTTGTAGACTGTACTTATTATGATGATTTATTAGAAGGCCAACAGCTATTTATACACTCCCCTATATTATAATGCCTTATGGAGTGAAAATAATGGCAATAATAACCAATACACATAATACCTGTGAAATATTCTGCCTATAGTCATCCAATTCTTTTTTCTTCTCCTCCAGCTCCACTGTCATCTGTGCTATTTCTTCTGTCCTTTTGTTACATTCCTCAACAACCTGGCAGGAAGACATGACTCTCTTTAAGAGGTGACATCTTCCAAGTGGACAATACAGACGTTTTACAATCCAAATCCAAAGAAAGAAAACTACAAAGCCCATTACTTGTTGAAATAGAAAACAGACACGGAACCTGGTTACACATTCACAATACAAAATACATTTCTAGCTCAAGTGAAAAGAATATGAGGCAACACTGCACTTCTAACTGGGAGAACCTCAAACATTCAATAGCAGCACAGCTGTTTATTTAAAACTGGATCGGCCTCCATCAAATATAAAAATGGGTGGGTGCAGGGCCTGACTTTTAGGTGCACAGGGAGCATGAGGGTGGAGAGGTGAACGATTCCGCCTTTCCTCAGCTCCCCACAGTACATCACCAGAGACCAAGGGGCATTAACCAAACCAGTCTTATCATTATCATTAATTGTACTTTGAGCCAAAGCTAATTCTCTCCGCCCTCCCCCTGCAATCGCTGTTTTTTTCTTTCCTCTTTTTAAAAAATCAGAAGCAGCCCAGAACACAGTGGTCTCTGAGAAAAAAGGCTATTTAGAATTCTAATAGATTCAGAATATGGCATTTTACAACACATTGTTCCTGCTGCTTAGCTTATTATTGTTGTTATTACTAAGCAACGTAGTACAGTGTGGGAGTTAAATACTGGGGATACATACTGAAGCGCTGAGGCCTGTGAAACAGGAAGCTCTTGATTTCTCCTCATTCAGCAAAGCATCAATTTCATCCAGTGTGTTTGGAAGAGCAAGGAATGCCTAAAAGAAAGGACCTTGGTATCAACGCCAGGTAAAGGTAAAGGTACCCCTGCCCGTATGGGCCAGTCTTGCCAGACTCTAGGGTTGTGCGCTCATCTCACTCTATAGGCCGGGAGCCAGCGCTGTCCGCAGACACTTCCGGGTCACGTGGCCAGCGTGACAAGCTGCATCTGGCAAGCCAGCGCAGCACACGGAAACGCCGTTTACCTTCCCGCCAGTAAGCGGTCCCTATTTATCTACTTGCACCCGGGAGTGCTTTCGAACTGCTAGGTTGGCAGGCGCTGGGACCGAGCGACAGGAGCGCACCCCGCTGCGGGGATTCGAACTGCTGACCTTTCGATCGGCAAGCCCTAGGCGTTGAGGCTTTAACCCACAGTGCCACCCGCGTCCCTGGTATCAACGCCAACAACCCTGCAAAAACCTCGATTAGGATTTGAATAGAAATTGTTCCTTCATATGTATTCTCTGTCTGCCACTTGCTTGTTCTTCCTCTTGCTTTGGACATAGCCAAAGAAACCTTTTATTATTCTTTTTGACCTCTCTTACAAGCCTGAACTCATTCTGCGCTTTAGCCAGCCTGACCTCCCCCCTACAACCGTTGGCTACTTGTGATTTCCCCTTTCTTCCATTTCTTATACACGCCCTTAATTCTCAGCTCATCTGTAAGCTCCTTATGCAGCCACACCAGTAGCAGGAGTAGCAGGAAGCATTCTTTGGGCTGTGCCTTCCAAAGGCTGCCTGGAGTGTTCTAAGGTCTGCAACAACCCAATAATCCCCCCCTTCCACAACACATTTTTAAAAGGTATTGGATGTTAATCAGCCAAAGGCCTGGTTAAAGAGGAATGTTTCCACCTAGCGCCTAAAGTTGTATGATAAAGGTGCCAGCTGAACCTCCCTGGGGAGAGCATTCCACAAATGGGGAGCCACTGCAGAAAAGGCCCCGTTCTCATGTTGCCACCCTCTGGACCTAGTGTGGAGGAGGCACACAAAGAAAGGCCACAGAGGATGATCTCAGGGTCCTGGTAGGTTGATATGGGGAGAGCCGGTCCTTGAGGTATTGCACTGCTGAACTGTTAAGGCTTTATAGGTTAAATCCAGCACTTTGAATTGGGCCTGAGAACTGGTAACTAGTGCAGTCTATATTGTTTCACATAAACTTTTTGGAAATTAAGCAGTACATAAATTCTGTTTAATAAATAAAATAAATCATTATAATAAAGGAAGCCTTGTTGGGAATTACATCAATGATTGATAATCTGCTCTTTATTTTTAACTGTAACTAATATTTATAGATATGATGATGATCCAAAATTTTCTGAGATTGTAAAATATTTATTCTGGTACAATCAAACCTAAATGCCTCCATCATTGTACATTTCGGCTTCCAAATGCTGAAAACCCGGAAGTAACTGCTTCGGTTTTCGGAAGCCAAATGTGCTACGCGGCTTCAGTTTTGAGTTTCCCTATTGTATTGAGGCTTCTGCTTTCAGTTTTTGGTTTTTGAACGTTTCAGAAGTTGAATGGTCTTCTGGAACAGATTACATTAAAAAACTGAGGTTCCACTGTACAATAGTTAATGTATATACACTGATTAATAATAATGAACGTGATTCATTAAATAGGCAATCAGTATTTATAATTATTAATGAATTTATAACCATGCAATACTATATACTAAACTGTATTAGAAATCTATTATGGCAATATTCCATGCAATGAAATATGCATGCAGGGAGGGGGGGGAGGGGGAAAGGCGCCCAAGGCTATGCTTTGCCCAGGGTTACCTCTTCATGCCTTGCCATGTCTTAATTTGCTCACCAAGTTAAACATTCAGTGTTACAAACTTAGATAAAGTTCTCTATTGGATCAAAATTTTGAAGTGTCAGGGGGGATTTAAAATTTACAGTGTGCTGTGTGTTGGAAGGAGAATTACATGAAAATGATGGATCAGTGGTATTCAACACCTGTAAAATTAGCAAAGATGTACAGAACTGCTCCAAATGTTTGTTGGAAATGTAAGGAGAAGGCAGGCACGTTCTACCATAGAACGTGAAAGATAACAGGAGCATTCTGGGAAATATTTACAATGAGTTTAAAAAATGTTTAAAATAACATTTGGGGGAAAACCTGAGGCTTTTCTACTAGGTCTTTTAAGTGCAGAGATTCCAAAGGAGCAGAAATAACTATTCATGTACACAACGACAGCAGTGCGAATATTACTGGCCCAGAGGCAGAAAGACGATAAAGTTCCGACCAGATGAAGATGATGGACTACGCCGAAACGGCAAAAATGACTAGGAAAATCAGAAACCAGGAAGAGAAGAACTTTAAGAAGAATGGGGAAAATTTACAATGTACAGTGGTACCTCGGGATGCGAACAGGATCCGTTCCGGAGCCCCATTTGCATCCTGAATGGAACGTAAGACGTGACGGCGCGTGCGCGGATCACGTTTTGCCGCTTCCACACATGATGTCATTTTGAGCGTCTGCACATGCGGCAAAACCCGGAAGTAACATCCTCCGTTACTTCCGGGTTGCCGCGGAGTGCAACCCGAAAGTGCTGAACCTGAAGCACATTCAACCCGAGGTACGACTGTACTTAAGAGAACACTGTAAACAACTAAAAACTTTGGCAGGATTTGAGTAATGCTTGTAATATGCGAAGAACTATGGTAAAAATGGATTCTTTGTTAAACAAATAGAGAAAATAAGGGAGACAGTCGGGGGGGGGGGGAGAGATTGATAATGGTAACCATGGAAGGGCGGAGGGGAGTCGAAGGATTCAGGGAATCCTAAATGATGATGTTGATGTATAATGTTTGAATTCAAATTGGTTATGTAAAACTCAATAAAAATAATTTTTTTAGAAAATAAGTTTTTGAAGTGTCTTCAAATATATGGTAATATGAGGTGTACTGATGACTTTGAAAACATTTTCCTATTCATTTTCTTGAACTGTTCTAAAAGATAAAGGCCAGGAAACAGGCACTTTCGGAACAGAGCAAAAATGGTCCTATGTGATTGTGCAACAGTTTCCATCAACAAAAGATGGCTCTGCCTGGGGGTTAGTTGTGTGTGTGTCTGTGTGCCAGTCCTTTGTTGTGGCACCTACGTTGCTGAAATGTTCTGGAATACTTTGATCTGGACGAAGGTTGCAAGCTTGCATAGCTTTCCTCAGTAAACCTTTACAGTTCTCCAAGAGGGCGCGTCTCCTTTCATCCAGCTCCAAAAGCTGCTGCTGTAATAGACAGAAGGGGGGGAGGCAGTATTATTATTTTCATGAAAAACTCAGCAAAACGTTGACCAAAGCAAGGCCTTCAGAATTTGGGAGGAAGGGCAGGCTATAAATTCAATAAATAAATAATTACTCTGAAAAACTAAAAATGGAGCCTCAAGTAGAAAGGCCCCAGGGAGGACACCAGCCAGGTGCGGAAGGGAGGGCAGCTCCATCCAGCTCATTCCTGTGGCGTCTGCAGCTGCCATCAAGACAGAAGTCTGAGGGAAGAACTGTCTGGCAGGGTCTGGCTTCCTGGCTTGCTCCGCCAGAGTCCACTGCTCTGCTCCCAGATCGGCTCTGAGGGAGGAAAGTGTGCCTGGGCAGCCAGAATCAGCACAGAAGAAGAGGACCTTGAAGACCTTGTGCTTGAGTTTGCTCTTTCCCTCCTGCACTTCGTTTTTCCTTGGGTGGTGGGCCTTTTCACCCTGAGCAAAGGGCCAGTCCTACGACTGATTTTTGTAAGCCATTCTAGGACCCTTTCTGGTTAAAGAGTGGGGCACAAAATGCCTTAAGTAAATACATCATCTGTAGCATTGTAGATAAACCCTTAAATAATTTTTCAACACCTGCAAGTGTTATTCAACCTACATCTCACAACCTAAAAATAATTGTGTGAATTAGTCCACAAAGCTGTTTCTCACACAAACTTTTTCCACAAGATAAAATCTAGACCCATCTCAATGGAGGAAAACACATCTATTTGGATTTCCAGCGTTTATTTATTTCACGCATACGCACACAGCCCAGGGTGTCCTGGCCTAGGACTTCAGCAGCCGCTACAGTTTTCTAGCACACTATCACTGCACAGCATGTGGTCGCTGGCGAGTTGCTCAGGGAGTGAAGAGCAACCTGACTTCTGCCCCGGGCCAAGACAGCAAGCGCTGTGAGGGAGGCTGCCATTGCGGCCTCCTAGGAAGAGAAGCGAGAGGAAGACTAGCGGGGACCCGCCTGCTGACCAGAGAAACAGCAGCTGCAGGGAGCTGCCAAAGCAAATGCCAGACTCCAAGAGCAGCCACCCTGGGATGGCAAAGCAATAGGGAAACCCGTGCTGATCCCCACCCGGGGCCGGGGAAAGACGGCTGTTGTGTGTACTCCAAGAGAGCTGGCCAATTTGCCACAAGTACCATCTGATCTGAATATCCAGGAAATTCAGGCATTGGCACGGAGTCTGCTTGCTTTTCTTCCCCTCCTTTCCCCCCTTGCTATCTCTCCTCTGTGAGAAAGTGAGCCAGTGGGGTGTAGTGGCCAGAGAGTCCATGAAGCTCCCTGGGTGCCCTTGAGCCACTCGCTGTCTCTCAGCCTAACCTCACAGGGCTGTTGCGAGGATAAAATGGAGTAGAAGAAAACAATGGAGGAAAGGTGGGCCATAAATGCCATAGATAAATCAATAAACCAGTCTGATCTATTAATCTCTGTACAGCAACATATTCATCCACAGAAGGCATTTCAGAATCACAGGAGAGAGAAAAATGCCCAAGCTTCAAGGGTTAGGAAGCAGCTCACAGCAAGAGGAGCTGCCATCTTCCCTTTCCCCACTTGCTCCTGCTTTTACCAGCAGCTTGGCTGAGCCGCCAGAACTGTGCTGTGAATAATGGCAGCAGGGCCATCAGCTGGGGGGGGGGGCATTCAGGTCATGGAGGAACTGATGAGACACTGCCAGAACTCTGCTAGGCTCCAAACAGTCACGGACAACATCAAGGTTCAGCCACTTCTCAGAAGTTGTTTCGATTGTTGGGAGTGAATCAAATACGTAACTAGGAACTAGTGCCCGAGTTTGCTTTTTTCCTCTTCCCTCCCAATCATGTTTCCTTTTGTGTCATGAGTTTTAGGTTGTAAGCCCAAGGGCAGAGATTGTATACAGTGGTGCCTCGCAAGACGAAATTAATCTGTTCCGCAAGTCTCTTCATCTAGCGGTTTTTCCGTCTTGCGAAGCAACCCTATTAGCGGCTTAGCGGATTAGCGCTATTAGCGGCTTAGCGGCTATTAAAGGCTTAGCGGCTAAAAGGCTATTAGCGGCTTAGAAAAAGGGGGAAAGAAGCGGGAAAAAATCGCAAGACTCGCAAGACATTTTCGTCTTGCAAAGCAAGCCCATAGGGAAAATCGTCTTGCGAAGCAACTCAAAAATGGAAAACCCTTTCGTCTAGCGGGTTTTCCGTCTTGCGAGGCATTCGTCTTGCGGGGCACCACTGTAATTATGGATTCCCAAAAGCCCCTCTGGAAGACTTTTTGGGTTGAAAAGCAGGTTACAAATCAGGAGTTATTAATACGTTTGTCTCTCCAGATGTTGAACTCCTAACTCCCATCCTCTTTGCTCACTGGCAACGCTGCCTGGGGCTGATGGGAGCTGAAGTCTAGAGGATCTCAGGTTAGCTACATCCGGTATTAATGCTACAAACCAACCAACAATGCACTATGGTAGCTCCCAGACTTCAGTATACCATTCTTGTTACAGAGGAAATCAGGAGTCAGTAAGTGCTGTGAGGACACTCTGGCAGGAGTTCTGCCTCGCCCTGCGCACTAGAGATGCTGCTGGCAGGAGCTCAGGCACGTGCAGCCCCCTCCCTGTGAGCTGCTCCTAGTGAAACAGGGGCAGAGAAATTCTCTTATCTGCCAAAAGAACAATTTTCTGAAGGGTAAAACATGCATCATGCTGGACTATCTAAAATAATAATGATAAACTTAGTCTTTAGGATAATTATTCTTTCTGCCTGTTCAGAAAGAGATATTTGGCAGAGTATTGGTATTTCCTCATATGCTTTATTTGACTCCATTAGGAGTAAAAGGATGGGAGTCTACTGAAAAATAGCAGTGACTAACACTTCCATGCAGAACTGAGTTGAAAAGATTGCCACTCTAACAGTATTCCAAAACTTTTAATTATGAAAAATAACACAGAAGGAAAATATGATTGCTGTGTTCTTAAAATTCATTCTAAAATAAATACTGCAATGTATGTTCTGAAGAGTACTTGGTGGATTTTTCTCCCCAAATGTGCCACGGTACGTGTTCCAAAAAATAAAATAAAAATCAATTAATCCAAACAAGACAATTATCAAGTCTCTCTCAAAACAGTTGTCAAACACAGAGGCGGCTGTGCCAATTATCTGACGAGCAGATGGGGCTAACAATCCTCCCTACTGTTCCATATGGGTCACAAACACACATTTGCCTCTCACATTCATTAAGAAAATTAAATAACCAAAATTGCTTAAGATAAATATTAGAGTTCTTGATCTAAGGTGCTATACTGAACAAGAAAAGCACATAAAATCTGCTAATGTGCATGTGTCATTTTTAAATGTTCATGCATGTTAGCAAGGAAAACATATTCTAATCTAAGATATAATGTTTTACTTTTCTTATGAATCACCGTGCTGACAGAACCCACATATGCAGCATTTGTCTCCCACAGAAAAAGGCTGAATTGGATTTTGCCTGTCTGCCACTACTTGTACAAAGCCTTTTTTAAAGACTTTGTTCACTAACAAAAGAAGTTAATTGCAGTTAATTGCTGCTATTAATGGTGCTCTATTTACCTGCATTTGCAGCCCTCAAAACTCAAGGATAGTCTTCCTTTAGCAGGTAAGAGAAACTATCAGGGAAATTGCTCTCCCTATCTGTCAGGGTGTGTAAAAAGGATGTGAAATGCTGGTGCCCTAGGTAAGCATTGTGCCTTTTCATATTATTTTGCAGATCTTGATTGAATATACTCATGAACAAGGAAGCTGTCTTGCAGCAAGTAAGACCACTGATCCCTCCTGGCAAAATACTGGGGCCACCAATTGGCAAAAGCTCTCCAAGGGTTTCAGAGAGGGACTTTCTCAGTCCTACCTGAAGACACCTTTTGCAGGAAGAGCATGTCCTCTCACACAGGACAATGGCCCGTCCCCTAAACGGCATTCCATATATAAAAATAGGTTTTCAAGCTCATTCAACAAGTGTGAGAGTGCAGGTCTTACCTCTGCAGCTCGTAGCTGGACAGCACAGGCTTTATATTCAGCCTCAAGTCTGCTCTTGTGGAAAGCTGCTTTCATGTTCTGTAGAACCAAATCTGTTTTCTGTTTGTTCAAGGTCACACAACTCTGTGGAAAACAAGTATCATTTAGAAGATTTTGCTAAAAAGAAAAGCATTTATTATTCTTCAATCTGGTGTTTATCCAGATGCAATGTCTCTTCTTGATCAAACACTTGGCAACTGAGAATAAAGTTTGCTTTTCCAGGGTGAGTAACAATTCATTCCAACCTGCCAGAATGATAGCGCAAAGCACTTTTTATTATTTATTTATGTATTATTAAAATTTATATCCCACCCTTCACCTTGTAATATACTTATGAGTGGGCATTTTTGTAGACTATTTATTCCTTTGGAACATTTGCACTGTCATGCATCAGGCTCATAACAACATTGATGTTAATGGACTCCTCTAGGTCAGTGTTTCCCAACCTTGGGCCTCCAGCTGTTTTTGAACTACAATTCCCATCATCCCTGACCACTGGTCTTGCTAGCTAGGGATGATGGGAGTTGTAGTCCAAAAACAGCTGGAGGCCCAAGGTTGGGAAACACTGCTCTAGGTGACAAGCAATTAAGAAATAAAATGTTCAATACATCTATCAATTAGGTCTTCGTTTTGGGGAAGGGAGGAGTTCATCATTATTTGAATAAATTCATAAAACACCAACAGTACCAACAGCAGCCTTTGAGAGATGTGTGTTTACCTTTATTAGTTGCATAAATTCTGTGACGAGTTTTACTTTTTCAGTGTTAATTTGTTTTACTGCAATATTCGCTTGCTCAGACGCTTCTTCCAGGTTGACGCCATCTTGTTCCATTTGTCTCAAACTGTGCAAGGAAGATTTATGGGCAATGCTGTTTGAATTACTACAAAATTCCTAGTTCAACCCTATGAAGGCTAGATTTATGTTTTGACAATGAGGAGGCATGATAACTGCCTTTCAAAGTACAGAAAATCAGACTATCCTGTGCAAGCTGAAGAACTTAAAAGAGTAAAGTCTACAAACCTTTCACAATAAATAAAAACCTAATTTTCAATAGTGCCTCTAAAACACATCTGCCCTATCATTCAATTAACAAGCTCTGTCCTGACTGACATTAACAAGCACAGGAGAAAACAGGGATGCCTGTCATCATTAGCTCAATTCTTCAAGCTCAATTCTGTCAACTCTTAACCATTTTTGGGGTCAGGTCTGAAATCCTAGCTGTCATGTTACGCAAATTGCCCACCAAAGGGATAGCAGATTCTATGAACACCAAAGGAGTTATTTATACAGCCAAAGTATAGCATTATTTTTTTTTGGGGGGGGGATGCGGGTGGCGCTGTGGGTTAAACCACAGAGCCTAGGACTTGCCGATCAGAAGGTCGGTGGTTCGAATCCCCGTGACGGGGTGAGCTCCCGTTGTTCGGTCCCAGCTCCTGCCAACCTAGCAGTTCAAAAGCACGTCAAAGTGCAAGTAGATAAATAGGTACCGCTCTGGCGGGAAGGTAAACGGCGTTTCTGTGCACTGCTCTGGTTCGCCAGAAGCGGCTTAGTCATGCTGGCCACATGACCCGGAAGCTGTATGCCAGCTCCCTCGGCCAATAAAGTGAGATGAGCGCCACAACCCCAGAGTCGGTCACGACTGGACCTAATGCTCAGGGGTCCCTTTACCTTTACCTATAGCATTTTTAAATCCTCTTGTCTGGACGCAAAGGTCTGCAAGTGGAATTATGTTTGCAGGCTGCTCTTTTCCATTTCCATTTCCCTACAGCAGGACCTGGAAAGCCGCTCTTGGGGGTTAACGGAACCTCCAGATCAGCACAGAAAACAGTGTCTGGGGCTGCAGGAGGAATTGGTGGAAGCTGAGGGTGAGCCCTTCACAGGAGTCGATGTACCTTCCACTTGCACAAGATCACCTTTGGATCTAAGCCACTGATTTCAATGGGAAAATCTAAGAATATGCCAAACTCTTCCAATTAAAAATCAAATAGATTTGAAAGTGCTTAAATTTAGCTAAATCCCGCCTACCGTATTTTTCGCTCTATTGGACGCACCGGACCACAGGACGCACCAAGTTTTTAGAGGGGGAAATCAAGGAAAAAATATTATAGCTAAAGAAGAAGACAAGGCAGCAAGCGCGATCCATCCCGCTCACTGCCTTGGCTTCTTCTTTAGCCTTGCGCAGCATCTTTAGTCTTGCGCAACGGGATGGATTGCGCCCGCTGTCCACCGGGGCTGGACTAGATGACTCCTGGGGTTCCCTCCCAACCCTGCAATTCTATGACCTTGGAAGGTGTTTGGGGTCTCCACCACTGGAGGCTTTTAAGCAGTGGTTGGGGGACCATCTGCCTGGCGTTCTTTAGCTGTGATTCCTACATTGTGAGGGGGCTGGGCTAGATGACCCTTGGGTGGCCCTCCCAACTCTATACAGTCCTACAGTTCTGCGGCAGGAGATCCACAGCCACTTCACACAATGCCCACTCCCAATTTTCATCTGAGAGACATGTGGCTTCAGTGTCTAGGTAGCTACCCCCCTGCCACACTTCCCCCACCCCACTTAAGCTGAGGGAATTCCTGCCCAGAGAAGCTCCCAGCAATCACGGAGGAGGAATCCGCTGCAGCCGTGAGCAGCGGAGGATCCATGGTCCCCTTCCTTCCCTCCTCCGTGGTTGCTTTGAAGGAGGAAAGTGGGAGAGGAGCTGCTTACACGAGTGTAAGCTGCTCCCCTCCCACATTGCCGCTTCAAAGCAATCACGGAGGAGGGAATCCGCTGAAGCCTCGAGCAGCGGAGGATCCATGGTCCCCTTCCTTCCCTCCTCCGTGGTTGCTTTGAAGCAGGAAAGTGGGAGAGGAGCTGCTTACACGAGTGTAAACTGCCCCCCTCCCACTTTCCTGCTTCAAAGCAATTACGGAGAAGGAATCCGCTGCAGCCTCGAGCAGCGGAGGATCCATGGTCCCCTTCCTTCCCTCCTCCGTGGTTGCTTTGAAGCAGGAAAGTGGGAGAGGAGCTGCTTACACGAGTGTAAGCTGCTCCCCTCCCACATTGCCGCCTCAAAGGGAACCCGGGAGGAGGGAATCTGCTGCAGCTTCCCCCACCTCCCGCAGAAGCCGCACGCTCTTTAAAGGGGCTGTGCGGCTTCTCCTGGCTTTTCTGGGAGGTGGGGGGATTCCCCCACCTCGTAGAAAAGCCTGCAGGAGCCGCACAGCCTTTAAAGAGGGCGCCGCTCTTGGGGGCTTTTCCCCCAGGAGGGAGTAGGGACTGCTGCGACCAGTCAGTCCCTTCTCCGTCCTGGAGAAAAGCCCGCAAGAGCGCACGGAGCTTGTGTGCGGCTCTTGAGGGCTTTTCCCGCCTGCCTCCCCCCTGCATTCGCTCCATAGGACGCACACACATTTTCCCTTGCTTTTTAGGAGGGAAAAAGTGCGTCCTATGGTGCGAAAAATACGGTAAGTATTCTTCTTCCATGTTTTTAAGCACCAATGAGTAATTTGGCAAGTATGTGGACATTAACTTACAGAAAAATCGCCCAACAATTTTTTAAGAGGCACGCACAGAACTTCAAATTCTCAGCACATACCTTTCCTTACTTTCCCCACAATTGAACAGAATCATAGAACTGTAGGATTGGAAGTGACCCCGGGGCCATCTAATCCAACCCCCGGCAAGTAATTCATAAGCCAAGTAATTAAATTTGATTGACCATACTGCCTTCTTTTTTACAGCTGATGTTTAAATTACAAACCGTACAATGCACATGCAAGTATGCGCTTATGCGGTTGCCCCCTGGTAACAGTGTAGCAAAGAGAACAAAGTTTAGAACAAAGGGAACGGAACTGTCCAAACCCTGCAAGTAAGCAAAGTAAGAAAAACTGAGGGGGACTAAGGACTTAAAGGCCAAAAATATGAATATGAATATGAATATAAATAAAATATAAAATACATAATATAAACAAAATATTATGTAAATTCTAATGACATTTCTATTTGCCTTTTTAAAGTCTTTTAAAAAGGGTGGAAAAATTGGACTTGTAGATCATTAATCCCCTATTTCCAACTTGATCTCTCATATCCATTTTATCATAGTCAGAAGTTCACAGAACTCAGCAGAAGGATGACAGGTTTTCCTCATCATTTAAATGGCTCCATGACCATCAATGGACTATCAAAGCAGTAACAGTTCTGATCCAGGTTTGGCTCAGTTTTCTGAGTGCTGTTTCTCTACATAATAAATATATAAAACAGCTATACCTGTCACTTTTCATACTAATTTTTGATTCCAATTGCTTCCTTTTGTTTTTTCTATCCAATAGCAACTTTTTCTGTTGTCTGAGGTCATTATCTCTGTGTTCCATACGTTTTTGTTGTTCAGAGAGAGAAGCCATTTTAGAATCCAGCAACTCCAGCTGCCTTGCAATTTCCTAAAGTAAAAAGTGCAGAAGAAAATCCCATTGTATAATGTGTTCATAGTGCACAGGCAACCATTTTAAAAACAGGGAGTATTCCCTGCCCCCCCAAATGCTAATAGTATTAATTACATTAAGAAGGTGCATAGCATTTTAAAGTTCAGGTGCAAATATTCTTGTGATATTTGAAAGTGACTTTCAAATTGTAGCTTTAGTGTTAAATGTGGTGAAAAACAGATATAGAACACCAGCCAAAATTGGTGACCAAAGACTTTACAGGATTAATAAGTCCCAACATTTCAAATCATGAACTGCTGTTTTCCTAAACCATCACGATAAATCAGCTTACCTTCTGTTGATTTTCCAACTGCCTTCTTTCGTCTGCATCCACTGTGACAGTAAGGAACTGTGCTGGCTTCAGGGATGTATTACTGGTAATGGTCTGATTTGTGTAAAAAGACAATTTTACCACATATCTTTCTTCTGCTGTGTAGATGCTTCTCAGTTTGGTTTCTTTTATGACCTGCACACACAAAATTACCACACTACAATTATATCAACTCCAGAGGAATAGTTATTAACATCCCGAATGTTAGTCTATTGCAACAAAAAATTCAAATAATTTGTAGCAAATTTGTAGCATACATTTTAGTGGATTACAGTCACTCGCATCAGATGCATGCAGTGTTATCCTAAATTGGCATGAATACATACACATGGCAGCGGGGTAGCGGGAGGGGAGTTGCAGGCAGCAATGTGAGAGGGAAATAAAGTGAAATGCAGAAACTACAGACTGTGACTGTGGCTAGATGGCAGCCTTACCCTCTCCCCTTGCACCATGGGGCTCCCCAGGGCTCAGGAACCAATGATGTGGGACAGCCACATACAGCTCCCAGAAAGAGAGTTTTCTATCTCAGCACATTTTAAGACCTCTTCTGACTGGGAGTGTAAGAAAGGAGGCTCCTTTGTTTCCTCCCTTCAAATTAAGGGCAGCTCACCAGGCCTGAACTTTAAAGGGACTGGGGGGGGGGGGCGACTACTGGCCTTCTAAGACTTTGGGAGCTGAACTTCATGTGAGGTAGAAATGAAGTGATGTCTTAACTGCTGCTGTTTCCACTTTTTTAGCTTGTGTTTTGCGTGTGTACAGGTGGTTTTAAGACAATTGTTTTTAGGATGCTTTATCTGTTTTATATTTTATTGTAAGCCAGTTGAGATCCAATTGATAGGAAAGCAGATTATAAATTTAAGCACAGTATTTATTATTATTTGCATTTGTTAGTTGCTTTATATATTAAAAAGTCTCAAAACAACTTTACAAGAAAAATACATACAGGTAAGTACAGTTATAAGTCAAGTTTAAAATACATTTAACACAAAATATCAAAATGTTTATCCAACAATACACTAAATAGTCAAAGATGAACAGCACAATAGAGACTGACTTAACCACTAAAAGACTAGATTCCACAAATAGGGGTGGGGTGGAGAGTAAACACCCCTGAAGAACACCCCCTCTACATCTCCCCCTCCAGGCTGGGTCACGTGAGGAGAGGTGATCTTTGGAACTGGGATCCTGAACCATGTAAGTCAAACTCTCTAAATTGAGCCCATAAATTAACTGGTATTCAGTTCAGCCAGAATCAGTATATTGTGCTCAGACCTTCTAATCGCAGCTAATAATCTGGCTGGTGACTTCTGCAGAACCATCACCCCAAAAAATCAAGCACCACTTTCTCTCCACTGCTGCTGGGAAACAAAGAACAGATACGACTTTCAGTGTTCGAAGAAACCCAACTCATCTCTGCCAATGGGGCAAAAAGACTGACCACCCATCTTGACCCAGAGGGACAGCACATAGGAGAGGTGTAATTTGATTGTATGTGCTTTTCTTAGCTGCTTGTTGCTACTGTGCTTATATAAAGTATGACAAGTTCTGGTCTTGCTTGCTTCTAAGGGAAAGGCGGCAGCATCACACCCAGAGTCTTCCTAAACACTACAGATTTCTCTCTCTCTTAGTCAACATGCCTCACCCTTTCGATCATATTTCTGGTTTTCTCTGTGCCGACAGGGACCTCATGAATGCGATATTTATCACACAGGTAATTCATCACAGGGTGGGGAGCATCAAACAACTCTCTCAAGTAAGAGAATACTCCATACCGGCTGAAGAAGGCAAGAGAGGCAGTTAAATACATTCCCCCCAATTAGTAAGATGAATAATCAATTCTCAGAGCAAGAGTGTTGGAGAAATGAATAAATATGAGCAATCATATTTTAACTGAGGTTAGATATTAAGATTCTGTAACATCAAAAGCCAAATTCTGCAAGCTTACGACAGGCAAAACTGAGCAAATAGTAAATGCTTATTTAATCAGCTAAATTAATTTGATTCAGTATGCTGGGCATCGTAGTGAAAACAGCTAGGTCACTGCACAATTGCTTTCACACAATAACTTATTCCCATTATTGTAACGTAGGGTTTTAAGATAAATAGCTTAAAACTTACAACAGTTCTTCAACTGGTTTCCAAGGTCTGCTTTCAGCATAAGATTCACTTGGTGCGCACACAGCATTCACTCGGAGCCTCTGAACATCACGCACCTAAACAAGATTGCATCAATGCCAAGAGAACACTCTTAGCTGTCTTAAGAAAAATGTTCGAACTGAGCTTTTTAACAGTTCTCTTGAGTAGGTAACAATAGTAACATTAGAGTGTATTTCAGAGGATCTTTAATTTAGAACCACCTACAACTCCTTATCTCCTGCCAACCTAGCGGTTTGAAAGCAAGTAGATAAATAGGTACCGCTCGGGCGGGAAGGTAAACGGCGTTTCTGTGCACTGCTCTGGTTTGCCAGAAGTGGCTTAGTCATGCTGGCCACATGACCCGGAAGCTGTACACCGGCTCCCTCAGCCAATAAAGCGAGTTGAGCGCTGCAACCCCAGAGTCGGCCACGACTGGACCTAATGGTCAGGGGTCCCTTTACCTTTTACAGCTCCTTATCTGAAAGCCATTTCAATCAATTAAGGACAGGGTTAAGAAGTGCCTCACTTTTCTTTTTTGAATTATCTGCACCCTGTTTATTAAGTGAATTTTCCCAAAAGCCTAGCACCCATTAACTTTGTATCAGAAGAATAAAGAAACTGAATCTTCATATAGTCACTGTTATCAGGCAACAGTAGAACAGGTTTTCCCCTCTCTCGCTCAACAAGGTGACTTCTAAAAAATGTAACATTTCATGTGCTTCTCTTAGTTGGCAGCTGGAAATGGACTTGAGAAAAGAAAAATTAGCAGTGCTTCCTGCTACCAGTGTGGTGAGAGAGACGCAATCAAGAGCCTACTTATTAGGCTTTTTGCTGTCTGGACTTCGATACCAATCTGTTTTTAATGTAGGAATTGGTCCTTGCCTCTCTTAGAAAGATTTCCATATCTTCTTGGCTTTCAAAGACAAAGGCCTTCAAGTCGTTGGATGAAATGTGATTTTCTACATATTTAGCATGCTTATGATCTTTCATATTGATCTGTGCAGGGAAAAAATATCCAACAATTACAAACGGTGGCTGAAATTAATAGAAAAAGAACAATAAAATGCGCATGAAGGCAAAGGAGCCAGTAAGATGATACTTGGGTTCTAAATAAATGGCAGGTACATTTCCAAATGTAGTTAAGGACGGATATTTGACTGAGGTTTCAAATCCTGTGCACACATATCTGGGAGCAAGTCCCACTGAATGCAATGAAGCTTACTTCTTTTTTCATCGTTGGTGTAGTGTGTTTTAAATGACTTATAATGAAATTATATATTTCAAGTATGACTTACATTAAATGGGCATCAAGAAATAAAATAAAATAAAATGTGCTCTATTCTTTAAAATGGCTCAATACTCATTATGCTGTGGCGCTGTGGGTAAAACCTCAGCACCTAGGACTTGCCGATCGTCAGGTCGGCGGTTCGAATCCCCGCGGTGGGGTGAGCTCCCGCTGCTCAGTCCCAGCGCTTGCCAACCTAGCAGTTCGAAAGCACCCCCGGGTGCAAGTAGATAAATAGGGACCGCTTACTAGCGGGAAGGTAAACGGCGTTTCCGTGTGCGGCGCTGGCTCGCCAGATGCAGCTTGTCACGCTGGTCACGTGACCCGGAAGTGTCTGAGGACAGCGCTGGCTCCCGGCCTATAGAGTGAGATGAGCGCACAACCCTAGAGTCTGGCAAGACTGGCCCGTACGGGCAGGGGTACCTTTACCTTTACCTTAATTATTCTAGAAGTACCTTAATTCATATGTTGGTGGTTACATTGTGGCCCTGTCGTTATCTTCGTGGGGGAGGAGATGCTGCAGTATGGTGCCATCCGGATGCACCCTGGAAACTTAGTAAGTCCCAGGTGATGTGGGAGGAGCCCAAATGAGGACTTTTTCTTGAGGGTAACCTCAAGATTAGACTACTGTAACACACTGTATGTGGGCCACCTTCTGCCTTGTTCCTATAACTGGTGCATATGCATAGTGCCGGGGTGCTTAATGGGACACCCAGCTTTGCATATATTTTAACAGTGTGGAAAGATCTGCACTGGCTGCCTATTAGCTGCAGAGCCAATTTCAAGGTTGATGGTGTTGGTATTGAAAGCCCTGAAGAACTTGACACCAGGGCACCTAGCAGACTGCCTCCCCTAGTACAGAGCAGGCTGATCTTAAAAACTTCCAAGGAGACATGGCTGGTGGTTCCACAACCAGTAGATTGTCACTTGCTGACAATGCAGAAGCAGGGCTTCTTGTGGATAGAACCCAACCTCCAGAATACCGTTCCTCACACAATCCATGAGGTGGAGACTAGGGCTGGGCGATATATCAATATATTGCCCAAAACGGGTCTGAAGTTCACATCGTGATAACTGTTTCATAATATCTGAGCTGGCAATATATCACAAATCACAATGTGTGTAAGGGCTAGGCAATATCTGGTTTTCAGTATCACGGTAACTCACCAGCTAAATGTTGAAATGTCATCAACAGCTAAACCTCACAGAATCACCAGCTCAACACTGCAACTACCACAATGTCTGAAATAAGGATGGAACTATACAGAGGCGAACAAGACAATGTCCAGGCAACTGCTACTACTTAAGAGGTCTAAAATGGATAAACGACAACATTATCAATCACCATACAGTTTGTTTCATCAGCAGGCAAGCCAAAATGACTTTTGGTTTTGGGCTTGGCTACCACATGATGGCATTCAGGACAATCCAAACCACGACAATGAATCATAGTGAATACAAATAATTTGGGACTGCCAGGCTGCCAGCAGTTCTGCTAGGAGGCAGAAACAGCAGCGGCAGAAACAACTTGCCAGGACTGCAGCAGTAGCGACGACAACCTGCAAGGCCTGGCCGTGGCGGCACAATCAGTGGTGGCCTGTGAGTCCTCATCGTGGTGACAGGAGGGGGGCAGCAGTAGCAGCATGCAAGGCCTCGTGGGGGTGGAACAAGCAGTGGCGACTGCGAGGCCTTGTGGCGGCGACAGAAGTTGGCGGCCATAGCAATGGCAGCCTGCAAGGCCTTGCAGCAACGTCACAGTGACAGCCTGCAAGACCTCTTGGTGGTCATACATAGTGGTGGCAGCAGCAGCAGCATCCTGCAAGGACTTATGGCAGCGATGAAAGGCAGCAGCAGTATTGGTGGTGGCCTGCGAGAACTAACAGCAGTGATGGGAGGTGGTGGCAGTAGCGGCCGCAGCCCACAAGGGCTCGTGACGGCGATGGAAAGTGGCGGCAGTAACGGCACTGGCCTTCGAGGTCAGCATTTGGCAGCAGAAGCAGTAGTGGCCTGCGAGTCCTCAGGGGACTTGTAGCAATGACAGGAGGTGACAGCAGTAGTGGCATCCTGCGAGGCCTTGCATCAGCAACGGGAAGTGGGGGCCTATGAGGCCTCGTGGCAACAAAAGCAGTGGGGCTTGTGAGGCCTCGCCATGGTGGCAAGAAGTGGCGGCCTGGAAGTCCCCCTGGCGGTAGTGGGAGGTGGTGGCAGAAGTTGTGGCAGCCTGCTCAGCGAGGCCTTACAGGTCACCCCTGCTTCTGCCACTGTCTCCTGACACCATGGGAAGGCCTCACAGGCCACCGCTACCGCCAACGTCATGACAAGGCGTCGTTTTTGCCACTGCTGCAAGGCCTTGCAGGCCACCACTACTGCTGTCACCACAAGGCCTCACAGGCTGCCGCCAGCACCCACTGTCATGGCAGGGCTTTGCAGGCTGCTTATTGTGCCACTGCTGCCACTGCTTCTGCCCGCCCCCCAGTTGTTGATTCTGCCACCGCCAAGCTGCTGCCTAGCAGGCCCAGATTATTTGTATTCACTATGATGCATCACTGTACTTTGGATTGTCCTGAATGCCACCACTTGGTAGCCAAGCCCAACCCTTGAGTAGTAGCAGTTGCCAGGACACTGTCCTATTCACCTCTGCATAGCCCCTTCCTTATTTCAGATGTTGTGATATATTGACATATCATGATGTTTAACTGGTGTTATACTGCAATACTGAAAAACAGTTATCGCCCAGCCCTAGTGGAGACTGTAATAAGTCAGCCTCTTAAAACATGTTCACCAATGTTTTCCTAGATTCTGAAAAACTGTCTTTGTTTTGTACAATCCTAAGCTTTATTTGTGATGCACACTTTTATCAAGTTTTACTGAATGTTGCTGATGAATTTTTACTGTTTTTATGAAAACCTCTTAAAATGAAATTTATTGAGCAGCATGCTTTTTAATAAGTAAATTTACTTGTGATGGATGGACAGAGTAATCATTACCAGCCTAAAGCTGGTACAACTGATTTCCCTCTCTCCATTGCAACCAATGGGTCTGGGGAGAGAATGAGAAAATGCAGTAAGTCCGCACCCCCATACTTCCCACCCCGGGGGAGCCAGCCGAAGTTTGGAAGTGGTGTCGTTTGACCTAATAACCACCATGTAACTTCAAAATGAAACTAACTGAAAACAATAAAAATACTGCACTTTGTCAAAAAGGTTATTCTCAGAAGCAGTTTGAAACAACCCAATCAAAATAAGTGATTAGATCTGGTTATTTGATCCAAAATTAGCTTTAGAAATGAAGGTGCTAAAGGCCCCACAAGATGTATGATAACTTTCCCATCCTTTAACAAGGCACTGCTTTTCTGGAAGGCTCTTAAACCTCACTGATGGCAAGACTAGGAGAGGGTGAGGCGGGGGGACTTTCTTGGAGCAGCCCAGCAAGAGTGGGGACCTGGACCTTTTAACTTTAATACAGTGGTGCCTCACAAGACGAAATTAATCCGTTCCGCAAGTCTCTTCGTCTTGCAGTTTCTTCGTCTTGCGAAGCAACCCTATTAGCGGCTTAGCGGCTATTAACGGCTTAGCGGCTTTAAGAAAAAGGAAACAAACTCGCAAGAACTCGGAAGACGTTTCGTCTTGCGAAGCAAGCCCATAGGGAAATTCGTCTTGCGGAACGACTCAAAAAATGGAAAACCCTTTCGTCTAGCGAGTTTTTCGTCTTGCGAGGCATTCGTCTTGCGGGGCACCACTGTATGCTGGTCATATGTCTTTGTTAGTTCACGGTATGAACTACATACATACATACTTTTCAAAATACAAAGCCTCAAGTTGAACAGAATCCATTCCAGAAATCCGTTCAATTTCCAAAGTTCCAAAGATTGAATCGGAAGCAGCGGAAGCCCCGTCAGACGTTCAGCTTTCGAAAGAACGTTCGAAAACTGGAACACTCACTTCTGGTTTTCAATCATTTGGGAGCCGGAACATTCGACTCCCAAGGCATTCAGTAGCCAAGGTACGGCTGTATTCTGTACTTTCGCAGAAGGTAAGATTCACACCACAGACTTAATTCAATACATAAAGGTACCTGTATGCCAAGCTCGACTATTCACATTAAAACAATGGATTATAGTTTTATAAGCAGTAGTGGTATTACATTTTAGTGATGACTAAGTCACACAATAGTCAGGCAAATCAGCTTACTGCAAGCATCATGGGATCACAGACTTCTCTTTTGAACAGGTTTCTGTTTTCTCTTAGCCACGTAAGAGCAATGTGTGTGTCTTGAAATCTCCTTTTGAGCTTCTCTTCCTTCATCTTCATCATATTCTCAAACTGCACAATGCCATTCATTACTCCTGTAATTTTGAGACAGCTTTAGGAGCCATGTTCACAGGGCTTCATGATCACAACTACAGCCACTATAGAGGGAAGAGCTGTCTTGCACAAAATACCCATAGCTAGACCCTTGACGCATATCCAACTAACTGCTTCTGCTAGCAGAAGCCCATGCAAGAATCTCCACTAGCGCAATCAGGCTTTCCCCGCTCCCCCTTGCAACCCCACAGAACAGCATGCAGGAGGAGAGGAGAGATCGTTCTGGAGGGCGAGCAGAAATCACAATGCAAAGCTGAATTCCTAGCATATACTTTCCACTCTATGCAAGCAGCCCATGGAGAAAGCTATGTGGAATTTTGTTAAAGCATCCGGTCTGAATTCAGCTGCTGAATTCCCTGCTATACTAGAATAAATCCTCGCTGGAAATTTGGGCCAAGATTCAGAGCATTATACAGGAGGTCCACATGTACAGTGGAGCTTCTAAGCCAGCTCCAGACACCTGGCAATCCATTCACCAAAACTGGAAGAATTTCAGGATCAGCATCAACATACAGCTTTAGGAGTTGCCTGGGGGGTGGGGAGTCCTGGGGGGGGAGGGTATTTTTGAACACACCTAACTAAGGCTAGGATCCAAAGAGCCTATTGAGAACATTTGCTTCCAACCCCTTCTCTGTCATGTTAACAAAGAAAGTCAACGGGAATTGATATCTTCAGGGCTGGGGATTTGGGTTGGTTGTCAGTTATCAAAGCCAATTTCCTATTGTGAAATTCAGCTTTACCACTTGGCAAAAGTAATTAAGTAAATAAAAAGGGATGGGCATCTGGGGGAAAAAGACGTTAGCAATCCCACCTGCCACTGAACCCAATGTATTTTGACTATGCATGATTTTGGCTTCAGGCACAATCCCCAGAACGTAACCCCCATGTAAGTTGTGGGCTTACTGCAGTACTAACAGCAAGCACACAGTCAAGCCCATTTACCATCTTTGTCCTTTAGCAAGTTCTCCTTTTCTCCTGTCAGATGATTTAATTCACCATCAATATTTAGTTTCTCTTCCTGCAAATGGTTAAGCTCAGCATTAATTGAATCCATCTGAGGTTGAATATTCTCAGGACTGTCTGTATTTCTTAGCTCATTATTCCAGTCTTCTATCATCTTACGAGTGTTTTGTATTCTCTTCTGTCGGTCCATTTCTACCTCCTCCTTCATCCTCATTGCCTGCATAATTCTCTCAATCTAAAAAACACACACAAGCATTTCTCAAGCATGCCAATAACAAAAAGAAGTTTTTACAAAAGTAAGAATATTCTAGCTAAGATAAAAATGGAAGTTATTTATTATCTAAAAAAACCCAAAACCCACCAGCCATTATCATTCTCTCTAGTACCAAACTTGGGTGACCCCTGGCCTATTAGCTTAGAAGCAAAACAGGATCATACAAAATCCAATTGGCTTGCATTGCTGATCATAGGTTACCTGCACTTTCCAATTCTGGGATGCCTATTTGCTGGTCTACATAATTTTTTACAAGGTCATGACCTTTTATATCTAAAGTGCTATAGAAGCAAATGACGCTAATGACTGCAACTATTTACCTGGAAATATGCTAGAATCTAGCAAGTAAGAAAGGCAGGGGTCACTATTACAGAATCCTCAATATTGGCATTTACGCTTTTGGAATAAAATGAATGCCTCTGTCAGAAAATTAAACATGTTATAAAATCAGCACAACATGGGAGAAACGCAATGGGTTCAAATTACTAAAGTTTTAAGATAAAGGGTAAAAAACTTACTTCTTTGTCTTTTGACTCCAAAGCATCTTGATGCTGTTTACATTTCTGAGATGTTTCTCTGATAGCTGCAGCCTATATACCAAAAGCATTTTTAAAGTTAGAAATCAGCTGTAACTGTAATAAAAGAATCTAAGGCAGTACGGACAGGCGACTTTTCTACTACACCATGGATTAAACTGCATATTGTAACAACTATTTCTGGAGAACAATCGTTGCCTCTTAATTAAAGGCTGAACACACTACCGTTAACAAGTATATAGTTGGCAGTTTAAATAACTGCAGCTTTATGGAATCAACTTTTGAGATTCATAGAATCATAGAGTTGGAATAGACCACAAGGGCCATCGAGTCCAACCCCCTGCCAAGCAGGAAACACCATCCGAGCACTCCTGACATATGGTTGTCAAGCCTCTGCTTAAAGACCTCCAAAGAAGGAGACTCCACCACACTCCTTGGCAGCAAATTCCACTGTCGAACAGCTCTTACTGTCAGGAAGTTCTTCCTAATGTTTAGGTGGAATCTTCTTTCTTGTAGTTTGGACCCATTGCTCCGTGTCCGCTTCTCTGGAGCAGCAGAAAACAACCTTTCTCCCTCCTCTATATGACATCCGTTTATATATTCGATATAAAGCTGGATACATGTATAAATTTTGCCATTTGTATCCTGATGCCTCAGTTGTAGCTCACTTCACATGTAAGTTTCTTCCTGTGGGGCATCACAAACTTCCACAGCAAGGCACCGAAGGCTGGCTACAGATCAATGAAACTCAAACCACTCCCTATGGGTGGATGGATAAGGGAACGATGTTTGGCCACACTCATTATGAGCTCTGCAGCTTGAACCAAGAACCTCAGTCTGAAGATGAGACCTACCTCAGTGGTTGGTCCTGGGCTCTCTATATGTTCATCTACTTCAGGTGCTGAAGGGAATAGGAGTATACAAAATCAGGCCCTGCTATTGGCAGGTAATATGAAGTCTCTGCGCTGGCCAATCTCAGCATAAATACTAGGAGTTTGGCCTTTGCCTTTGATAGATCAAGAGAGACATTATTTCTCTCTTTGTTGCATTTCAGGTTCTCCAGCTTAAGGCACTGACTTCATGGACTCTGAATTGGAAAAATTCAATGAATTCCAATAAAACAAGCCAGAGCCCCAGCCAGGCCCTGACAGAGCCCAAGCTCTGAATACCT
The DNA here is from genome assembly GCF_964188315.1 of Podarcis muralis. Classification (NCBI taxonomy): domain Eukaryota; kingdom Metazoa; phylum Chordata; class Lepidosauria; order Squamata; family Lacertidae; genus Podarcis; species Podarcis muralis. The sequence goes on along the minus strand of NC_135665.1, from coordinate 1,859,856 downwards.
AATTTTGGACTGCAAGTTATCCCCAGGTGAAATAGCAAGTTAGGATGTCCTTAGACATTGCACTACCTTCTTTGTGAGGCATACTGTGATCTGGATGATGTCATGAAGCTAGACTATGTAGAACTTTCTGTTCCGATTCTACTCCACTGACTCCTTTCTAATTCTTTGCTCATTAAAAGTGTTTTCGTTTTACATTACATAGGGTACCTTCAGCTACATGTCTAAACTACTTGTATGTCCATGAGACTTACAAAGGAACTCTTAAATACATACTTTCTCTTGGATTTTGTTATTCAGACTTGCACACTGTTTCTCAGCCTCTTGGATCTGATGTGTCATGGGAGATTGTGATTTTCTTAGTGCATTTAATTCCTCCTTTTGACGATCTCTGTTTTGTTTCACCTGTTCATATTGCTTGCGGACATCTTCATATACCTAGGAAGGAATGCAAGCAAACAGATTTATTAATTTACATTGTTTATTCAATGCATTTATATACCACCTTTCTGCCAAGGCACCCAATGTGGCTTACAATTATAAACCACTAAGACAAATTATATAACATGTAAAATGGAGGAGGCAGCAGTCTGAATGAACAGGCCCTGGTGTTGTCTGTGAGGACATTACATCTCTGTGCTCGATAGCCCAAACAAGTCGTCTGAAGTTTCTGCTTTGTTCACCATTTAACCTGTCAGGAAATGCAAACATGTCCCTGTTAGATGGACTGGAGTTGGTGAATAGTTCCAGGCAATTACTTTTGATATCTGTCCATCTATGCTTAAGGAGGGCAGGTCTATCTCATGGAATGGGAGCCTGTGGCCCTCCACTTCTTGCAGAATTACAACTCCCACTTTCCCTGACCACTAGCAATATGGGCTGTGGCTGATGGGAGCTGATGTCTATCATCCAGAGGGCAACAGGTTCCTTATACTTAGTCTAACTTTTAAATTTCTATTTTGTTCTTTTATTCTAATTGAGGATAGAGTGGGGTGTGGGGAATGCTATAAAAAAATATCACCATAATGTCCTAGTATGGCACTAGTATGGCTCACAGCTAGACTAACTACTGGCAGCTACAATAAGAGAAATAATTGTGTCTTTGTCAGGATTGCTATGTCCAGACATGTCTGTAGGTTTAAGACCTCCTGAGCCAATGAAAGACTATGCAGCAAGAGCACCTCTGGGTTGTGCTCAGATGTGCTTGATACACAGTCTGGTGTACTCCAAGCTACTGAAGTGGACTTATGCTGCCTCTACCACTCATAGTGACTATTTCACCTCTTCTATAGGAGGTGGGTTTGTATGCCGCCTTTGTCTGAAGAACTCAGGGCAGTTCACAGCATAAAAATACAAAATAAGAACACAAAAAGCAAGAACAAACCCATAACCTCTCCTCCCATAAGCACATTTAAAAGAACCTAGAATGTTAATCAGCCCAAGCCCTGGTTGAAAAGGAACATTTCCACCTGGCAGATAAAGATGTATGATGAAGGCACCTCCCTGGGAAGAGCAGTCCACAAACACTGCAGAAAAGGCCCATTCTTGTCTTGCCACCCTCTGGACCTCACACATGGAGGGGGCACATGAAAAAGGGCCTCAGATGTTGGTGGCAAGGTCCAGGTCGCTCATGTGGGGAGAGGCTGTCCTGAACCGTCAATTTAAATATCCTGTAGCTACTCAGTTGATCTTTGGATTCTCACTTTGGAAGACTTCAGTCATGGAAACAGGAATCTGTAACATGTGGAGGAGGGCCCCAGGTCCTCCCTCACTGATCTAGGCCACTGTCCACTAGTTTTCAACCCAATGGCTACAAACTAGCCCAGTGGCTACAAGCATTCTTTAAAAAGCATGTGGGTGGGGGGAAAGATGGGAGATTTTCAGAAATATCAATTCCGCATCCAATAGTTCCTTCTTAGCCTTTTCTGCACTCCTACAGAATTACAGCATACAAATAGCCCTGAATGCTCTCCTATGAAAAGCAGCTAGACTTTTGAAGACAAATCCTTAAAGAGGTTATTATATAAATTTAAAGAATATATACATTCTATGGCCTTTGCAAATCTGACTGGGTTTTTTGTTGTTCTGTTGCTGTTTAAAGATTCCTTAATATGTTACTGATGTTACTTGTAAGCTGCCTTGGAAAGATCTGTATCTTGAATGGCAAAGATATTAATAACAGTAATAAAGAAATAATGTAAAATGCAAATCATCTTGTCATCTTTATAATAATTGTGATTTATTTGTTTTCCTCTTCTATTTCTATCCACTTCTACAATTCATTCAAGTACACTTGTTACATTACATTTGTTTTTGTTTTCCCCCAAAAGTCTAAAAGAAAAGAAAAAAGAACTTACCACCCAGGGCCTTTTTCTCTCAAGCATTGCAATTAAATCCAGATGGCGTTTATGTTCATGGTATCGCTCCACATCTTGTTTATACCTTTCATTTGTTTGCTTCATTTTCTCTAGGTTGCTATGTTTCTCTTTACATGAATTCTGTCAGAATATGTATTTCAAGTTATTTAGTTGGTTCAATTAAATTGCACAGTGGTGCCCCGCAAGACGAATGCCTCGCAAGACGAAAAACCCGCTAGACGAAAGGGTTTTCAGTTTTTGAGTTGCTTCGCAAGACGAATTTCCCTATGGGCTTGCTTCGCAAGACGAAAACGTCTTGCGAGTCTTGCGATTTTTTCCCCGCTCCCCCCCCCTTTTTCTAAGCCGCTAAGCGCCTTTTAGCCGCTAAGCCGCTAAACCACTAATAGTGCTAATCCGCTAATAGGGTTGCTTCGCAAGACGAAAAAACCGCTAGACGAAGAGACTCGCGGAACGGATTATTTTCGTCTTGCGAGGCACCACTGTAATTGTGACGTGCCCTATTTGAAACTCAAATACACAAGAATTAGTATTTCTATCAAATTAGCACCTCACTTCTCTAATGGAAAATGGATCTTACTTGTCAGAGTGCAAGTCAGAAGCCCATATACAAAATGAAGGTTTGGTATCAACAGTAATCTAATCTATCAAGAAACAATGAAATGTTATATGCTTTGCATTAGGTCCTCTCAATCCGTGCAAATGGGAGATAGCAGGGTAGCAAAGAGGTATTCCACAGCATTTAACTATGATTCTGTTCCAGTGATATCTGCTGCTGTTGCTGAATATTTAAACTATGCATTTCCTTTTCCTAATATGGAATCAAACGTGGTTCATAATTCAGCTATAAGAACCAGTAGATAAATGAACAGTGTAGACAAAACAACTGGGACTTTAACATTTCTGTCAGCACAATGAAGGCGAGCCATGTTCCCACTTGAGAAGGACTTGAAACCAGAGAATCAGAAGTCAGCAAATTGTTAAAGCATGAACCCTGGTTAGCCTGAACCTCGTTAACAATCAAGTCAATGTAACACTAAGTATATAAATTTCATTTAAATATTTGTACCCCAATTTTCTTTTCTAAAGCTAGGCAAAGTGGCTAACCAAAAGTACATACCAATAAATACAAAAATATCAGAATCTATATACACACAATAATTCAATCACTAAATAAAGGAGTTTGAACTACGCTAAACTCATGAATGACTAATCAAACAGTAAAACTAAAACAACATTTCAGTTACACAATACGACTATTTCACCAGGAAAATACAGTATATCTAACAACCTCAGGGGGCAATCCTATACTGTACTTGAAATCTGCAGATGAGAAGCTGTAGGATACAGTGAAAGCCAAAGATGCCCCTGGAACTTCCGAGATGCCACTGGAATGGTACCCGCCATGCCAGCAGCCCTGCAAGTGTCTTTCACTTTCAAGATCCATTCCATCCCAGATGCTGCACAAATGAGCCTTTTGATTTTGAGCTGAGGCATCTTAGAAGGCAAATTAGAAGGGAAGCCTAGCCTGACTTGGCTTCAGCTGGCCTCAGAAAGAGACCCAGTGGCGAGAAAGGGAGGCTGGGGGCCCCAGCACTGCCTGATCACTCAGATTGGGAATGGGGATGGGGCTGTTGAATGGTTTCTTTAAATGTAAAGGTTCATCATTGTTCCACTCGATGTGTATGTCTTTAAGGGGCCAGAGCAAGGGCCAGAGCAAGATAACGAGACCCAGTTTTACAGCTGTGAAACATAGCAGGTGCTGCTGAGTTGTATTTGATTAAGGTGTGTCAGCATTTGGGTTTAGTATATAAGGAGCAGCACCTAGCTCTCCCATTACCCTGGGGTTTGGGTTGGTGGTTGGGTCTGGTTTGGTTGTTAATGTATTTAGTGTAAATGGAGTTTTTGTTTTTCTTATTAAAACCTTGTTTAAGTTATTTTTGAGTCCTTTTCATTTTTAATGCATGATCTCCCCAGCAAGCTATCTGCAGCGCTACCATACTGCAAATAGCCAACATCTTTGGTTATGGGCCCAGCTGCTGAGTGGATGACTGCATATTTTTGGACTCTGAGAAAGGTTTGAAAACTCCTTCTCCTGTTAGTGTAGTTTTTGTGGGTCTGGAAGAGTTCCAGAATGGTTGACCGGGTTCCTGAAGCTGAGAAGGCTCTGGTCTTCCCACAGCTAACAGATGAGAACTATAGTTTATGGTCTTTTCGGGTGGAGGCGCTTTTGACCTCTAGAGAAGTATGGACCTATGTAACTGATGACCCTCCTAACCCTGTGACTAATGCTTGGTCGAAAGGAGATGCAAAAGCCAGGGCGATAATTAATTTGGCAGTCAGCGACCAGCAAGTAGTCTATATAAGAAATAAGAAAACTGCCAAAGAAATGTGGGACAGTCTTGCAGCAGTGCATGTTAGAAAAGAGTCAGCATCTGCATTGTCGTTTTTCAAGCAGTTGTACCAGACGAAGTTGCAGCCTGGTGGTGATTTGGCAGCACACTTGAGACGTCTGGAGGCAATACGCGGCGAATTAATTCGAAGGGACATGGTGATACCTGATATTCAGTATGTTTTTATCATCCTTTGTTCCCTTAATGAGGACTTTGATGGTATAGCTAGCCAGATATCTGCTGTTCCACCAGCACAATTAACTGTGGAAGGGGTAACGGCAAGATTAATGGGCGAGTTGGATAGAAGGGAGGCTTGTGCCATAAGCACTCCTATTTCCAGAAAGAATGAGGAACGCCATATGCAAACCTGTGGTGATACAACTGCATTTAAAGCTGCAAAGCGTTGTTGGTTCTGCAATAAGCAAGGACATTTTGCAAAGGACTGCAGAGCCAAAAGAAAGCAAAGTACTCCCAAGTCTGTTTCTGTTCGTCAGTCACGGTTGTCAGCCCAACAGCAGACATCGTATAGTAAAGACAGAAACGAGCCGCGAGCTTTTCATGCTTGGACTACAAATCGTAAAAGAATTAAAGATGCCAAGTGGAAGTCTTTTATTATAGACTCTGGAGCATCTCAGCACATCTGCAATGATCGAAGCTTGTTTATTTCTTTCGAAGAGGAAATTGGTAATGTACATTTAGCCAATTCACAAGTCTTGCAGTCGCTTGGCAGAGGTACTGTTAAACTTGACTCTTTAAACATTACAATAGCAAACTGCATTTACTGCCCGTCAGTGGACAATTTATTGTCAGTAAGGTGCTTTGCTCGTCAAGGCATAACTGTGCGTTTCTTAAAATCAATGTGTGAGTTTTTTGATGGGAACAAACGTTTATTGTATGCCCGGGACTCTGATGGTTTATATAGACTGTATTTTCGCACCTGCTCCCAATCGCCTATAAATTGCAGAGCAGCACAGTCAAGCCAGGGGTTGAGGAATGTAAGGCCTCATTCCGGGTGTGTCCACGAGGCGCACAGAATTCTGGGACACCTGAATTTTGCTGATGTAATTAAGACAAAGAATATCGTTAATGGCCTCAACTTAAAACCATGTAAATTCTTTATGCAATGTCTATCCTGTTGCAAGAATAAGATTAAGGTTGCACGCAAGGGTAGGTGCTCAGATAGGAAAGTAACTGAACCATTTGAGCGTGTACATTGTGATTTAGTTGGGCCACTCCCACCATCATTAGGAGGTTCTAAGTACTGGCTTACTCTGATAGACCAGTATAGTAGATACTGTTGGACTTATGCAATAGCTGAGAAGTCCCAAGCATTTGAAAAGTATAAAGTTTTTTGCAACTGGGTAAAAACGCACTTTAACAAACCAATTAAGAACCTGTTTTCTGACCGGGGCGGGGAATTTGTTTCTGAGGATTTTGAAAAATTCCTGGAAGCGCAGGGGACTACTCATGAGTTATCTTGCCCCCGAAGTCCCTGGCAAAATGGGCTTGTTGAAGTTGTGCAGCGTGACCTACAGGCAGGGGTTAAAACGTATCTACATGATGCTAATCTGCCCAAAGACTTTTGGGCTGAAGCACTTAATGCATTTTGTTACGTTAGAAATCGCAGTTATCATACTGGTTTAGATGTCACCCCCTATGAGAAACTGTTTAAAAAACGCCCTAATCTGAAATACCTCCGCATTTGGGGTTCAGATGTAATTATGCATTATCCTGCTAAGCAAAAATTGGGTGAACGTAGTGTCCAGGGAAAATTAATGGGCTACCAGCAGGGGGCGTACAGAATTTACATACCAGCAACTGGCAAATTTCATATTACCAGAAGCATGATACAAACTGTAAATTGGAATGGAGTTGCTATCTTCCAAGATACTGATGGTATAGATAATACTGAGGAAGAAGAGGAAGAAACAGCAGAAGAAGCAGCAGGAAATAGTGCTTCTGAATTAATGGGAAAAGACAAAAAGCCTGTTGAGTCTGATAAATTGTTTGATGATTTAAAGTCACAGGCACCCGAGGGGAGGTCAGATTCTCTTGAGTTTTCTGACCGTGAGCTTAGCCTACAGGCACCTCTTCAATCTGACAATGATTTACAACCTGAAACTAGTGGTTTACTTAGTCCCATTAAGTCTGAGAAGTCTGACTCTCCTTCTGGACTGAGACGTTCAGATAGAAAGAGACAGAAGCCACAACGATTTGCAGATGAACATTTTAATACTGTGTATGCCAATAAGGTAGTTTTTGAGCCAAAAAGCTACAGTGATGTTCAGAAATTACCTAAGCAACAAGCTGCAAATTGGTATAAAGCTATGAACTCCGAGATAGCTTCTTTAAAAGAGCATAACACTTGGTCTCTTGTACCACAAACCCCAGATATGAGACTTATTGATTCGAAATGGGTTTATAGAGTTAAAACGAATGACAAAAATGAAGTTGTAAGGTACAAAGCAAGATTAGTTGCTAGGGGTTTTCAACAAATTCCAGGCGAAGATTATGATTTGTGTTATTCACCAAGCGTAAAATATGAAACAGTTAAGCTTTTGTTAAAAGATGCATCACAGCGTGGACATTCCGTTTATCACCTAGATATAAAAACTGCATATTTGTTTGCAGATTTAAAAGAACAAATTTTTATGCGTGTTCCTGAAGGCATAGACGCCGCTGAAGGTTTGGTATGCAAATTAAACAAATCCCTTTATGGTCTGCACCAAAGTGGAAGGAATTGGCACCAAACTTTAGCAAAAGAATTGCTGGATATTGGTTTTTCACAAGGAAAGGCAGACAATTGTGTGTTCATAAAGGAAAGGGCAAACTCTGTAACAAAAATATGTGTGTATGTAGATGACGTATTAATTTCTACAAAAACTAAACAGGAATATGAACAGGTGGTATCACAGTTACAGAAGAAATTTGATGTAGTGGAATTAGGCATAGCTAAAAATTACTTATCCATGCAAATTGAGAAAGGCAAAAATGGATTTTTTCTGGTTCATCAAACTGCAAAAATTGATGATCTTGTTGAAATGCTATGTTTAGAAAATGCAAATGGGAAGGAAACACCTATGGTGTGTGGTTTCACCTTTACAGGTGAAGACAAGCCATTTCCTAACAAAACTTTGTATCGTTCTGCTATAGGCAAGCTAAATTTCATTCAAAGAATCTCAAGACCAGATATAACTTATGCTTTTCACTTTCTGGCAAAATTTGTGGAAAAGCCTACTACACAATGTTTCTCTGCTCTTAAGAGAGTGGTAATGTACCTTAAACATACCAAACATTATAGGTTGCAGTTTACAACATGTATTGACAAAGGTTTTGAAATTTTCTGCGATGCATCTCATGCAATGGAACAAAATAATTGCAGGGGTGTGTCTGGTATGGTGTTTTGTTATAACGGTTGTCCATTTGAATGGAAGTCCCAAACACAAACCATTATTTGTCTCTCCACAACAGAAAGTGAATTGTGTGCATGCATTCAGGCCACTCGTGATGTAGAATGGTATCTGCAAGTGTTTGCAGACCTACAGATGCAAGTAACACTACCAGTAAAAGTTTACCTTGATTCCCAGAGTGGACTTGCTATCCTGTGCTCAGAGACCAATACGCAGCGCACTAGAGTCTTAAGGTTACGTTTAGAATTTGTAAAGCAACTAATTGCTGATGAAATGGTTGTATTTGAATATGTTCCTGGTGACAGTCAGATTGCGGACATTTTTACAAAAGCACTTCCAAAGGTTACACATGAAAAACATGTACAAAGTATGCTTTCTGTTTTTGTTCCACAATGATGAACCGCAGGGGAAATGTTGAATGGTTTCTTTAAATGTAAAGGTTCATCATTGTTCCACTCGATGTGTATGTCTTTAAGGGGCCAGAGCAAGGGCCAGAGCAAGATAACGAGACCCAGCTTTACAGCTGTGAAACATAGCAGGTGCTGCTGAGTTGTATTTGATTAAGGTGTGTCAGCATTTGGGTTTAGTATATAAGGAGCAGCACCTAGCTCTCCCATTACCCTGGGGTTTGGGTTGGTGGTTGGGTCTGGTTTGGTTGTTAATGTATTTAGTGTAAATGGAGTTTTTGTTTTTCTTATTAAAACCTTGTTTAAGTTATTTTTGAGTCCTTTTCATTTTTAATGCATGATCTCCCCAGCAAGCTATCTGCAGCGCTACCATACTGCAAATAGCCAACAGGGGCAGGTGTCTCAAGTTCATCAATGCTGCTTCCTGGAGGTACGAAGCACTCAGTTAGCAGAGGGTAGAAAGGGAGGCAAGGGGTGCTGCTGAGAAGCCTACCAGGCAACATATTAGGCAGGGGGTAGGCTAAAAGAAAGATCCCTTGGGTTGCCAGGGCATCCAAAAAGACATGCTGGCTCATGGAAGAACCAATCCATTTGTAGCTGGCAGCTGTTCTACTTAAAAGCAATTCATGTGAGCACTTGGGAGGTAGAAAAACTAAACAACATGCAGTGATGCCAGGTGTCTCCATAAATTTGTCATTGAGGATCACACACTGGATGGTGCTATGGGATAATCATATCTGGCAGCTTTGGTGCTGGGGATAGGAGGGCATAATTGGGGTGTCTGTCAGCCTGAGTGCATTGTCTCCTCCTCCTAGCTGACATCAGTGTGCAACATTAGCACACTGGCCATGACTGGTAGACTTTAACAGTGTTCCTATTAAGTGGCTGTATCTGCCATTTTAAAACCATTTGGGGATTTTTCAAGCTTTGTTTTCCCCTACCCTCCCAGGCTGAAAACATAGGATATGGCCATTGTTGGTCCTTCTTAAATAACCCGGCAGTAAAAGCAGCAACTACTAGGCCCTTGACCACCTTCAAAAACCTCCTTACAGTAAAGGGACATGGCAAGAGGAGGGTATCCACAATATACAAAATACTACTCCAGAATCTCACACACATCATCTCAATCAAAAAGCAATGGGAGCACAACATAGGGTTAAAAAAAAAACCCAACCCAATGGACTAAACTGGTCTAAACCTCCCTTTAAATCCATCTCAGCTAAAAGAAAGAAACTCACATTGAAGCTTATCTATAGATAGTACCTAAGACTACAAAAGATGGCTCTTACACACCCAAGAACCTCATCAAAATGCTGGAGAGGTTGCAACTCTACAGGCACATACCTCCACATGCAATGGGATTGCCCCCAAACCCAACCCTTTTGAACATAAGTTACTTTGCATATTTTTGGGGACTTAACAGCTACTAGAAGCCACCCCAGAACTGAACCTATTGAATATGTTCCAAGACTATAATGCACTCTCACACCACAAAGAACTCATAAGCCACCTACTCTCAGCAGCCAGGAGCATCATAACACTGGAGGGACCTGTCAGGAGTGAACATGGACCACTGGTACCAAACTGTAAGGGAAACATCCCTACTAGAAAAGCTAACCAATAAAAGCTAACCAATAAAAGCTTTATTACATACACAGCCCAACAAGACAACAAGAACCCACCGACAGCATTCGAATCAACATGGCTAATTTGACCCAACAACTCCTCCCCCTGAAACATGCAAACAAAACTCACTGCAGTCAGCTGAAGGCAACCAACCAGGCCCTGCCCCCCCCCCCCTTCACTGCCAATGACAACCAAGAAATGAATATAAAGAAAACCTACCCACATGATGCTGACACAAAAACCTGGCACATACACTATGTAAAAGAATGGAAGTTTACTACCCCCCTTTTCTTCCCCCCATCTCCCCCAACCTTATATTGTCTAAACCATTACTGTCTCATGTTGAATATAACTGATCTTTAGAAAGGACTGAACTGAAAGCAGAGACGCTTTATGTACTTATGTTACCCAAGAAAATTTTTAATTAAAAAAACCTTTTTTTTAAAAAAGGCAGTTGTTGGTTTAGTGGGGGTGTAAATTGCCTCATCCTCCCCACACTGGAGTATAGGACTGCTCTGCCTGCCAGTAAAGCTGAAATCCATACCCATTTACATGGGAGGAAGTTCCAATGAACTCCATGGGACATACTTCTGAGTAGACATGCATAGGACTGGGCTGTAATATACCTCTGCCACCAGCCAGGATGCCAGAGGCCATAAGAAGGCTGTAGTGTCTGTCTGGCAGGAAGAACAGAGCAAGAGCTAACAGATCTAGCTAACAGATGGGGCCAGGAAGAGCAGCTGCTCCAGTGCTTTCCTCCCTCTGTGTTCTGTTTTCTTTACTGCTAAGTTTATTGGATTGTAACAGGGACTGTCTCACCTTTTAATCTCTACAGTTCTCCTAACATTTCAGATGTTTTGTAGGTGATAAATAATTACAGGAATAAAAGTCACTAATTCAGAGAAGCAAGAAAATATGTTAAAAATCAAAAAGGAAGTTCTTCCAGAAAGGCAGTGAGTCAGATCCTTATCTCCCCCACCTGCTGTGGGCCAAGTTTGATAAGTGGGTGGGACTGCCGCCTTGTCAATCTCCTCACATGACAGTTATAGCAGGTGACCTACACAGGCAAAAGCACAGCACTGTGCAAGCCCCAAGGGTGGACATTTGGTGGCTGGCATTTCGAAAGCCTGGTGCCAAGCAATGTGCAAGCTCTGCTGACTGGCTGGCTGTTGATGGCTGCAAAATGCCATGCATAAGGCTTTGCAAGCACCAATGGCCCATGCATAGACCCTTCTGGCCTAGCTGCAACTTTACCTGCCACACACCTGACATCATATATGAGCTCAGGTGTTGGGCAAGTTGGGAATGGTTGGCCAAAATAATCTGGCAAGCCAAATGGGAAGGTTTGCCTCCACTATATTAGGGGAACAGTTTACCTACGAGATTACCTTACCCCACATGTGCCCACTTGACCTCTTCAATTGGCAGAACTAGCACTACTACAGGTGCTACATAACACCCAATAGCCATTCTACATTGGTAAGACCCTGATCATTTAATGTGGCAGCACCTGCACTTTGGAACTCCCTGCCTACTGAGATCAAGAAGGCTCCTTCACTGGACTCTTTTTGGCACCTGCTAAAGACATTCTTGTTTAGACAAGCCTACCCAGATGCCTAGAAATTTGAGGTAATTTTAATATGTTTTTGTATTTTAACTTCTGTATGTTTTAAAGTATGCTTGTGATTTTTTCTCTGTCTTATTATCTTTGTGTAAACCACTTTGTGAGGGGTCCTCCCCCCATCAAGCAGTATATAAAATTTATAAAATAAACCAACAAACAGATGTAAAAATCCCAAATGCCTCTCCCTGCTCTCAGCTGTGCTGGCTGCTGCTCAGACTTCTGCTCAAACTGTCTCTTGCAGTTACCATGGATTTCTGCCACACTGATTAGATAAAGGGCACACAGAAACCCAAACAAATTTATTGAAATATCAACACAGCCAGTTGCAAAAGTAAGTATAATTCCTATTTAGTCAGTTTCTAAAACTGAAGCTCCAGCCTGTTCTTCTAAGAAGAGATAGGAAAGCAGGACATATGAAATTCAAGAGAAAGAGAGATGAGAAATAAGAACCTTGGTAAGCAAATTATAAATAGTAGGAGCAAGGAATGAAAAAGCAGGATGGGCAAGATAGTATCTGCATCTCCATGTTTAGCATGGACTGGGCTGCTGATTCAAAAATAGCACCTTTGCTCTGACTAAAATCAGAAAGCAGCACCCCTAACCTCTGGTCCTAAGGAAGGGGCCTTCTGCTATCACATTCTCCTCTTAGAACAGTAAAACTGTTGTGAATTTATTTTAAAAGTAAAAAAGAGTGAGAAAAACTTTCTCATAAATATCAGCCACGTACCTCTAGTTCTCGCTCTCGCTGTCTAAAGTTTTTCAGATCACAGTGATATTTGTACATTTCTGGAGGACCAACCGATTTCTCTGTGGCTTCAAGTAGTTCAACCTTGGATAATTTTGCAAATTCTCCAACTTTGTCCTGCAAAGCAAGAATCCAAATACCTATGGTGCTTTCTGTAATAATGTAATACACTTTGTAGCAAAAGGTACTTTTCAGACCAATGTAAAATACAGTGGTACCTCAGGTTACATACGCTTCAGGTTACAGACTCCACTAACCCAGAAATAGTACCTTGGGTTAAGAACTTTGCTTCAGGATGAGAACAGAAATTGGGCTCCGGCGGCGCGGCGGCAGCAGGAGGCCCCATTAGCTAAACTGGTACTTCAGGCTAAGAACAGTTTTAGGTTAAGAATGGACCTCCGCAATGAATTAAGTACGTAACCAGAGGTACCACTGTATCAATTGTACTAAAGCTTCTTAATTACAAGCACCTTCCTCCACCACCATCCTCCCCTGGTGTGAGCACATTTGTCACTCAGGCAGGGGATTTTGGTAACAGAAAATCCTTTAGCATCTAACCAGCAGCTACCTGTTGCCAACTCTCCACCCACCACTACTTCTGGGCTGAATGTGTGCACAAGAACTTGGAGAAAAGCTAGTAACAGAATTCTGTATGCAAGAGGCAAAGACAGCTTCAACTGCCACTGAATGGCCTTCTCAGGTCTCATAAAGTTCAGAAGAGCAACAGAGGCAAGTTGTTCAGAGGGAAGACTGCAATACACCTCTGTGTATTTCCCACCCTTACAGAGCACAAGATTATACCCACAATTTTTGTCCTGCAGAATTTCAAAGAATAATTCTTGAAGGCACAGATGCTGATTTTAGGGCTCTATCACTTCAAGGAAGTAGACAAATAAAGCAAAATCATTTATTTAAATGTCTGAAACAATTCTGATGAGTTGTACATGATCATAAAGAACTAGAATTTTTTCATAATTTCTCCCACTGCATCAAACAAAAGCCATGTTCAAATCCATATGTATTTTCTGCATCTCTGACATTAATTTTACTTTACCACAATAATTTTGCTCTTCCCTTAGCATACGATCCTTTAGAATTTAAAATGAAGAGAGAACAATACACTCTCATAAAAATTACTACATACCTGTGGAAGAAATTGGCACAGATTGCCTACTTGGATATTTAAGGCTGCAATTTGATCTTCTACCATTTTGAGAGTGGACGGTTTCTTATTAATAAACCAAGCAGACTGGTTGTTTGATACAGACATTTCCCGTGTGATAACAAGTTTGGATGGTTTCTTAAACCTAAGAAGGAGAAGGGAAAGTGTTTTTTAAAAAACCAGCCATGAAATGCTGGTTAAAAATCTGGTATGTGGCAGCTTCTCCCTGCAAAAAAGCCAGTAAGATAATTTATTTAAAACATTTAGACCAAACAGAAACAGAAACAAGATTGTTACTCACACCTCAATTTCAACAACTGCTTTGTTAGTACCCCGCTTCACATAGTGACCAACCTAAAATTAAAATAAACAAGTATTACTAGATTTATCTGGCAGGGGAAGAAACCAAGAATAAAATATTAATTACTGATAGATGCTAAAGAAAGAGGCGAATTCTCCCTGCCGGATATATGAGATTATATTTTGAAGCGTCTTCTCCTTGCTGGTTAAAGGAACGGATATCATTGGGAAACAGCTGCATATTAGATCTTGAACGACGCAATAATAGATTTGGTTGACACGCTTAACTTAAGGTTAAAGTTCATAAAGCTTTTTTGAATCATGTTATAAAGAAACCGATGTATGAAGTATGGGATAAATATAAAAAATTATTAGAACATAAAACACCATGATGGCTCTCTCCTCTTGAAGCAATATTGGTGGAAAAAAAGAAATATGAGAAATGACTGGCCAACATATAAAGAATCATTAACAGAAGTAGATCAAGAGTTAAAGTTAAGGAGGTTTGAAGACGTAAGAGAATTAGTACCCGATTGGTTGCAATATCAACTTAATGAAGTGTTTAAGATGGATAAAAAGAATGGTTTTCTAAACAAAACCTCCCAGTTCGAAAGGGAGCTGTTAGAAAATAAAACTACCGGTAAGTTAATTTCTAAAATGTATGAACTTCTATTAGACTGGCAAACGAAAGACGAACAGGTCAAAACGGTTATGATTCACTGGGTTAAGGATTTTGGTTGTATCACTGAATTAGCAGCATGGGAAAGATTAAGGACAATAGAATTAAAATTTACAGCCTGAAAGAAAATTATCTGAAAATAATGTATTGTTGGTACTTAACTCCTAATAAATTAGCTAAAATGTATAAATCAAAAGTCTAAAACATGTTGGAAATATAAATAGAAAAAGGGCATGTTTTATTACATATGGTAGTCATGTAAGATGATAAAAGATTTCTGGGAAATGATATATAATGAATTGGGGAAAATGTTGAAAATAACTTTTTCTAAGAAACCAGAAGCTTTTCTTTTAGGTATTTTAGGTCCAGAGATCCCAAAGGAGCAAACGAAATTATTCATGTACGCGACCATGGCTGTATGAATGCTGTTAGCCCAGAGATGGAAAGATGGCACAACTCTGACCAAGGAAGAGTGGCAGATAAAACTGATGAACTATGCCAAGATGGCATGCAGGAAGAATTAGAAACCAGGAAGAGACTGACTTTAACAAAGAATGGGGAAAGTTTATAATTCATTAAAAAAATTACTATAAATTTGAATTATGGATAAAGGACTTATAAAAATAGAGCTACGAAAGAGATGCAGAGGGGGAAATCATTATATGAAGATCCACAAAGGGGGTAAGGGCCTGGGGCATGTGAGTCTCAGGCTCCCCACCCATCCTAGCTGATGACACAAGAGGGTGGGCTTCCCTTCAGATCCACAGATCTCAGCAACTGCTTTGAAGCAACTGTAGCAGGAGTAATCTCACTAGGTGCAGAACTGACATAAAAGAAGACAAGAAACTTGAGGGAAATCTCTGGGTACCATGAATTAAATGGAAAGATGGCAATACATTTCAAATTAACCCACAGGCCTTCCCATGTCTTAAGAGCAGGGGTCCCCAAACTATGGTCCACAGGCTGGATGTGGCCCTAAAGGTAAAGGTACCCCTGCCCGTACGGGCCAGTCTTGCCAGACTCTAGGGTTGTGCGCTCATCTCACTCTATAGGCCGGGAGCCAGCACTGTCCGCAGACACTTCCGGGTCACGTGGCCAGCGTGACGAAGCAGCTCTGGCGAGCCAGTGCAGCACACGGAACGCCGTTTACCTTCCCGTTGGTAAGCGGTCCCTATTTATCTACTTGCACCCGGGGGTGCTTTCGAACTGCTAGGTTGGCAGGCGCTGGGACAGAGCAGCGGGAGCACACCCCGCCGCGGGGATTCGAACCGCCGACCATGCGATTGGCAAGTCCTAGGCGCTGAGGTTTTACCCACAGCGCCACCCGCGTCCCTTGGAGCCCTATAGGCTCATAAATCCAGCCCACCGGCCGAAACGCCCCTTCAGCGCATGGGGACTGACTGAGTAGTCCCCGCAGCACTGAGGTAAACCCAGCACAGCACGGCATTTCCTTGAAAAGAACGTTCGCACGAACACATTCTTTTCAACAGAAAGGCCTCACCGCATTTACCTCAGCGCGCAGCAAGGCTTCCGTGGCTTCCGCTCCTGCAGACAATCGGAAGCCGCAGAAGCCTCACCGTGCAGGGACTGACTGAGCGTGTTCCCCATCTCCGCCACCCGTGGAAAGAGGAAGGAAGGAAGGAAGAAAAAAGAAGGGAAGGGTGTTGATGGTGGTGGAGGAGGCGGCAGCAGTCACCAGTGATGTCGAGAAGCCATCAGCGTGCTGGAAAACACCAAGCGCCGCTGGGGGGCAAGACGACGGTGGCAGCAGCAGCAAGCAAGACTCCCGCCGGCAGTGCTCCCCGCCGGCTGCTTGTGTGCAGACTCATGCAAGCCGTCTTGCCCCGCCATACGGCTCAGTCCTCGTGCCCAGGCAGGCGGTGCTGCAAAGCCGGGCTATGCCTCTGCTGCTGAAGAGCCGCAGCCCCACTGCCCTGCAGTAGGAGCAGGAGGGGTGGGCTGGTGGGGCAGCAAGACCACAGCCTTTTCTCCCCTGCCAGCGAACAGAAACAACAGCAGCGGCAGAGCATTGAACCGCAAGGCTGCCTTTTGCAAAAAAAAAAAAAGCGGGGGGAAATGGTTCCAGTTCAAGTGGGTGGAAACACCGGGCTTGCTCGCTCTTGCTACTGCTGCCAGACAAACAGGGCCGGCGGGCGGGTGTCTGTTTCTTTAAGCAGCAGCAGCAGCACCTCTTCTGCTCACTCCTCCCCTCAGGGGAAGCCCAGCCACCACAGCCAAGCAGAAGAGGGAGGGGATCCCTGCCTTGGGGAGAGGGGAAAGCCCCCTGCAGGAGTCCCGGGATGGTGAGGAGCAGGAGAGCCACCCATGGCCAGAGAGAGCGCCACCTCACCCTGGCCATGCCGTCAGCTCTGGCGCGCCTACAGGGCCGCAATGTGGAGTTTGTGATGCACCAGGCGACAATGACAATCAGGTACAACTCGTCGCAGGGTGCTGTGGACATGAACATGGGCCGCTCCAGCATCCTCTTGCGCCACCACCTCGAGCTCACCTTCCACGCGCCCCACTTCTACCTGCGCTGCCTGGGCAAGAACGGTGTCTTCGTCAACAGCGCCTTCCAGAGGAGGGGTGGCCCAGCCCTGCAGCTGCCCCCCCCCCAGCAGTGAGTTTGGAGTCGTGGGGACGGGCGACACATGGGCAGGCCGCGCCATGAGGATCGGGGGGTAGGGAGACGCGCAGGCAGGCTGGAGTGTGGGGATTTGGGGTTGGAGGACAGGCATGCAAGCTGGGGGGGTGGGTGGGGGCTAGGGAGACACGCAGGCAAGTTGGGTCATGAGGATGGGGCTTAAGGAGACACGAATGCTTAGGGAAGCACATGCATAGGCTGGGTCGTGGGGAAGGGGGTTAGGGAAACGTGTATAAGCTGGGTTGTGGGGATGAGGGTGTGTGCAGGCAGTCATGTGTATAGGCTGGGTTGTGGGGGTGGGGGCATGGAAGGCCTGCATGTAGACTGGGCCATGGGGGTGAGGGAGATCCATGTGCAGGCTGGGTTGTAGGAATGAGCATTAGCGATATTGACCATCTCATTAGGCAAAAGCAGACTCATACTTCCCACTGAAATGCTTATAAGTTTATGCTGATTAAAATCATTCTTCATTTTAAATATTGTATTGGTTTTCCTGTTTTTTGTGCACTACAAATAAAATATGTGCAGTGTGCATAGGAATTTGTTCGTATTTTTTTCAAATTATAGTCTGGCCCCAACAGTGTCTGTTTAAAAAGTTTGGGGACCCCTGTCTTAGAGTCAATTAAAATATCCAGGAAGGGCATATGATATTGACATTCATGGGCCTCTAAACTCAGAATACATTCCAGGCTAGTTCCTCCCTATCATGTTGCCTTTCCCAGAGCTGAGTACCTTTCCCACAGAGATCTTTCAGACAAGTGACCCGCCAAATACATTCTTTTTTTTTTTTTTTTTTTAAATATTTTATTAAGGATTTTCTTGTTTTACAGAAGTGTAGTGCCTCATATATATTTTTCCCCATGTAACATTTTTACAAATCCGTTTCATTTGTTGAGGCATTAGGGGGAGAAGAAAATAAAAATAAAAATAAAAAAAGGAGAGAAAAGAGAAAGGGGGTGGAGAGAGGGAAGATGGATAAGGGTGGGATTGGGTGGCGGTGTTTCTATTATGTTTAATGTATGTAGAGTTTGGTGTCAGCGTGCTTGTGTTGTTCACTTGTGTTCCTTTGGTGGTGAGAGAGGTTGGGGTTGGCCTAGGGTGTGATTGTTTGCTTGTGATTGGCTGTGGTGATCTTTGTTTTCGTGTGTGAGTGAGGTGGGTGGGTGTTTTGGATCAGGTTAGCCATATTGATTTGTATGCTGTTGGTGGATTATTGTCATTGTCCTGTTGGGCTGTGTGTGTGATAAAGGGGAGCCATACCGGGGTGAAGGCATCTTCTTCTGTTTGTCCCCGTGTCAGTTTCAGTTTATTAGTTAATTT
Organism: Podarcis muralis; assembly: GCF_964188315.1. Lineage (NCBI taxonomy): Eukaryota > Metazoa > Chordata > Lepidosauria > Squamata > Lacertidae > Podarcis > Podarcis muralis. Next base: position 1,841,174 of record NC_135665.1, on the reverse strand, counting down.
TTCTAGTAGGGCTGTTTCCCATACTGTTTGGTACCATTGGTCCATGCTTACTCCTGACAGGTCTCTCCAGTGTCTGGTTATGGTGTTTCTGGCTGCTGAGAGCAGGTGGGTTATGAGTTCTTTGTGGTGTAAATGGGCATTGTTGTCTTGGAAGATGTTTAGTAGGGCCAATTCTGGGGTGGTGTCTATTACTTGCTTAGTTATTTTACAAATTTCTTGTATGGCTGTTGTCCAGAATAGTTGGATTTTGGGACACTCCCACCACATGTGGAAGTATGTGCCTGTGGAGGTGCACCCTCTCCAGCATTTTGGTGAGGTTCCTGGGTGTATTAGCGCTAGTTTCCTTGGTGTTAGGTACCACCTGTAGGTGAGTTTCAGTGTGAGTTCTTTTCTTTTCGTTGATATGGATTTAAAGGGGGGTTTAGACCACATTCTGGTCCATTGAGTGGGGTTTATCTCATAGCCTATGTCATTCTCCCATTGATTTTTGATTGCGTCTAGGGGATTTGCGAGATTTTGGAGTAGTATTTTGTATATTGCGGATACCATCCCTTTACCGTTTCCCTTTGTTGTTAGGAGGAGGTTTTCGAAGGTTGTCAGGGGCCTAGTTGCTGCTGATTTTACTGTTGGGTTGTTTAAGAGGGCATGTAGTTGGTGTTGTGTTAACCAGGGCATTTGGGTGTCTTCTAGTTTGTCTTGTATTTCTTGTGTTGACAAGGGTTTGTTATTTTTATAAAAGTCTATTAGGCGATACAAGCCTTTGGTTCGCCAGGTTTTTATCTTGAGGTTTTGTGCTGCATGGTGGAATAATGGGTGGTATGCCAGGGGGATTAGTGGGGATGGGGTTGGGGATAGTTTGCCTATTTGTGTTTTCCATGCTTTGAGCATGGTCTGTGTGTACCTGTTAAGTGTTGTGGGAATTTTCTTTAGTTTGTTTGGGAGGAGTGGGTATGTTGTGGTGCAGGTGTTTTCAATTGTGTCCCTCTCTAGGTGTACCCATTGTTTTGTCTCATCTTCTAGTATATATGGGATTATATGGCGTATTTGGTTGGCGTTGTAATATGCTTCTATGTTGGGGATTCCCCATCCTCCTTCTGAGGTGGGGAGGTGCAGGTATTTGGGGCTTATTCTTGGTTTTTTATGTGAGAAGATGAAAGAGTGTAGTTTTCTCTGCCAACTGTGAAGTTGGGTTGAGGGGATCCAGATTGGGAGGGTTTGGAATAGGTAGGTTAGTTTTGGGAGTGTGATCATTTTGATCATGGCTATTTTGTCTGAGAGAGTGAAATTCATGTTATTCCATCTCTTTAGGTCTTTGTTAATTTGTCGCCACAGGGGCTTGTAGTTGTGGAGGTATAATTTATTGAGGTTTCTGGTTATTTGTACCCCTAGGTATCTGAACTTGGTGTGGCAAAGTTTTATTTTGGTGACCTTCGTGAGTTCTTTTTGGGTGTGAGGAGGGGTGTTGAAGCACATAGCTTCTGACTTTGTGAAATTTACCTGTAGGCCCGACACCATTGCAAATGCGTTGAGTTCTCTGATTAGGGAGGTTGCTGTGCTTATGGGGTCTGGTGTTGTGACCATTAGGTCATCTGCAAAGAGCCCTAATTTATAGGTCCTGCCTTTTATTTCCACTCCCTTGATGTCTGCGGCTGCTCGGATGCGGATTGCTAGGGGTTCCAGAGCCAGGATAAATAAGAAGGGAGACAGTGGGCATCCTTGTTTCGTGCCTCTTTGGATAGCTATAGTGTTAGAATCCATATTGTTAGTTCTGCATTTTGCTGAGGCTTGGGAGTATATTTGTTTGAGGATTTGTAGGAAGTTGGGGCCAAATTTCATGTTAGTTAGTACTGCTAATATGTATTTCCACTCCAAGCAATCAAAGGCTTTGAGTATGTCTAGGGACATAATTGTCAATGGGAGTTTGGTTGCCTTGCTGTGTTCGATCAGGTTCAGTAGTTTCCTGATGGGGTCTGTTATATTGCGGCCAGGGACAAAGCCAGTCTGGTCTGGGGCTATTAACTTGTGTAGGAAGATTTTTAGGCGGTTGGCCAAGATTGATGTGAATATCTTGTAGTCTTGGTTTATTAATGAGATTGGGCGGTATGATTCTACTTTGAGGCTGTCTTTTAGTGGTTTTGGGATGGAGACTATTTTGGAGTGGGTCCAGGTTTTGGGGATGGGGCCTCCTTTTATGATGTCGTTGAATAGGCGGGTCATGTAGGGCATCAAGGGTTCTTTGAATTTCTTATAGAATTCTGCTGTGAAGCCGTCTGGGCCTGGGGCTTTGTGTGGTTTCAAGTTTTTGAGGACCGCATCTATTTCCTCTGGGGTGATAGGGCTATCCATGAATTCCTGTTCCTCATCAGTTAGGGTAGGCATGGTCAGTCCTGCTAGAAATTTTTTGATTTCCCTCTCTGGTGGGTTATGGGAGGTGTATAGGTTGGAGTAAAATTCTGCAAATTCTGAAATTATTTCTTTGGGGGAGAATGTTATGTTGCCGTCTTTTTTGGTGATGCAGTGTATTCTTGTTTTGAGTGCTTTTTTCCTACATCTATTTGCTAGTAATCTGGAGTTTTTCCCTCCATATTCATAGAAACGTTGTTTAGAGTATAGAATGTTGATCATTGTTTTGTTGATTTCTAAGGAGTCTAGTTCTCTCCTTTTCTGTTCTATAAGTTTGAGGAGTTTTTTAGATCCTGTTTGTTTGTAGCGTGATGAGAGGGCTGTGATGTCTTGTTCTATTTTGCTAATTTTTGAGGAGGTTTGTTTTTTAAGGAATGTTTTCTCTTTTATGCAAGCTCCTCTGGTGACCGCTTTCATTGCGTCCCATAGGAGGGGGGTTGTTGTATTGTTTACATCGTTTTCTTTGAAGTAGTTTTGGAGGGTTTTTGTGAGACTCTCTCTAATTTGTTTGTTTGTAGTTAGGATGGGACTGAAGGACCAGGATGGGGTGGTTTGTGTTCCTTCTCCTATTTTAACAGTGACTTCTACTGGGGCGTGATCTGTGATTTTAATGTTACCTATGTTTGTTGATTCTACTGAGGGAATCAGACCCTGTGTGAGTAGAATGCTGTCCAGTCTGGACACTGTATCATGGCGTCCCGATTGGAATGTATGGCTGATGTCTCCCGGGTTTTGCTCACCCCAAATGTCATAGAGACCCCTGTTTTTTAGCATTTTTAGTAACTTGTAAGAGTTCCTGGTTGTTGGGGGTTTCCTTCGGAGGAAGGTTGCCCATGGGGTTGTGGGGTGGATATCTTTCAGGGATATACCTTTCATATTTAGATTGAGGTCCCCTCCTAGGATTGCTTCCCCTTCAGAGAAGGAGAGGAATTTGTTTAGTGTTTTCTGGAAGAATTCTAGTTGTTTCGTGTTTGGGGCATATATGGAGCCGATTGTCAGTTTGATTTTGCCATCTAGTGTCCCTTTAGCGAAAATGAATCTGCCTTTTTTGTCCTTGAGGACTGTTGTGGCAGTGAAGTTCAGGTCCCTACTGAGTATTATGGCTACACCACGGGCTTTCCCTGAGCCTCGTGCGACCCACTGTTGACTAAAGCGGGGGTCGCTCAGGAGTTTGCTGCCTTTGGGTGGATTGTGTATTTCTTGTAGGAAGGTGATGTGTGGTTTCATGGTGTTTATGTATGAGGTGATGCGTTTTCTTTTGATGGGGTTTCCCAGCCCCCTCACGTTTAATGTAATTGCTTTTAGGTTAGCCATTTTGTTTATCTATTATGTGGGGCGATTCCCTGCCAACCCGTTCGGGTTGTCTTGTGTCTCTCTCTTCGTGTTGTTTAAAGAACCAGTGGGGTTGCGCTGACCTAGGGTGTGGTGGGTGGGGGGCTAGTAGGATTAGAGTGAGATTTGGGTTAAAGAGTAGGGGGTAAGTTGTAGGGAGTTTCCTATATGTAGTCATATAGGTGTTTGTTTGGGGTATTTTGGGCCATCTGGCATTTAGCCAGTTGGTCCTAGGTCTCAGCTGGTGTGGAAGGCCGTGTTCAAGGACAGGCCGTCCCCCCTGTTGTCTGCGATAGGGGGTGATCAGCGAGACAGTGTGAAGTGACTTTGTAACGTCGCTGTCAGGTATAAGGTTTGTAAGCAGTGTTGCCAGTATTATGAGCAACATTGTTGGTGTGTTGGGGTGGGGATGTGGGTGTTGGTACGCTCTGGTGCCACCATAGTGCTGGTTGGGTATCAGATTTTAGCCTGATTGTGGGTTGTGTTATTAAGGTTGGAGTTGTTTTTCCTTAGTATGGAGTATGAGGATGTTGAAGGTGTGGGTGATGGGGAATGTGGTTGAGGTCGTCTGGACTGGTGTTGGGGTGGGGATTTCTGTGGGGGTGCGGGGCTGGGGGGGGTGTTGATGGTGTTAACTAAATCTATGTTTTGGGGGGGGAGGGGAAAAAAGGGGGGGGGAATCACCAGTCCTTCAGTTTGTGGTTTTTTCCTGGTTGCTTCTTTCAGCCGGGGTTGTTGTTGTTGTAGGGTTGTCCATCTGCGATGAGTTGGTTTGGTTGATCTTGGTCTGGTTTCTTGTGTCGTATGGCCGGCGGGACGGTTCTGAGCATGATGCTTGCCTGTATTGGTTTGCGTTGTTGCGCCGCTTCTGTTGTATCTTTTTCTTCTGTACCATTGTCCAGTTGTTTGCTGTTGTTTCCTCGTGGTTGGGGCTGTCGCTTGGTGGGTTTGTCGGTTTCCATTCCGGCGGGAGGTCGAGTTCAAGGTTCTTTAGTAGTTGCAGGGCCTCAGGTATGTTGGTAGCCATGTGTTGTGTTGTGTTCGTTGTTACAATGAGGCGGAAGGGGAAGCCCCATCGGTATTTGATCCCTGCTTGTTGGAGACGCTGGGTGCATGGGCGCAGGCTTTTCCTCCGGTTTAGGGTATCCTGAGATAGGTCCTGTAAGGCCAGAATGGGGGTTTCTCCATATCGAAGGTTGCTTGAGTTTCTGAGTTGGTGCCATATTTCTTCCTTCTTTCGGTAGCGTGTGAAACATACAATGATGTCTCTCGGGGGGGCGCTGGGTTTTGGCATAGGTTTTAGGGCTCTGTGAGCCCTCTCCAAGTCCTCTGCCTCAAGTTTCAGGCTTGGGATTGTGTTTTTCAGCCAGCGTATAATTAGGTCTGCTGGGCTTTTCTCCTCTGTTTTTTCAGGAAAGTTGCGGAAGCGGATGTTACAACGTCTATTGCGGTCTTCAAGGTCGGCTTGCTTAATTTTCATCTCGTTGTGTTCTGCTTCCATTTGGTTTACCAGTTCGTCCAGTTTCTTGTTCACACGTGCGTTCTCCTCCCGGTATTGTTCTATTATTCTTTCTTGCATTTGGTTCTTGTTCTCTAGAGCTTCCACTTTGGAGGTTAGATTGTTGATTAGTACCTGCATGGGAGCCATTGTGGCCTTCAGTGCTTCTTCTAATCGTGCTTCCATTTCCCTCAGATCTCGTTTCGTTATTGGGTGGTCATCATCTTGAAGGGGAGCTACCATCTTAGCATTGTTTGCCATCTCCCTGGTTGGTGTCATCTCGGTCTCCCTGATGGTTTTGGTTTGAGGTTGGCTTGGCGTCCTCTTGGGGTTGGGCGTGTGGTGGTTAGGAGTTGTGGCAGTGGTGATTCCTGGGTATTGTTGGGTTGCTGAGCTGATCAGGCTTTGTTGGCTGGTGGCTTTTACAGAGCGTTTCGATTAGGTGGTCATTTGTGTCACTTCTAGCCTGTGTTTTAAGAACTTCTCTAGGGCTTCTGTAGATGCCTCAGCGGTGCCGCCGAGGCGGGGGGGGGCAGGTAAGTAGAGATGGGTATACTAACGGACAGACAGTTCATATAAAGGGAAGGGGGTTAGCAGGTAGAGATGCAAGAGATTAGAGGGTATATGTTTAATTTTCCTCCATTTTTAATTACTTTCCCACAAGCAAAAAATAACAACAATAACCAGGGGGAAATATTATTCTTAAGAAAAACAAATCAAACAAAACCATGCAGTTATTTTTTGTTCCCCAAATGGGTATATGGAGGAAATTTTTGTTTTAAAAGAGAGTGGTGGTCGTAGCTGGGGGCGAAAGATTCCCCCCTCAGGAGCAGGCGAACAAGAGCTTTAAAAAGAGAAAGAAAAGAAGAATAATTGTATGGCTCTGCTCTGTCTTTTAAAAAAAAATAATAATATGTCCCCCCAACCACCGCCACCACTCTCCGTCTGCAGAAAAGCAACCAAAAATGTACGGGTAAAAGATAAAAATGAGAATTAAAGGTAAAAAAAAAAGGGGGGGTGTCTTTAAATAAAGCTTTTTATTTTTATTTTTTTTTAAATGAGTAAAGTATAGGTAAAAGAGGGTAGGTAAAAGAGAGTGGAAAGTCTGGGGCGGAGTGGCAGTCCCAGGAAATGGCCTGTGATGGTTCAGGGCTGTTTTCTGGGTACTGCCATTTTAAATCTTAAGAGGGGGGTTTGAGGTGGAAATAAAATGAGGTTTAAATTGAGGATGTGTGTGTGGAAAAGTGTGTCTTTAAATAGTGAGTAGAAAAGATAGAAATAAAAGTAAAGATTCAAATAAAGGGTGGCTGCAGCAGCAGTGGCCCCTCTTTTAAAAAGAAAAGTGGTAAAAGTAGGTATATGGGGGGGAGGGATAAGAAAGATGTATATATATATTTTCTTTAAAGGGAGGGAGGGAGGGGGAGGAAAGGGTTAAAAAAAGGGGGTGTTAAAAAAAAGGGGGGGGAGGTTGTTTTTTCTTTTCTGTGGTCTCCTTTGTTATGCAGCTTCTCTGTGTTCTCCTTGCCGCTGGAGCTCCCGGTAGGGCTCAGCCACGTGCGTTTTTGTTTTTTTTTTCCTTCCTCCCCGAAGCCTATTTTGCCTTCACCGTGCTCACCTACCTCTCCTCTGCTTTCCCGTCGGCAGAGATGGGGGCAGCAACGGTAAATTTGGGGCTCCTTTTTCTTTCTTTCTTCTTCTTCCTCTCTCTCCCTTTCTTTCTCCCTCTTTGCGTTAGTTCCACTGTCCTCCGGGTTTTGGAGCTCCTCTCGGCTGTTGGGGGGGGGGGTCGGGTGCCTTTCCGGCTCAATCAAGGTCGTGGGGGGGTGTTTTGGCTCCTTTGATAGATGCCCGGGCACCCCCAATTCCTCTCCGTTGGCAGTGCTGGCAGCAGCAGTTCTGGGGGGTCCGGGAATCGGTCACCAGAGCCTTTTACTCTGGCTGGCTTCAGGAGCTCTTTTCTTCTGCTGCTGCCGCCATGCTGCCTCGCCGGAAGTCGTGAAGCAGAATTCTCCCCGCCAAATACATTCTAAGATGGTCTAGGCCTATAAGGATAGCCCTGCATATTCTTCCTGGCTCTGTGAACTACCTTTTCTTAAAAATGTGAGCGTATTTGTATTATGTTCTAAACTATGGCATGTAGTCGGCTTAATGGTTGTTCCTATTTAGTCACACTATTGCTAGAATCGTCTCTCGGCTTAACTGCAGTCTTTTGGGATGGCTCACTGAAAATCAGGAGAAACCTTTCGTCTAAATATCAACCAGAAGCTCCCTATGTGCTGTATGCCGCACACAAAATTAGTAAGCAATTTTATATTCATTCTCCAGGGTGCTGCAGTACATAAAAAACACCAGAGTATATCAAAGCTTTAGAAAAGAAAGGTATCTTAACACACACACAAAATATGGAAGTCAAATTGAGAAAAGAGCCCAATGCATTTTCTACAAAAGTCTGCCCTCTATTTTCCATCCAACATATTAAACAGTCTTTTAAGCTGTTACCACACTTTAAACATATTACCATGAGAATACCATTCTATAAGATTGCAAAGAGTTATCCTCACCTTGTCTGCTCGTCCTATGAAGGAAGGTTTTCCAGCCAATCCCAGGCATAAGGCACATACGATACTTGATTTACCTGTTCCATTAGCTCCAACTATCATGTTTAGATGGGGTCCTGGAAGCACCACACAGGAATCATAAGTACTGAAAGGCAATGCCATTATAATTTAATGTTTAGAAAGCGGGAAATCAAGGAATCTGAATAATCAAATGCAGATTATTATAACACCAGTTCATTATATTTAGTTTGCCAATGTTTTTTTCAAAACTATCACAGTCCTTCGTGTTTTACCCCCCCCCCAATGAATATATTAGGAGTAAATATCTGCAGACCCCATATTCTATACACTGATGAATTTTGAAATCAAAACTAATGTAAGAACTCTGGGTTGACAGAGATTGGAATGTGGCATTAATTCAACATAGTCTGTGACTAGACAACAGAATTACAAAATGTAATTTTGCCAGTTAACCCGGCAAAAGATATTCACAGACGTGGAGTTCTAGGAGGGACCAGAAGCCTAGCTAATATTGACCCTCTGTATATTCCCTTTCCCTCGATGGACCTTTAGACCTTTCCCAGTCCGCTGTGCCACCGGGTTGCCTGCGCCTCCCCGGGGCCCAGGGAGGGTCTCCTCGCGAGCCGGAGGGGCAGCGGGCCTTGGCTGAGGGGCCCAGCAGGGAGGTCCCGAGCGCCGCTCCGCTGAGTGGGGGGGGGGGGGAGCGCTGCGGGTTTCTTCTTCTAAGCCACCACGAGTGGAAGATTCACGAAGCAAGTAGCGCGGAAAGAGACTTCCCCGCCCGCTCGGCGCTCCCGCCCTCCCTGCAGCCGAGACGGGAGGTGGGAGGCAGGCGCTGGAAGCCCCCGCGTCTCCCGCTGCCGCCTGGCCAGGACGGGGGTCCTCCGGGGGGAGGCTGCCCCCTCGCCCCGCCCGCCCCGCGGGGAAGCCCCGCCCACGAGGCCCCGATCCTCCCGCCCCGCCGCGCTCACAGGAAGTTCTCCATGTAGATCTTGAGGATGGAGCCCTCCACGAAGGGCGGCTCGGGCTCCGGCGGGGCCAGCGCGGCCAGCGGGGCCGTTCTTCGCCTCCAGCGGCGCAGGCGGCCGCTGCCCGGGCTCCCGCCTTCCGCTTCCTCCTCAGGGCTCTTCGCTCGGCGCTTCGCGGGCGTCGCCATTTTGCCGCCGCTCCAGGCGCGCGGGCGCGGCGAAGATTTAGCAGGCCGGCGGCGCGCGCCCGCCCGCTTCTCATTGGTCGCCGCGGCTCGACGTCGGGCTGGGAACGCGCGTCATTGGCGGGGGCGACCTTCTGCCTCGGGAGCATTTCCGTTAGCTGTGAAAGAGCGGCCAGGCGCACGGGGGGGGCGGCAGTCAATGGGGTCAATTCCAGGGGGCGGGCCGGCGGAAGCGGACGTTTTCATTGGGTGGGGGAGCGACGGGGCGGGGCATGATATGTAAAGAGCCTCTCTGCGCGACGTCACAGAGGGCCAATAGTAGGCGGCCGGGCGGGAAGCGGTCGGGTGGGTGGTGCGCCCTTTGGCCCCGTCCCGGGAGGGCTCTCGGGCTCCGGCTCCCGGCGGGGCCCCAGGAAGGCGCCTGAAGGGCTCCTTCTGAGGGCCGTCACCGCTCTGTCTCTCTTGACCGTGTGAATCCTGGCTCAGATCCAGGAATTAGCTTCCCCTTCAGATAATTTTTAATGGAATAATTTTCTAATGTCTGGAGTAATTGAAGTTTGAAGTCTTGTTTATTCTGTTAAATTCTACTCCAAGAAGACCCATTTGTTCTAAGTAGAACTCAACAATGCAGACATGTATGCACGAAGTATTTTTTTCTAATTGTGATCTCATTGACACCTCTAGATCAGGCACCTCTTAGAAATAATTAAATAATATTTTTGGGAAATGTTAATATTATTTATACTTCTAAATAAAATTACATTTTAGAATTTAACTTTGAAATTAAAATATGACATATTTTAAGCCCATGAAAAATACAATGAGATTGGTATTTTTAGTTTTGAAGACCAAAACTGTCAAATTTTTTGAAATTTCAAACCCTCATAACTAAAAAAATGAGATTTTAAAAATTAACATTTTAGATTTTAACTTAGTTTTGAGCATTCAAAAAGTATACAAAATATTAAGAAGATTGAATGACACAAGGTTAAATATCAGATCACTTGATATGGAATGACCCATTAAATCATTTTAAGGCAGCAGTCACTTGAAACAAAGGGGAAAAGAAATGCAAATGCCACACACACACACACACAAATTTTGGGACTAGAATAGAGAGTCCTAGATTAGTAGTGAGTGTGGCTTACATTTTTGCTGGAATAAAACATGCTACGTCTGTATTTGAATCTGCCTATTTCCCCCCCCCCCCCCCCCCCGGTTCTTTGTCCTCAGAGTGGATGTCTTTGAAAGTTGGTAGTCATACTTTGGATCCCAAATGCCCTGGAACTTGGGAAGTTTTGGCTCCCGAATGCTGCAAACCTGGAAGTGATCCAGAACGGATTCCATTCAACTTCCAAGTTACGACTGTATTGCAGTGTAACACCTTTATGAAAGGATTTTTTAAATGGTACTAAGATACCTAACCCCTTGATATTAAAGTGTTTCTGTATCAGACTATAATGAAATAACAGGGCAGTGTACAATGTTAAAACCCAACATGCTATTTTAGAAATAAAAATAATAGAGTAAAATAATTAACACAACTAGCTAACTAAGCAACAACATAAACCCAGCCCCATACCACTGTCATGTGACAACAGTGTCAGTTACCCATCACTGACTTTATAGTCTGTCATAGAAAGTTCTTGCAGTTTTCCTCTTTTCTGTGTTTCTCCCTCTCCTTTGTTCTTTTTCTCTTATCCAGTTTTTTATTCTTCTCCAACCTGTCACACTCCCAAGTTCTTTTCCCTTGCTGTTTCCTAACTGCCCCCTTTCGACCTTTGATCTGCATTCTATTAACTCCATAACAGCAGACATTCCTATAATCTTGTGAATTCTAGATATTCTTGAAGTCTCCACCAGAGGTCAGCATAATATTCATTACAGGAGAGAGAATTTTACAAGTCTATTGATGAGACATTTATGACTTAATTTTAAATACCATTTTGTTCAGAGGGGGAAAAAGATAGTGGAATATTTTATCTGTCCACAAAGGCAGACATAGAAATATAAATGCTTTATCCCATGTTGATGGCCTTTCAGCTGATTCCCTGGTGGCCCACTGGAATGTGCAGTTCACCAGGGCTATTGACTGTTTGGCTCCTAAGCGCCCTCTCCAATTGCATGGAGCCCGGACAACCCTGTGGTTTTCCACGGATCTGAGGGCAATGAAACAATCGCTGAGACGGCTAGAGCACCAGTGGCAGATAACTCATTCTGAAGCTGACAGGGTAGAGCTCAGTATAGAGCCTACCAAGTGGCAGTAGCGACGGCGAAGAAGACTTTCTTCACTGCCTCTATTGCATCTGCAGAAAACAGCAACAAGAGACTCTTTCAGGTGGTTCGCAATTTAGTGGAACCACCTGCTACATTGGGGCCCAGTACGGGCCACATGATCTCCTGCGATGATTTTGCAAAGTTTTTTGCAGATAAAGTCGCTCAGATTTGGGAAGAGGTAGACTCCACCGTGGGAGCAGGGCCGGAGCAGGAGAGTGCTAGACAGTGGCGTAGCATGGATTGTCAGCACCCGGGGCAAGGCAAGTAATTTGCGCCCCCTAACCCTCGCTCTCTCTCTGCACCGCACGGCACGCCTGGCACACACCCCCCCACAGTGGGCGGCGGCTCGGATCGGATTCGCACAGCCAGCACTGCAGTGAGAGAGAGAGAGAGAGTGACCCAGGTAGGGGCAGAGAGCTGCGAGTGCGAGCGCCCCCGCCCCATGTTGCGCCCGGTGCGGCCGGGCCCCCCTGCACCCCCCACGCTACGCCACTGGTGCTAGAGGATGTGGACAGGCTGCTTGGACAAGTGAAACCAACCACCTGTCTCCTTGATCCTTGCCTTATAAAGCTAGCCGGGAAGGGCTGGGTGATGGGCTTCGCGGGGTAGTGAATGCTTCCCTCTGTGGGGGAGCCTTCCCAGACCCAGTGAAAGGGGTGGTTATCAAACTGCTTCTTAAAAAACCATCCTTAGATGCGGCCAATATGGCCAACTATCACCCAGACCCAAATCTTCCATTCTTGGGCAAGGTGATTGAGTGAGTGGTTGCTGAACAACTCCAGGCACACATGGAAGAAGCAGACCATTTGGATCCCTTCCAGTTTCAGGCCTCATCATGGGACTGAAACTGCCTTGGTCACGCTGGACGATGGTCTCTGGCAGGCTAGGGACAAAGGTGAGAGCTGTTTCCTAGTTCTGCTGTATCTCTCAGCAGCTTTTGAAACTATCGACCATAACATCCTTCTGGACTGTCTAGGGCTGGGGGCACTGTTATACATTGGTAAAAAGGTAAAGGGACCCCTGACCATTAGGTCCAGTCGTGACCGACTCTCGGGTTGCGGCGCTGATCTCGCTTGTATTGGCCGAGTGAGCCGGCGTACACCTTCCGGGTCATGTGGCCAGCATGACTAAGCTTCTTCTGGCGAACCCGAGCAGCACACGGAAACACCCTTTACCTTCCCACCGGAGCGGTACCTATTTATCTACTTGCACTTTGACGTGCTTTCGAACTGCTAGGTTGGCAGGAGCAGGGACCGAACAATGGGAGCTCACCCTGTCGCAGGGATTCGAACCACCGACCTTCTGATCTGATCAGCAAATCCTAGGCTCTGTGGTTTAACCCACAGCGCCACCCGCGTCCCTTATACTGTACAGTGGTTCCACTCCTACCTCCTGGGCCGTGTTCAGAAAGTGGTGGTGTTCAGACTCCTGGGCTCTCACTTGTGGGGTGCCTCAGTGTTAAGTCGTGGGTTGACATAGCAGCCGGCACAGCGATTTCTTCAAGTAGCTCTTTATTCTGGTAAGCTGGAATAGAACTGACAGTGAACAGCTCAGCCGGCCTGTATTTATAGGCAGCCGGCTGTCACATTGTAACCACAACAGCCCAGAGTTCCCGCCTAAAATAACTGCCGCGGACCTGAGTGAAAACTATCTACAGACCTGAGTGAAAACTATATACAGTATCCCCCTGTTGGCCCAGGGTGAAACTACACTACATAACACCCCTCCCCACCGAGATAAGGCGTTAGTTACAATCGTAATGGTTTCCTTATATACAGCACTACGCGTAATGGTTCAATTAGGCACAAAAGCATATCGGTTACATTTCCCATACTTAGACCAACAGTGATACCTGTCCAACAACATAGTCCTTTAAATGAGTTGGGCGCTTGGAAACTCTGCCAGACCGCCGGGGACTGGTAGCCAAGTCCGGAGGGCCACACAGTTCTCGCTGAGGCTGTGGTGCGACCCTAGGTGGCGTTGGAACCAACTCCCCTGGATCCGCTGCTGTGAGTGGAGCCTCCGCAAGTGGAGTGGTCTGAGTCTGTTCTGAGACGGCTTGGTTCGGCTCCACGCTGGCAGTTTGCGAGGGAGGTGTAGGTGGGGCCTCGCCATCTGTACGTGTCTCTTCTGGAGCCGCAAGCGCAGTTGGGGGCACCTCGGTAGTGTCCAAGTCCCCAACCCTGCGCCTAAGTTGGTCTATGTGCCGTCGCCACAAGCGCCCGTCTTCGAGTGCCACCTGGTACGAGCGAGGTCCAGTGACTCCCACTACTGTGGCTGGCACCCAAGGGATGTCCCCCACATAGTTCCGGGCAAAGACCTGGTTTCCTGGGACAAATGACCGTGGTGCGTTGGCACAGCCTGGGGGTTCAGCCACGGCAAAGTCGGGGTGTAGCCGGTCGAGCGGTGACCTGAGGCGGCGGCCCATAAGCAGTTCCGCAGGACTCCTCCCTGTGGCCGCATGAGGGGTGATGTGTTGCGCGAACAAGTATTCGGCGACCCGCTCATGCCAGTCTCCCCGGTCCAGGCGCGCCAGTGCCTCTTTTGTCGAGCGCACCATTCTTTCCGCTTGCCCGTTGCTGGATGGATGAAAGGGTGCCGTTAGGGCATGGCGGATGCCCAGTCCCAAAAGATACCGCTCAAACGTGCCTGATGTGAACTGCGGTCCGTTGTCAGAGACAAGGACATCAGGACACCCATGCGTTGCAAACAGGCCTCGCAGCACCCGGATGACAGCTTCGGTAGTGGTGGAGGGCATCAGGGCGACCTCCAGCCATTTGGAATAGGCGTCCACCACTACCATAAAGGTCCGGCCGTGAAAGGGGCCAGCCAGATCGATGTGTACCCTCGACCAGGGTGTCTTTGGCGTCTCCCACGTGTATCCCTTAGCTGCCGGTGGTGCAGGCCTCGACTCCTGGCACGCTTGACAGGCGGACACCCAGGCAGTGATGGCATCGTCCATATTAGGCCACCAGACGTAACACCGAGCCAACGCCTTCATTTTGACAATTCCCGGGTGGCCAACGTGCAGAGCCTCCAGGACGCGCTGACGGAGTCCCTGGGGAATCACGACGCGGTCTCCCCACAGCAGACAGCCGCGATGAGCTGAGAGTTCATGTTGTCTGGTTGCGAAGGGCTGGAACTCCGATGCAAAGGGCCCTTGTGGCCACCCCCTCCACACCCAGTTGAGCACCCGGCTGATGGTGCGATCCTGGGCAGATGCGGAGGCCACAGTGGCAGCCGACACAGGCGCTGCCGGAAGATCCTCAATCAGAAGGAGCGATGAAGCTGGAGCCGGGTCTTCCACAAATGCTGGAAGAGGGCAACGGCTGAGGGCGTCGGCATGGCCCATCGATTTCCCCGGGCGGTGGATGAGCCGGTAGTGGTAGGCAGCCAGGAAAACAGTCCATCGCAGCATGCGTGGTGAGAGAACCGGTGGAGTTGGACGATCACCGGCGAGGAGGCCCAGGAGTGGCTTGTGGTCAGTGATGAGGTCAAAAGTCCTGCCATAGAGGTATTCATGAAACCTCTTCACTCCAGCCACAAGTGCCAATGCCTCCTTGTCGAGCTGGCTGTAATTCCGTTCCGTCGGAGATAGTGTCCTGGAAAAGTAGGCGAGCGGTGCTTCTCTTCCATCTGGAAAACGGTGACTAAGGACAGCCCCGATGCCAAAAGGTGAGGCGTCGCAGGCAAGGACCAGCGGCCTGGATTCACTGTACTGTACCAGCACACTGTCCGAAGAAAGGAGAGCCTTGACCGCGTTGAAGGCCGCCGTCTCCCGATGACCCCAGGCCCAAGGCGTCTTAGTGCTAAGGAGTCGGTGAAGAGGCTCAGCCACTGTGGCTTTGTGGGGCAGGAACATGTTATAAAAGTTCAGCAGCCCCAGGAACGCCTGCAACTCCGTTTTGTTCTTTGGAGTGGGGGCCTGCTGGATAGCGCGGATCTTGGATGTGGTTGGATGAAGACCGGAGGCATCGATAAGATAGCCCAGGAACTCTACCTGTGGAACGGCGATCTGGCACTTCTCCCTTTTTACCTTGAGCCCGGCCTCCTGGAACCTGGTCAGCACGGCACGGAGGCGCTCGAACAGCTGCTGGTGTGAGTCTGCAGACACCAAGACGTCATCAAAATATGGTACCACGCCCGGAAGCCCTTGCAGGAGACGCTCCATAAGGCCTTGGAAGATGCCAGGAGCCACACTCACCCCGAACTGCAACCGGCGGCAACGGAATGCCCCCCGGTGGGTGACGATCGTCTGGGCTTCAGCAGTGGCATCATCGACTGGCAGTTGTTGATAGGCTTGGGCAAGGTCCAGCTTAGCGAAGACCTTACCCTCACCCAGGGAATGCAGCAGGTGTTGGACAACAGGAACCGGATAAGCGTGCTGCTGAAGTGCCTTGTTGATCGTGCACTTGTAGTCAGCGCAGATTCTCACCGACCCATCTGGCTTGACAGGCGTGACGATGGGGGTTTCCCACTTTGCGTGGTCAACCGGCTCCAAAACTCCTTGGGCGATCAGTTTGTCCAGTTGTTCGTCCACCTTAGCCTTGAGAGCAAAGGGAACCCGGCGTGGCTTTAGCTTGATGGGGGCGACTTGTGGATCCAGGCTAAAGGAGATGGGCGTACCTGTATATTGGCCCAAGGTGCCGTCAAAAACCTCGGCAAAGTCTTTGACCAGACCCTCAGTCTCTGCGTTAGAGATGCATTTGATGCCGGTGACTTCCAGGCCGAGGGCATCAAACCAGTCTAGCCCGAGGAGGCTTGGCCGCTGACCTTCGACCACCACCAACCGGAGCAGGCCCGAAAAATCCTTGAAGGCGATCCGGAACCGGCCAACGCCTACCACGGGAACGTCGTTTCCCTGGTAGTCTCTCAGGTGTACGCGGTGAGAGTCGAGTTGCCTTTTGGACACTCTGGGTACCAGTCTTTTGATGGTGCTCCATGACACGATGGACAGGGCAGACCCGGTGTCGATCTCCATGTCACATGGAGCTCCTTCAATGAGCACCGTGACGTTCAGCTTGCGTCTCGTAGGCGAGTCGGTTTGGCCAATCGTGGTTCCAGACGGGCAGCGGCAGTTGGTGAGAGCGAAACAACTTTCCTTGGCAGACTGGAGTGAAGACTTGGACTTGCGAGTCGATGAAGGGGGGGTGTCAGACGGAGCCGATCGGCAGACCTTAGCGATGTGGCCCCTTCTGGAACACCTCCTACAGATGGCGTCTCTGAATCGACACTTGGCACGGGAATGGTTGCCTCCGCAGCCAGCACATTCCGGTTGGCCCTTGGACTTCTGTTGGAACTTCCTGCGCTCCCGCTTTGTCTGGTGCACATCATCGTCTTCACTGGAGGATGCCTCCTCACTGCTGGCCTCTTCATGATGCACCGGAACGGGCTCCCTAGCAAGACGCAGGCTGCTGGACTTGCGGATCTCCTGAGCGGAGCGTTCAGCAGCTTCTGAGGCCACAGCCTCCTCAATGGCTTTCTGTAGCGTGAGGTCTGGCTTGGCTAGGAGACGCCGTTGCAGATGGATGTCCCGGACCCCGCAGACGATTCGATCCATCAGGGCATCGTCTAAGTCTCGGAACTCACAGTGCATTGCAGCCTGTCGCAGGGCGGTGGTGTAGTTGTTGATTGACTCCCCCTCTGCCTGGTTCCTGTGGTAGAACGCATGGCGGGCAGCAATCTTGGACGGCTTTGGTGCGTAGTGGTTGCGGAGCTTCTCTTGGATCGTGTCCCATGGTGATGCCTGGACTGCTTCAGGCGCAACCAACGCTCGGGCCGTCTCAAACACCTCAGGCCCACAGAGGCTGAGGAATAGGCCCCGCTTCCGATCCTGTGATACTGCTGTCAGTTCGTTGGCTTGGAGGTAGCAGTCGAACCGAGCGAGGTAGGAGTCCCATGATTCAGAGGCTGGCGCAAACGGCGGTAGAGGCACAAGTGAAGCCATGATTCCGATGCCGGCGTGAAGGGCGATGGATGGAACACAGTGCTCTAGCCAGAACAGTCAGCTCTGAACTGGTTCTGCCCAGTGATTTCGCTCAGTGATTTCGCTCTGTGATTCAGCTCAGTGATTCAGCTCAGTTCAGAGGCTGGCCGCATCTGGCTGTGCTCTGATGTCCATCGATCCCACCTTCGTCGCCAGTGTTAAGTCGTGGGTTGACATAGCAGCCGGCACAGCGATTTCTTCAAGTAGCTCTTTATTCTGGTAAGCTGGAATAGAACTGACAGTGAACAGCTCAGCCGGCCTGTATTTATAGGCAGCCGGCTGTCACATTGTAACCACAACAGCCCAGAGTTCCCGCCTAAAATAACTGCCGCGGACCTGAGTGAAAACTATATACAGTATCCCCCTGTTGGCCCAGGGTGAAACTACACTACATAACACTCAGGGTTCTGTCCTCTCCCCCATGCTTTTCAATATCTACATGCAGCCGCTGGGAAACATCATCAGGGGGTTTGGGCTGGGTGTTCATCAGTATGCGAATGATACCCAGCTCTACCTCTCTTTCAAATCAAAACCAGTGAACGCGGTAAAGGTCTTGTGTGAGTGTCTGGAGGCTGTTGGCGGATGGATGGCGGCTGAGGTTGAATCCTGACAAGACAGAAGTACTGTTTTGGGGGGACAGGAGGCAGGTGTGGAGGACTCCCTGGTCCTGAATGGGGTAACTGCCCCTGAAGGACTAGGTGCGCAGCCTGGGAGTCATTCTCCATCTGGTATGCAGGCTGAGACCCTACCTGCCTGCAGACTGTCTCGCCAGAGTGGTGCATGCTCTAGTTATCTCTTGCTTGGACTACTGCAATGCGCTCTATGTGGGGCTACCTTTGAAGGTGACCCAGAAACCACAACTAATCCAGAATGCGGATGTCAGGGAACTGCCAACAGTGCCGGAGGGAGAGAGCAAAAGCCATAGAGAGCCTTCAGGGATCGGGAGAAGCAGCTCCTCTTCTGGGGAAGAGAATAAACGCAGCTCCAGGGGAGAGGGGGTGCAGGAGTCGGATGTGGAGAGGCAGTCCCACGACTCCTTGCCTGGGACAAGCGGGGAGGGAAGGGGTCCTCCGTTGCCCACGCCCTCTCTGTGCAGAAGGCTTTCACGCAGAGAGGGAAGGCGGAGACTGGGCGTCAAGGAGCTTTTATGCTGGAAGAAGTTTAAGAAATGCCCACTCACAGATTCTGCCAGCGATTGAGGCGGCCACGGGCGAGTGGCTCTCCGGACAGATAAAGTTTACATTAGCAGCCAGCCAGGGAGAGGTTTGCCCTGCTTGCGCACGAGCAACCCCTAGTAAACATAACAGCAGCAGCTAGACTGGTGACTGGGAGCGGCCGCCGAGACCACATAACACTGGTCTTGAAAGACCTACATTGGCTCCCAGTACATTTCCAAGCACAATTCAAAGTGTTGGTGCTGACCTTGAAAGCCCTAAACGGCCTCGGTCCAGTATACCTGAAGTAGTGTCTCCACCCCCATCCTTCTGCCCAGACACTGAGGTCCAGTGCCAAGGGCCTTCTGGCGGTTCCCTTGCTCCGAGAAGCCAAGATACAGGGAACCAGGCAGAGGGCCTTCTTGGTAGTGGCACCTGCCCTGTGGAACACCCTCCCACCAGATGTCAAAGAGAAAAACAACTACCAGACTTTTAGAAGACGTCTGAAGGCAGTCCTGTTTAAGGAAGCTTTTAATGTTTAATAGACTATTGTATTTTAATATTCTGTTGGAAGCCGCCCAGAGTGGCTGGGGAAACCCAGCCAGATGGGCGGGGTATAAATAATAAATTATATTTTTTTAATTTTTTTTTAATTATTATTATTATTATAAATGTATTTGAATTAATTTAGTTAAGAAAATAAGTCACTAGTGCAGAGAATGGCTGTAGCAAAACCAATAGAAAAATACATCAAGGATCAAAAGGATAGTCATTAGAAATAGTGGATAAATGGATGGATATGTATTGGAAAGGCCCAAATTCACATAAACATTTTCTGTATTTGACCAAGATGCTCACCAAGTTGTGCTGCTGAACACATAGCTTAAGAAATTATCACTTTCTTTGTAACCTTATTGCAGATAACATAGGAATGGAAAAGCACTTAGAAAAGGAATAATTTCAGTAAAAATAATTCATTAGACACTTCCCCTGGTTTTGAAACAAACTCCATTGTTTCAGCTTAATTCAAAATATCATAGCTTACAGCACAATCCTATGTATATCTATCTACTTAAAAGTACAGTGGTACCCCGCAAGACGAACGCCTCGCGAGACGAAAAACTCTCAAAACGAAAGGTTTTTTCGTTTTCGAGTTGCCTCGCAAGACGAATTTCCCTATGGGCTTGCTTCGCAAAACGAAGCTTGCCCCGGGGACAGCGGGTCTTCTCTTTTGAAGCAAGGGGCGGCGGGGAGATCGCTTCTCCCCACCGCCCCTTGCTTCAAAAGAGGTCTGCCCCCGGACCTCTTTTGAAGCAAGGGGCTGCGGGGAGATCGCTTCTCCCGCTGCTCCGAAGCGGGGTGGGGGGGGCGGGAACACCTGCCCCAGCCGCCGGGCTTCGTAGCGCTGCTGCGAAGCCGGGCGGGGGGCGGGAACACCTGCCCCAGCCACCCCGCTTCGGAACGCTGCTCCGAAGCGGGGTGGGGGGGCGGGAACACCTGCCCCAGCCGCCGGGCTTCGTAGCGCTGCTGCGAAGCCGGGCGGGGGGCGGGAACACCTGCCCCAGCCACCCCGCTTCGGAACGCTGCTCCGAAGCGGGGTGGGGGGGCGGGAACACCTGCCCCAGCCGCCGGGCTTCGTAGCGCTGCTGCGAAGCCGGGCGGGGGGCGGGAACACCTGCCCCAGCCACCCCGCTTCGGAACGCTGCTCCGAAGCGGGGGGGGGGGCGGGAACACCTTCTGAAGGCGGGCGGGGGGCGAAAGTCTTTGTCCCCCCTGCCTGCCTTCCCAGGGGCTTTTAAATCGCCCCGGACAGCGGAGAAGTCCTCCGCTGTCCCGGGGCGATTTTAAAATGCTGGGGGTGGGAAGAAAAGCCCTTGTCCCCCCCCCCCCAGCCTTCAGAAGAGGTCCGGGGACAGTCTGTCCCCGGACCTGGTCTGAAGGCGGTTTCCCTAGGAACGCATTAATTGATTTTCAATGCATTCCTATGGGAAACCGTGCATCGCAAGACGAAAAAACCGCAAGATGAAGAGACTTGCGGAACGAATTAATTTCGTCTTGCGAGGCACCACTGTAAGTCCTGTTGAGTTCAGTAGTACTCCAGACAATGGTGCCTATGATTAGAGCATCGGCCTTTGGAGTTATGATGGTGACTTGGAAGCCTGACCATTTTACATCTGACCAGGCAAAATCCTCGTTGCAAGATGATATAGACCACCAGTTTACTGAATGATTTACTATATATAAGCTGCAGTAATGGTTCTCTGTATCCTACCAGTCTCCTTTTGTCAAGCAGTACAAGAGATAGGAACTGTTCTCTTGAAGAGGTGTTGAGACATGACCAGTGATGCCACCCAAAACCAGTAAATGAGTAAATGACCGTTTGAACTAAGAGGAGCCCAGACCTTAGAGTTCTTGCCTTCAGCTCCTGAAAAGAAGTAATATTTGCCTGACCAAATACTGCTTTATTGTCGGTTGGTGTGGGAGAGTGTGTATTTTAGAATTTTTAAATTGTAAACAACTTTGAATTCCTTGGCAAAATGGCAGGAAGTACATAAATAAAAAAGAAACTATAAAACTGAGCAGTGCAGCAAAACTGTTAGGGGGACTGGATGAGAAAAGATGACACATGCCAGCAGTTATAACATCTCACACTGCAGTCATGCTCCTCCTCCCCATTGTGGCTGACCTTTCCCCACTTGGGTCCGACTTTAGCTGCAGTAGCACAAACCTAAGCAGGAGGCAAGGGAACTCTCAAAGTCTTGGCCCACTACTGCTTTCCATGTAGATTCTAGCCCAGAAACTATTTTCTCAGGAGCATCTTCAGTTTAAGATTCTGAGAGGTCTCACCTAAGATCAGAATAATTACTATTATTAAATTTCTATACTGCCCTTCATCTGCGGATTACAGTATAAAAATACATACCATGGTAACAAACAAAAACAATCCCAACCCCCAGTTTAAAAGCCCACAGATTGTTTAATTAGGCAAAGGCCTGGAGAAGAGGAATGATTTTGCCTGAGCCTCCCTGGAAAGAGCGTTCCACAAGTGGGGAGCCAGCACAGAAAAGGCCCCTTCTCGTGTTGCTAACTTGGACAGCTGCTCCAGATGGATACAATGGTTGATGGTATGAAAAGCTGCTGAGAGGTTGTGAATTAACAAGGACCTATTTACCCTGTCTCTCCTAACAAAGGTCATCATACAAGGTGACCAAAGAAGTTTCTTGTCCAAAACCAGGCCTAACCCAGACTGGAATTGATCTAGCAAACCAGTTTCTTTCAATAGCTTGTGGATCTGCTCTGCAACCACTTGCTCAAAAACCTTGTACGAGAAGGCAAATGGCCAATAATTACTTTGATTTTCTAACTCCAGGGAGGGTTTCTTGCCCTAAGGGGACCCCAATTCCTTTCTCACACTGTCTTTGGCCACTTGCCCGCTGTCATCTTCTAAGCTCAATCCTGAGCACTGGTCAAACGGAAGGGAAAGTTGAATGATTAGGCAATAGCAGTTGCTGTTGCTTTTTTCTTTTTCTTTTTAGATGGTTGTTAAGTAATTTTATGTAATTTTTACTACTCTGTCCTAGGATCCAGTGGATTCTAATTTCAGTTTTTTATTTTAATTTTTGGATTTTCTTCAATTATCGTTGTTGATATTCCTTAGTGATAGTTTTATTGTTTTATCTTTTTTGTAAACAACCTTGAGTGGTTGGGGTGGTTTTTTTACAATCAAGCAATGCATTTATTTATTCATAAATTTCAATG
Source organism: Podarcis muralis (assembly GCF_964188315.1). Taxonomy (NCBI): domain Eukaryota; kingdom Metazoa; phylum Chordata; class Lepidosauria; order Squamata; family Lacertidae; genus Podarcis; species Podarcis muralis. Next base: position 1,819,033 of record NC_135665.1, on the reverse strand, counting down.
CTGTGGAAATAGATTACAAGCTCACTCGACAGATCGTGCCCTTGCATTCTCCAACTACAAGAGTTCTGTGTCCTATGACACACAGATATTTAAGAGGGGAGATACAGATGGGAGAATGAGAGTTTGATTGTGTGAGTTGCCTTCTCTCCTGCTTCTGAACACCAACTAACAAAATGTGCTAAATATATTTAATTCCAAGTAACAAGTCGCTTCCTCGAACCATTTGTCCTCCTCTCCCAGATTGTTTTCACCTGCAATCTAAAAAAAAGGAGAGGGATGGCCAGGCAGTTGTGGTACCATTACAGAATAAGCCCTGTTTCCCTCATTTCTGTTAGTGCAATTTAAATGTTGGTGTTAATTGCACTTCTTGTTCTTTTTTGGTGATCACTCGTAGCTGAGTAAGATTGTCTTCCATAAACATGTTTTCCAAAAGTGAGTCTGTAAGTGGCTGTGGAGGCCAATTCTGGATCCGCACGTCCTTCCACAGTGGGGATATTGGTTTCCGGACAGAAGTTGATCACGGTGTGGATTTGCCAAGCATGCCTTCCTCTTAGCACATTTCTCCCTTGCGTCCTGAGTTTGAGTGTCTTCAAAGCCCATGACACCTTTGGTAAAGGCTGTTCTCCAACTGGAGCGCTCGCAGGCCAGTGTTTCCCAGTTGTTGGTGTTTATACTGTAGTATATTTTATACTGTAATATATTGAGCACATTATTATTATTATTTGCCTTGAGACAGTCTTTAAACCTCTTTCGTTGACCACCAGCATTACGCTTTCCATTTTTAAGTTCAGAATAGAGTAGTTGCTTTGGAAGATGATAATCAAGCATCTGCACAACATGACCGGTCCAACGAAGTTGATGTTGAAGAATCATTGCTTCAGCATTGGTGATCTTTGCTTCTTCCAGTACACTGATATTAGTTTGCCTGTCTTCCCAAGTGATGTGTAAAATTTTTCAGAGGCACCGTTGATGGAATGCTTTGGTTTGCCTCTTGTGTTGCCTTGCCCCATGTCTGATTTCTGTTCAGGGTTAGGACGCCAGCTGGGGTGGGCCTCTTGAAACAGCTGAAGGCCACAGGCTTCTGGCATGACTCATCCCCCCACCCCTGCTTTCTTACCCAAAGTGTGTGTGTGTGTGTCTTACATATAACCAGGAGCATCCAGCAGTTTTGTATGGATCTCTTTCCAGTTTGAGTCTCTTTACCATTTTTACCACAACCTTTTAAGACCAAGTTACTGTACTTCAGAGCTTTCCAAACTGTGTCAGGACACCTTACTGTGTCGGCTGCAAAATGTAGGTGTGTTGTGCGAATGCTCCCCACGTTCCTCCCGGGGCTGGAAAAGGGTTAGTTTAACCTTTGGTTTGTTAGTAAAACTGAATTACTGTGGCTTGAAATGTAAAGGTAAAGGTACCCCTGCCCGTACGGGCCAGTCTTGACAGACTCTAGGGTTGTGCGCCCATCTCACTCAAGAGGCCGGGGGCCAGCGCTGTCCGGAGACACTTCCGGGTCACGTGGCCAGCGTGACAAAGCTACTCTGGTGAGCCAGCGCAGCACACGGAACGCCGTTTACCTTCCTGCTGGTAAGCGGTCCCTATTTATCTACTTGCACCCGGGGGTGCTTTCGAACTGCTAGGTTGGCAGGCGCTGGGACCGAACAACGGGAGCGCACCCCGCTGCGGGGATTCGAACCGCCGACCTTTCGATCGGCAAGCCCTAGGCGCTGAGGCTTTTACCCACAGCGCCACCCGCGTCCCCGTGGCTTGAAATGATGCATGTCTAAAAAGTATGTCACCAACATGAAAAGTTAGGAAAGTTCTGCTGTACTTATTTAGTTAGTCTGTAGTCTATGATGCACCAGTATCTCCTAAATATGTATATTGTTGAAGCAAAATAAAAAAAAAATTCCTTCCAGTAGCACCTTAGAGACCAACTAAGTTTGTTATTGGTATGAGCTTTCGTGTACATGCAGACTTCTTCAGATAAAGCTCATACCAACAACAAACTTAGTTGGTCTCTAAGGTGCTACTGGAACAATTTTTTTTATTTTGTTTCAACTACGGCAGACCAACACGGCTACCTACCTGTAACTATGTATATTGTGTAAATAACTGTCTTGTTGGCTTGTGGCAATGAAACACTTCACTTTGAACTGTGTGGGCAAGGAGTTGTCTTCACCATCAATTCTGAAATGGCTGGCAACAGAAAAGGTTGAAGATCCTGAAGCTCTGCTGTGTTACTCTCCTGGTTACACTGGAATAGGTATGATCTTATGTGTTTCCCATTAGAGCCGGGCCTTCAGTCATCCCAGGCTCCCACCCCAAAAGCAGATCTTACTTCCATCTAGGTAAGTGGGATGGAAGTGATAACTTGGAAGTGGGATGGTGTTTGAAAAGTTCTTTTTAAAGACAAGTTGTGGCATTCTTACTTGTGGAAATGTCAGGATTGCAAATGCATATATGCTGTGGCTGATGGATGCTCACGGCGCCCAAGCCAGAAGTGACTCTAAAATGTTACTAAGAGGGCGGAAGGCTTTATGTGGGCCCTGCTGATGCGTGTGGGGGTCCGGAATGTAACCCCCGTGCAAAACGAGAATTGCCTGTACTCCATTGGGGTGGGGTGTCTGCACCACCTGTAAAGGTGGCACCATATTGCACCCTACTCAGCTGCTGCTTCCCCCACCTCCCACTGCTCAAAGCCTCCCCCTAGATTCTACTGAGCCCATTCCACAGGAATAGAGCCAACATTCCTGCTCCCCTTTTGGATGTTGCTTAAGTTGAGGAAGAAATGGGAATTTCCCCTTTCTAACCCCAGTTTATTCATTCTTCATCAGAGCCTTCCAATCCAAACCCAATCCGTGCAGTGATCATTACAGTCTCGGAACATGCAGAGGCAGACTTACCGTATATAGGAATAGCTGGTCTTGTGTTCCTAGAACTCCCAACAGTTTACAGCAACAGTTTGAATTACACATGCAAACCAACTGGAAGCCAGTGAAGTTCTTGGAACATAAGTACAGTCGTACCTTGGTTTTGGAACAGCTTAGTTCTCAGATGTTTTGGCTCCTGAACGCCGCAAACACGGAAGTGAATGTTCTGGTTTGTGAACTATTTTGGGAAGCCAAATGTCCAACGAGGCTTCCATGGCTTCCGATTGGCTGCAGGAACTTCCTGAAGCCTATCAGAAGCTGTGCTTTGGTTTTCGAACGTTTTGGAAGTCAAATGGACTTCCGGAACAGATTCTGTTCTCCTTCCATGGTACGACTGTATTCATTGCAACAAGCCCTAGTTAAGAAAGTAGCTGCCACACACTGGGCTAGCTATATTTTCCAGATTATTTTTTTTCAAAAGTAGCCTATTGTAATAGTCTGGTCTGGAAGTTACCAGTGCATGGGTGAGGTTTGAAAATATATTTTAGCCACTTCTAGTCACTTAAGTGGAGTCAGAGAAATTATTTTAAATTGTATTTTATTACCTTGTTCCAAATTATGGGAAAACGTGATGTAAATACATGTGCATGTGCACACAAAACACACACCCATACATATCTATAAAATATAAAATATTCAGCAATCAAATATGCATAATCTATTTCTAACAGGAAGGCAGATTGTTTGTGGCTGAGTATGATAAAGACAATTCTGCACAAGTCTATAAAGCTATTTTTTTTAATAAAAAAAACCTGCATTCCAGTCTGCTGTAATGTATGCAGGTCACTGTTTATGTATTGTAATCAACACTTTAACAGAACCTTTACAGCAGTTCATCTGTTAGCTGCTGGAATGACAAATGGATTCATTACAATAATTGTTTGGCAAGGAATAGCCAAAAACAAAAAAACCTACCCAGATCGTTTATATGTTATACTTAATATTTTTATAAATGGGTTCCCTGAAGTGATTGGGTTTCCTGAACAACAATTGAAAACTATTTCATTTGATCTACAGAATATTACTAGCTTTTAATAATATTTTCTCCATTCTTTCTAAATTCTAAAATTAAATCCATAATTTGCCAAAGACAAGACATTCACTGAATGCAGTTTTAGTTAACAGAATGACAAATTATATATTTTGTCCATTTTGCTTTCTGTAATTATGTGCCCAAAAATGTTTACCAAAAACACATTTGTCTATTACTTCACACTCTGTGCAAAATGAATAGCCCTTTAGAATATCTGATGTCACATGCAAAATAAAATACAATAAAAAACAAAGTGAGGGAAACCCTGAGTCAGTAACTTCATTGGCAAGGCTGAATTCTTGCCATACCTTCACGCTGCTAACAAAATAGTTCAGTATTTATCACTCTACAACTGAGAGCAGGGAGGGAGCTGTGCAGTTCCTATTGTAGATAAGCAAGGTGATACTCCATCTGCTTCTGCGGAGCTCAGTATTCAATTTCATTAAAATCGGCAGAATAACCAGAAGATTGCAGTATGGTTTCTCCTGTTTCTAGAGGTGGAGGAAAAGAATATTTGAAGTAGCATACTATTCTATAGATAATCATTTTAACATGGGCTACTATTGAAAAACAAACACAGTGCAAACTTATACTTGTCTATTTGGAAATAAGTCACATCAGCTTTAATGGAGCTTACTCCCAGGTAGGAGGGTATAGTATTCCAGCCATAATAATGAAATTCATTCAAATAATGGCCTAGTGGAATTTCAAGCAGTTGGTATCATTTGACAAAAGAATCAGGCGGGATTTGACTTAAGAGGTTCACTCATGCAACAGGACTTTCCCTTTCTCTCCTCCTCCATGCCATGCACCCCCAAATCTGCTTGGAAGGGTTGGGGAAGCACCCCACCAACAAGTTGAGGGTATGTTTACATCTACATGGATTCAACACACAAGTGCCACTAGGAGCTGCCTCACTGTACTGCTTTATTTGTAGTTCATATAGTCATCTATCACCAGGAAATGTGGGGGGGGGACTAGAAATGAAGTGAAGAAGAACTTAAAGTAAATATAATTTACCTTTACAAGGTCCTCTCTGAAATAAAATATCATCAATGGCAATGTCACTTCTTACTGATATTCCACGAACTGCTTCAAATATAATCTGTATTTTTAAAAAAATACAATTTTTAAAATATTTTTGAAGGTAAAGTTTCCAGTAATTTGAAAAGTATATATAGAAGAAATTCTTCAGTCAACTGAAATATTTTTTAGCCATGGACCTAATTAATGCAAAGAAGTTCATTGAAATTGACTTCCCCATCCACTCCAACCCACTGAGAAGTCTCTCTGGAGGGTTTGTGATGTGGGAGGGGGAACTACCCTACTGAATTTTGGGGAACTTCCCACCCCACCCCCCTACTTCAGCATCCACCTCCCACTCCATGTTATTCAGGAGGGTTCTCTGACCCTCCAGTGACCATTGGATGTGCTGGAAGGAAGACAAAAAGTCCCCTTACACTGGTTTCCTTCTAGTCACATTAGCTAGGATCCAGGCCAATGTGTTTTAATGAAATCTTTATTTCTTTATTGCATCCAGAACATTAAACATATTCTCTTAGGACTGCCTGGCAGATAGATACCTTAACTTAAAGAAAAAATCCAATTATTATTACCAGTGTTGTAGCTTCTCAGGTACAGTTAAGGCTGTAATCCTATACCCACTTACCTGGAAGTAAGTCCCACTGAATTCAGTGGGACTTGCCTCGGAGCAGGTATGCCTAGGATTGCACCATTAGATCAACATACAGAGCATGTTTACAGAAGCAAGTTCCACTGTGCTTATTTGAACTTTCTCCAAGTTTGCATAGGATTGTATCCCTTCTGCTTCTTCAGCTTTCATATGTGGCTCCAGCCAGGTCTGTATTATAGCAGTATCCCAGGTCTATGAGTAAGTACCATGGAACTCAATGAAGTTTACTTCTGAGCATACAGGTACAAGGATGGCATTGTTGCCAAGAAAGCCCACCTATATTATATGATCAGCTGGTTCAGAGTTATTCACTGTTAACTTGAGTCACCATGTTCCCTTGCTTGGGCCATTCAAAGGTTACTTGCAGACAAGGCCAATCAGGAGAACTGAGCTGAAAAAAATATTTTTGTTCCACTGAGTTATTTTCACTGTGTTGGTTTAAATAGCTAGATGTGTACACGGTTTTTCCCACATTACTTTTCCCACATTACTTTTAAAAGTGACTACATGGGAACACACCTGGGCCAGTTTGGGACTACAACCCAATGTTACTCAGGCTATTGCTACCTAAATCCATAAAGAAAAAACTGTTACCTTGGCTATGGAACCAAAGCACATAATACTGTAGTGGATTTACCTGCATTGCAAAGAGGTAACAATCCTCCTTACCATGAACCCTAAGGTGAAAGTGACTGGGACGCGGGTGGCGCTGTGGGTTAAAGCCTCAGCGCCTAGGACTTGCCGATCGAAAGGTCAGCGGTTCGAATCCCCGCGGCGGGGTGCACTCCTGTCGCTCGGTCCCAGCGCCTGCCAACCTAGCAGTTCGAAAGCACCTTCGGGTGCAAGTAGATAAATAGGGACCGCTTACTGGTGGGAAGGTAAATGGTGTTTCCGTGTGCTGCGCTGGCTCGCCAGATGCAGCTTGTCACGCTGGCCACGTGACCCGGAAGTGTCTTCGGACAGCGCTGGCCCCCGGCCTCTTAAGTGAGATGGGCGCACAACCCTAGAGTCTGTCAAGACTGGCCCGTACAGGCAGGGGTACCCTTACCTTTACCTTTTTAAGGTGAAAGTGAAGTGAGTTAAGGAACCCGAATTCTAACAGTGGTTCTTTTCCATTCATTTGAGTTGCTTCAGACTCTGTTGCAAGACTGCAGCATGTGTGTTAGCAACTAAAAGTGAGTTATAACATGTCATAAACATCCCCAATGGGATCCATTGCTGCAATGTTAACTTACCTGATGAGATCTATCACATGTATATTCTATTTGGCCTCTTAACCATGTGATGCTTTGTTCACCATGCCTTCTCCAGAGGAGGATCTCGTCCTTATCACCATGCTTTTTCATATAAACATTTAATAGCCCTGTTCCAGAGCCATACATGTGATAAAAAAATGTAAGACACTGATGTCCAACAGTCCGTCGTAGTACCCTTGAAACAAGCTGTGTCTTCTGTCCATAGATCATGTTGGATGCCTCTATGTACATGTAATGTCCTTTTTTAAAAGAAAAAGATGCACACCTCCATAAATGCTGTAATGAGTACCCTACCCTTGGGGCTTGTTCTGCATAAGGAATTAATTTGTCCACAGTTCAGTTAGACTTTCCTGGAGCTGCCTAGTGCACCAAGGCATTGCTTTCTCACAGTGTCGCCATTTCACAATCATCAGTGGCAGCAGTTTTTTATGTTCAAACTACAACTGCATCTAATAATCAACAAGTTCATATATTCCTGCCTCTATTGCTACAATTCCACTCTTCTTTGCTACTCATTTTGTCAAGGAAAAAATTCTCCCCCCTCCTCTTCACCACCCCAGTCAATCCTGAAAGAAATAAGAATTGATAGCAATCTCAGGAGATGGAAAGAGACCAAGAATAGCAAGAACAGCTGTTGGGTGCTATGGATATCGCTGCACAGAATTGCATTAGTTAACAATGTGCTTGAGGATTCTTTGAACTTGGAGAAATATTATTGGGAAGTGTTTTTTTAAGTACCGTATTTTTCGCCCTATAGTGCGCACTGGACCATAGGGCGCACCTAGGTTTTTTTTGGGGGGGGGGGGGAATAAAGAAGAAAAAAAATTTCGGGCTGCAGGCTGCTATCCGCAAGCCTTTGGAGCCTGGTGGGCACTCCCACCGCGCTCCGAAGGCTTGCGGATAGCTGCCTGAAGCCTGGAGAGCGAGAGGGGTTGGTGCGCACCAGCCCCTCTCGCTCTCCAAGCTTCAGCGAAAGCCTGCATTCGCTCCACAGAATCCATTGAAACACAGAATCCATTGAAGATGGTATAAAACCGACTGGGGTACACAGATTGTTAAACAACACATTATTTGGTTTCTAAGCTAGTCTTCTGTGACACAATGAAGCTGAGAAAATTGAAAATTTAGGAATCCAAGATCATCTAAATTAAAACACAAGTTTGTGCATCATTTTAAAAATCAGAACTATGAACTGTAGAAATAGCATCTGATGTTGCCTCAGTAGTACTTATTACTCATTCTAGTTGTTTTTATACCCATGTTTTAAATATTTTTACTGAAGATACAGTAGAGGCAAAATTGTAGAATTCTGTGAATTATTTCCCTTTGGCTCTCCTGAAGTTTTGATAGAATCTCAACTGGTGGTATGTTATGGGTGCACAAAAAATGGACATCCCAACAGGTTAAAATTGCACTTAAAGGGAAAATATTTTCACAGCTCTATTATCAACCTATTTCTTAGCTTTTCATAATTTGGCCACCTCAGAGCTCTCACCAGGCAGACTCTTTGCAAAATGTCAAGGTACTGGAATAAATAATCCAGATTTTATAATGGCTTGAGTGTTCAAGTGTTGTTCTTTTCCTGCCCAGGCTTATTGGAAGTGACTGGAAAAAAATGAGACTGTCAATAATCTGTTACAGGTCTCTTTAATGCACAAAGCAACCTACATTGTAAGATCAGCTTTTTTGTTTGTTAAAAGGAAAAGAGTAAACCTGTTTAAAGGGGTTTGTTTGGGTTCTTAACTGTGTAAGTCCTCTTTGCAGAATAAACAACTATGGTTTATTGACCCGTGTACATTATAAAAGAAATTATCCCCTCTAAATACTTTGGAGAGTCCTGCCTTACCTAAAATGTATTGGATAAGAAAACTTTCTGTCTTATTCTCTGATCTTCCATATTTTAGTCAATGCCCTCTAGCTAAAAATTTACAGTTTAACTCACCTACCCCAGAAGTGTGGTCTCCTTTGGGTCCAGTGTAAGATGTTGGTGTCTGACCTCTTCTCTTATGCCAACCACTCCGGTTTCTATTTTGCTGAATGAACCCACATTCATTTCGCTCAAAAGTACATTCTCCAGGAAAAGCAGGCAATATATCTGTAACAAAGAATTTACAGAGTTACAGTTCAAAGTAGGTCCAACCCTGTCTGAAATACCACACACATATGGCATTGTGGTTGGAAGTCATCACCAACTTTACCTGTTACCTAAAATTTGCAGTATCCATTAATCTATTTGAATTTGTCAGTTTTAAAAAGCAACACTGATGACACATTCCAAGGTTTTCTACTTTCTGAAATTATGAAAGCAAAATGGCTTTGGATCCCTTTACATAAAACAGCATTAAACCATAAAACACACCTGCTTTTCACTCTAAAATAAACTTTATGGACAAATAATGTACTTGAGGAAAATGCAGGCCTGACTGAAAATATAGTTTGCCTTGGTCCTGGAGACTTAAGAATATGACCTTAATTATATATTTGCATAGGATTCCACCCCCCCTACTCATAGTTTGGATCTCTAATGCCAGTGTGGACATTTAGGAAGTGTTACCCCAGAAAGTAAGCATTACTGACATGGGAGAACTCAAATTGCATCTTGCACAATGCAGAAAGCACAGTTCATTCTGGCCTTCCATAAGTTCCTGCTTTCAGAGCAGACAGGGAGGAAACCCTGTAGGCTCATCTCATGACAGGTGTGATATAATGGGAATTTAATGTGCTAAAGGAAAGCATCCATATTCTTTGCCGCTTCCCTTTGAATACATTCTATTACTCATCAGCAACATCATCCCGCTCTATGGATGTGGCTATAAGGCAGTTATAAGGCAGACTTGTGGGACAATGGAGGCAAGGATGCACAGGCCTGTTTCCAGAGTTCCCAGCAACCACTAACATCATTTTCCTGAATGAACTGCTAGCATTAGTGTGAGCTGGCTACTATTTCTCCGGTGCCCTGGATTCTCCAGAAGATTGCAAGTATTTTGTATTCTATATTTCAGAGCTGTGGAATCTCTGGCGCTCCAGATCTTGCTGGACTACAAGACCCTGCATTGCGGACCCCTGGCCATGCTGGCTGTGGGCCGAGGGGTGCTCAGTCCAACAATGTCTTGGGCAGCCACAGCTTATCTGTTCCCACACTACTTAATTTTAGGTCACTAATAGGAGAGCACCCAGGACAGAGCACGCCTGCATATTCAGGTGTGTTTGGGTGTCCGTATGGGTTTAGGCTGGGAATGTGCTTGGTATGGTGAGATTTCCATGCATGTGCTGCTCATGGATTGGGACTGATGTAACCCATATGTCACAATACACATATGAGTAAAGCCTGTGAATCCATTTATCATTTCCATATTACTGAGTAAAGGCAGGTTCAGATGCATAGTTATTTGACTTAATTTGTATCTTTACAACTAACTGAGCAATGATAATGTACTGTGGTGAGAAACAGAAATCGAGGATTAAAAAAAAACTACTGTAAACTAAGCTAAAACGCAAGTGGCTTTACAGTAAGATCAGCAATAAAATATATATTTGAAAACACTGGAGAAGGCAAGGTATAGAATAACTACAACATGGAGCATATTTTGGAAAATGGGGAAAACCAGGGAGGGAGGGGTGGATGGGAGGTCAAGTTAAATGTAAATTGGAAAATAATGTACCGATAACAATTTGAAATATATAAATAAAATCTTTAAAAAAATTTGTGGTATGTTGTGAGATATTCTGAAAGAAAAATATGGAATTAATTAGGGAATTCTATAAGAGACATAATAAGAGATAATTCTTAGAAACCCTGTGGACACCATATGCATATTTAACTTACCAGCTGCTTGACAGCTTCCTAAACTCACTGACACATCATCTAGCGCCACTAGTCCACAATCCCAAAAGCTTCTACACCAGCTCACGAACACCACCTGAAATTTATAGAAAAGATGTTACTTTTTAAATGCTTTTGTTTTATCAGTCCTTGTAGTCTCCTTTTTCTAGGAAGAGAGCTTTCCTGCATTTCTTTTTTAGTGTTCTCTGCTGAAGACATCTGAATAATTTTAGTCTGGAAAGAGAGGCGTTCCTATGTAGTCTCATCTCAGCACAAGCCTATGTTATATTTTTCTGAATGTATGATAAATCCTGACTAGCTCTAGTACAAAATATTCTTTACTATTTATATTTTTAGGCAGTACTTCATCCCAAAGGATCCGACGGCAATAAAATATATTTTATCACAACTAGTGATGGGAGGTGCGAATATTCTCCACGAACTAAATTCTAATGTAAGAACCAGTTTTACAACCTACATTTAAAAAATCTAGTACAGTGGTGCCTCGCAAGACGAAAAGAATCCGTTCTGCGAGTCTCTTCGTCTTGCGGTTTTTTCGTCTTGCGAAGCAAGCCCATTAGCGGCTTAGCGGATCAGCTGTTAAGCGGCTTAGCGGATCAGCTGATAAGCGGCTTAGCGGATCAGCTGTTAAGCGGCTTAGCGGATCAGCTGATAAGCGGCTTAGCGACTTGGGGGAAAGGGGGGGGGGAGGGAAAAAAACCTGCAGGAACTCACAAGACATTTTCGTCTTGCGAAGCAAGCCCATAGGAAATTTGTTTTGCAAAGCACCTCCAAAACGGAAAACCCTTTCGTCTAGCGGGTTTTCCGTCTTGCGAGGCATTCGTCTTGCGGGGCACCACTGTAAATAATAAGTCAAGCTGTAATATTGCTAGTGTAAGTAATTTCAACCATATGTAATAGCAGGGGTCGGCAAGGCTTACCTTGTCTGGGCCAGTTCACTCCAGTGGAGATCCCTCGCCTGAGTGCGTGCGATTTCTGGCATCTGTGCAGACTTGATTTCCGGTGCTGCAAAAGTGAGTCCCCACGCTGTGCTGTCGGTTTAGCGCACCGTGCGGGGACTCACCAAGCAGGCGGCTCGGAGGCCGGTAAAACCACCCCCGTGGGCCGCTTGTGGCCCATGGGCCTTAGGTTGCCGACCCCTGTGTAACAGCCTTCTTTCTATTTTGGTGTGACCTTATTCTTAGCAATTCTATACCCTTGGCCATACAGTGATGTATACACAACATAATTAGAATTCAAAGTTGATGGAAAATATACGGTTAGTGGCAGGCTTAGTGATTAATGTGAGTCTTTCACGTTGAATTTTCAATTTCAAGTTTGGTGCAAAAAATCAAAGAATGTGAATTTACTGCATTGCCCCATTGAATAAAAGTATCTGTACAGATTTTTGTTGCCATCCTAACAAGTTTACCCATGAATAAACATGTTTTTGAATAAACACGGCCTAGGACCCTCGTACCTACGTGTGATGGGATGATAAGCTGCTTGTGTGTAAAATCCAGATCCCTCAGAGTTTGACCAGGTTTTCAAACCTCTGCCTGTGACGGAGCCCCTCCTGCATGGCTGCGTCAATCGCTGGCAGAATCCGAAAGTGGTTGTTTTCGGAAACGCTTCCAACATAAAAGCTCCTTAACGGAAACACGTCTCCTGGCCTCCCTGCGTGACAGTTTCCGGCGAGGAGTGGGTGTCCCTATAGGAGGTCCTGAGACCTCTCCACTGTTTTCGCTGGAACCGTCTCTGAGCCATCCCTCCGACTCACTTTCCCTTGGAGTTACTGCTCGCCCCCTACTGGTTCCCTCTTCAGCTGCAACACCTCTTTCAACCTCATTGAGCCTCTGCACCTCCTGTCCTTCCGATGGCAGTTCCCTGACACTACGGGACCACCTCTCCTGGTATGCCGCACGGAGGACCTCAAGGTCCATAAATAGCAACACCCTAGAGGTCCTGGGCCCTAAGGAAGTCAGATTAGCCTCAACCAGAGCCAGGGCCTTTCCAACACTGGCTCCGGGCTGGTGGAACGCTCTGTCTCATGAGACCAGGACCCTGCAGGATCTGATTTCTTTCCGCAGGGCCTGTAAGACAGAGTTGTTCCGCCTGGCCTTTGCCTTGGAGTCAATTTGATTCCCTCCTCCTCCTCCTCCTCCTTTTTTCCTTTCTCCTCCTGTGATGAGGCTGCATTTTAATGTTTTAATGTTGTATTTTAATCTTGTTTTTCGAGTTGTATTCATTCAACTTGTTTTTATTATTGGTTGTTAGCCGCCCTGAGCCCAGCCTTGGCTGGGGAGGGCGGGGTATAAATAAAATTTATTATTATTATATAATTTTCAATGCATTAAAATGAAGATTCTATTTTAAATGAAAATTCTCTAATATTCTCATTAATCGAGAATATTCTCCAAAATATTACCATATTTTTCAGTGTAGATATTTTTTCCTTAGCAATAATAGGCAAAAATAGCGGGTCCTCTTATACACAGATAGCATGGGGGGGTTGGGCGATTGGTGTCAGCAGCCAGGAGATTGGCAGCTGCGATTCGGCTTGTGATTGGTTGCTGCGGCAAGGTCTGCTGACAATTGGCTGCAACTATGGCAATTGGATGTTGATTTATGGCAGTGTTGAGGCGTGTGTGCAGCGTTGAGGCGTGTGTGGTTGTGTCTAGTGGGCTTTGAGTGGCGACCATGCATATGATTGGTGGCCATGGCAATGCGTGCAATTTGCAGTGGTGTGCAGGCTGTAGGGCGACTGGCGGTGGTGACCACCCGGTCACAAAATATAGGGGGCATGTATTCTCATAACATCACTAATAGTATAAGATTGCAAAGCTTATGGGCAGACAGGTGAAGCAATTATTGGGTCTCCGGAATGGAAATACAGTAAGATGGACACTATACAATTTAACTAGATTAAGACATTGGTGTGAGGGGAGCTACCTGATCCATTTTACCCTATACTTAAAAGATGAAACAACTGAAGGAGAAAGGGGGAGTTTCTCCACTCCTATAAAATAAAAAATCTTCCATCTGTGGTAAGCCTCTGAACACAAATGGCATGTTATGGGAACACAGCCACCACGGGGAATAATCTAAAGTAGCCTTTACAAGCAGAATAAACATTGCTTCCAGGGCTGGGTTAATGTATTTGGAAACAAAAATTTCTTTTCCATGTACTATCTGAAAGGCAGTAGGCAAGTGAATAATGCAAATTGCATGCCAGACCTTAACAAAAGACCATTTGTTCCCCCTCCTATTTTATAACCCAGAAAGCTAATCCTTTTTTAGGATAATTAGTAGCAGAATTGGCAAATACAGTCATACCTTGGGTTACAGACGCTTCAGGTTGAGTTTTCTCGGGTTACGGACCGACGAAACCCGGAAGTACCGGAACAGATTACGCCTGGGTTTCAGTGTTGCGCATGCGCAAAAGCGCTAAATCGTGCTTTGCGCATGTGCAGAAGCACAGGATCGCAACCCACACGTGCGCAGACACGCAGCTGCGGGTTGTGAACGTGCATCCCACACGGATCACATTCGCAACCCGAGCGTCCACTGTAAAGGCCAAAGTCTGCTGGCTGAGACTCCACTGTAGGTAGTAATTCTTCCACTGATACTTGACAGCTTTATGCTTGAAGCAAGAAGCCCTTTTGCAAGCGGCAACAAATACAATTATAAATATGTTTTCTGAACAGCATCTGAACAATCTCTGCAATTATTCTGCTGCTTCATCTATAACAGATGGAACTGAAATCCCTGTGCACCTTGTAAAAACTTTGAATCTGGGTGGGGGCTGTTCAAATGTTGACTTTACATACTTCCATTTGCCATTTCAACTGGTTAATGTATCTTGCAGATGACCTGCCAACATGAATTATTTCTGTTGGCCCTTTGGTCTCCAAGCAAACAGTTCCTCAAAAACTTGCCAATGAACAATCACATGAATTAAATTACAAATTCTCAAGAGGATCTAAATCTGCATAGTCTTTTCAATTTAATGTAGCATGACAGCTGATCATACCGCATGAAGTACCGTATCTTGCTTTCTGTGATATATTCAACATCAAATGAGAAACTATTGCAACAAATCATTTCCATTCTTACTGAAGCTAATGTAGTGATTTGCCCTTTCATTATGTTTCTTCAGACCCAACACCCTAGCCATTATTTCTTTATTATTACATTTCTATACCACTTTTCTTCCACAGAGCTCAAGCTGGCACACATGGCTCAAGCTGGCACCCCCTCCCCATGTTACCCTCCTGTGGGGCTGGACAGGCTGAGAGGTGGTGACTGTCCCAAGGTCACTCAGTGACCTTCATGCATAGGTGGGGATTTGAACCCTGGTCTCCTAGACCTAGAGGATACCCACACTAGCTATTTCAGCCATCTTTGTTGTTCTTTCATGCCACAGTATCTGAAAACTACTGTGATCTAATGTGTCTTCTCGTTTGATTTTTAAAAAAATCTATGATGTGAGGACAAAATCGGTGAGAGTTTCCAGTTGTTTATCATCTGTACTTTCAAGCTCACGGGGCACAACCAAACAAATCACAAATAGAAACATGAACTGCACGTATGCACACAATGTAGAATAATTTTTAAATATCAGGGTTTCCACTTCTGCAATGATACCGTTTTTCCCTCCACAGAGGTTATATTAAATTATCAGAAAACATGGTTACAATTTGTAAATGTGTTGAGTACACACATTTGTACCTTCCTACAATGCATGAGTCAAAATACTGTAATAGGATCTCTGCTCTGAGCCTCACTGCCAAAGAGGAGGCTAGGAAAGCGGTAGAACTTTGAATTCCAGAAAGAAGAACAGGATTTAGAGGATGAGTTGAGCACAGAAGTATACAGGCAGCTCCATATCATTAATTAAAGTGTTCACAACATAGTCAATATTATTTAATATACACAATTAATAGATTTAATATATTTATTTATTAAGCAAATTTAATCTGTCCCTGGCAGA
Source organism: Podarcis muralis (assembly GCF_964188315.1). Taxonomy (NCBI): domain Eukaryota; kingdom Metazoa; phylum Chordata; class Lepidosauria; order Squamata; family Lacertidae; genus Podarcis; species Podarcis muralis. The sequence continues at coordinate 1,803,308 of NC_135665.1, read as the reverse complement.
TGCACTGCACGGAAATGCAGGAGAACCCAGTATTTGTGTGTGTAAAAGAGAATCCAGCCCCTGAAATCCCGCCCAGAGAAGATCCAAGCGCACAGAGCAGGAGTCAAAGTGACCCCAAAGGTCCCCTTTCCTTATGAATGTGAGTGTGTGGATGTGAGAGACACTAAAGGGGATCTGAAATATCTTCCCCTCTCCAATCGAAAAACAGGAGTCCGAGTTTGCTTTCCCCCACCAGACAGGTTTTTCTGCACAGCTGATACCTACCTACCGCAATCTCCCCAAACCCCTGCCACTCCTTCTCACCCCACTGATCCCCCTTCTCTAGGGCCCAGCCAGACCCTTGACTTGTGCGCACCAAGGACAGTGAGGAGTGCCCCCAACTCCCCACCACCACCACCAGCCCCCGTCCGGGGACGGCTCTCACCTAGCCTTTTGCTCCCTCCTTCCTGACTCTATGGGGTCAGGCGGTTTCCATCTTCAGAGTCTACATTTCCCCTGTGGCAACTACTACATGAAGCTGCTGAGTGAAGCCATGTAAACATTCCTCCTTTTTAATCTGGTCCTGGTGAGGCAGTAGAAATACTGGACCAATGTCTGATACTAGTATTTCCAGTCCTAGGACGACACTTTAACCATTATACCAGTACTTTTCAAATGTTTTTAAATTGGTTCAACTTGTTACTCATTCTTTCAGGACCCACTTGTCAACCAAGTACCTCAGGTTACATACGCTTCAGGTTACAGACTCTGCTAACCCAGAAATAGTACCTCGGGTTAAGAACTTTGCTTCAGGATGAGAACAGAAATTGTGCTCCGGCGGCACGATAGCAGCGGGAGGCCCCATTGGCTAAAGTGGTGCTTCAGGTTAAGAACAGTTTCAGGTTAAGTACAGACCTCCAGAAAGAATTAAGTACTTAACCAGAGGTACCACTGTACTGCTTTTGAGACTCCATTTCCCCTTCTGCAACAGAAAATCCAACAATGTCACTTTATTTGTGAGTGAATATAGTGCTATGTGGGCAGTATCTATGGGAATAATTTAATTGGGAGAACAGCAGGAAGGGGATAATGACCACATGCTTACAACTGTTTTATTCTTGCTTCATAAGGCTTTGTGTTGGCTTATCAGTGACTTTGTGCTGATACAGGTTTCATACTGATTGTTTTAGTAGATGTTAATTGGTTGTATCTCTATTTCTTGGTTACTGAATTGTAATGTGAATTGTCCAGAAGTCATGGCCGATTGTGTTGTATATAAATGCACCCCAAAATAAAATATAGTCACAGATATCAGATCTCCAGTATCCCATGTTTAAAGTATAATGTGGACAAATTATGCAGATGCTTTTCTGTCCAAGGATAAAAAAGGAACAGCAATTGCAGCACTGAAGAATGAAGGAGAAAAGAGCCCCGAGAGAAAACCAAGGCGGGAGACGATTCCTGTTGCATCTCCTGTATATTCAAACAGTTACACAGTGCAACAGAAATGGCTACCTGAACAGAAAAATAGGATAGTGATGTGTTTAGCAAGTCCTCAGCATTCAATTAGACTTCCCGTGTCTTAATTTTACAAGTCTGTTTCTTCACTGGTAAAACTATACCTCTTTGATTCTTTTTACAACAGGGAAATATTTTGTCCTAAACAGAAATTATTCTTAGCCCCCCCCCCTTTCTTACACAGTCACCAACAAGAAAGTGAGGAGAAAAATCAATGTTTTACAATATATTTATGGTATGATAAAATTTTAGGGGGCACACACATAGTGGACTCACATTAGTTTCCAGAAAACTAATCTTTTACCCTTCAGAATTTAAGAAATAGTCCCTGAGTAAATTACACTTTATTTTAGCATACAGAACAATCCCAAAAGCCATTTTGGCTCTCCTAATGACTCTAAATATTTCCTCTGCAGAAGGAAATATCTTGTAGAAACTTTCCCAGTACAGTGGTACCTCAGTTTAAGAACATTCCTGTTTACGAATGATTCGGTTTATGAACTCCACAAAACCGGAAGTAGTGTCCTGGTTTGTAAACTTTACCTCGGTCTAAGAACGGAAGCCAAACGGTGGAAGGGCACTGGCAGCGGGAGGCCTCATTAGGGAAAGCACACCTCAGTTAAAGAACGGTTTCGGTTTAAGAACGGACTTCAGGAATGGATTAAGTTCGTAAACCAAGATACCACTGTAGGCCTGTGACCTGGATTCAAGAATTGAAGAATTTACCAACTCAAAAGAATGCCCCAGACTGGCCAGGTAATGCAATTAGTAGCTGTCAGGGAACTGCCATCAGAGACCAGAGGAGAGGGAGGTCGCCCTAATGATGCAGGGGAGGGGACCAGCAAGGAGAGAGAGAGAGCTTCCGCTGGGGAAGGCAATCAAGGGAACACCAGGAAGAAAGGGGAGGCTGAGAGCACTTCGGAGGGAGGGCTCCGAGACTCTTCAAGTGAGATCAGCGGGGAGAGCACCGGACCCCCGCTTGGCACGCCCACTCTGCGCAGAAGGCTTCCGCGCAGAGAAGCTAGGCGGAGACTGGGTTTCAAGGAATTGTTATGTTGGAAGAAGTTTAGAAAACGCCCACTGACGGATTCTGCCAGCGACTGAAGCAGCCGTGCCTAAGGGCTGCTCAGCCAGGGAAAGGCGTAACCACCCCAAGCAGCTTGGAGCAGTTGGTGGTTTACACACAAGCAACCCCAATTCCCATTACAGCAATCCGTCAGTCTTTTACGTTGCTTGTGTGCAGGAGGAGAGGGGCACCGTCATGAGTCAAACCGGAGGAGCAGGTGCTGCAGAGGGAGCCAGAGGGGGACCTACTCTGGAGGAGAGAAACAGAGATTTGGAACAGCAGCTGGCTATTCTGGCGGCGCGGCTGGATGAAAGGCGGACTCAAGATGCCCAGGGGAAGCCCACCCCCATCGCAAGGAAGGTACCGGGACTAGTGCAGAAGTTTGGGGGCAACCCAAGGGATTATAACGCATTTAAGACAGAGATGCAGTATGCGCTGGACCTGCAGTATGATGACTTTGTGGATGACGGGGCTCGAGTGGCTTTTGTGATAGGGCACCTTCAGGACAGGGCCAGGGAATGGGTTCGACCCTTAATGGCATCCGATAATGCCGCGTTAAAGGATCTGAGGAAATTTTTTAGCGCCATGGACCATATGTTTTCGAGCGAAGTGGAGCTGAGCGTGACGCGCAAGGAACTGATGGGTTGCAAGCAAGGGAACCAATCAGTGAGGGAGTACTGGTCACGTTTTGCCATGTTGATCCACAAACTTGGGTGGGAACTGAGTTCGGAACCAGTGCAGATGTTATTTGAGGAGGGGTTATCCCCTTGGGTTAAAGACGAACTTTCCCGCTCGCCCCGCCCGGAGTCAATGGACCAGCTGACCAAGAGGGCGCTTGCGGTGGGAGTAAGGCAAGAGACGCAGGCGATGGAAAGGCGGGAAGGGAGAGGCGAGCGTTGGCATGACAACCGCATTCCTGAGATGCCAGGGCAATCTCAACCGCCAGAGGAGCCAATGGAGATTGGAGGCGCGCACGGGGGGTTTCAAACACTGGTGAGGTCCGCAAGAAGGAGGGGGAAACCGCCAAGAAATGCTTTCTCTGCCAACAGCCGGGACATTTTGCCAGGGTCTGCCCTCAGAGGAAGGCGTGGCAAGGAATGGTGGGGGCAGTTGGTGGGGAACAGGAGGAGGAAAAGGAACAGGGAAACACCAGTGCTTGGCTGCCGAAGAGCGGGCACAGCAGCCAGGCAAGCAGCCAGTAAAAGTGCCCAAGCCAGACCCTCCCCAGGCAGCCATCGCCATAGAGGTGGTGCTAGAACTCCCCAATGGGCACCCACTCAAGGTGAAGGCATTGTTGGATTCAGGGAGCTCTTGCAACTTTTTTAGCAGGGAATTTGCCCTAGAACATCAGCTCCACGTATTGCCACTAGAGCACCCTTTGCAAGTAACAACCATTGATGGGAGGGAACTTCTAGGGGGGGAAGTGACCCACCAGACCCCTCCCATGAAAATGAAAGTCTCCAGACACACAGAGACAATTGCCTTTCACGTAGCCACACTAGCAGGACCACCAATCATATTGGGTATGAGCTGGCTGGCACTGCACGATCCAGTGGTGGGATGGCACCAGCAAACAGTCTCCTTTGGGTCAGCTTACTGCATGGAGCACTGCCACGGGGGAGAGACCCAGAGGATGGCAGTGGCCAGAGTGGCAGGGATGGCGGTAGGAGAGAAGGGGAGAGTACCACCTCAGTATGCAGACCTGGAAGAAGTCTTCAGTGAGAAGGAGGCGGACAGGCTACCCCCCCACAGGCCTTTTGACTGTCAGATCAACCTACTCCCAGGGGCCCCGCTGCCAGTGGGTAAGCTGTATGCCATGTCGGACAGGGAGATGCAAGAGTTGCAGAAGTTTATTGATAAGAACCTGAAGAGGGGTTTCATACGAGAATCAAGGGCGGTGGGGGGCAGTCCAGTGTTCTTTGTGGACAAGAGAGACTCTAAAGAGCCCAGATTGGTCGTAGACTTCAGGGCTTTGAACCTTGTGTCGGAACCAGTGACCTTCCCCATGCCGAGAATCGATGACATTTTGGCCAGAGTAAGGAAAGGGAAGGTTTTTACCAAGTTGGACCTTCGAGGGGCGTACAATTTGATAAGGATGAGGGAGGTGGATGAATGGAAAACCACCATGTTCACCCCTCTGGGGGCCTTTGAGTACCTAGTTATGCCCTTCGGACTCCAATCAGGTTCCAGCACGTTTCAAAGTTTTATGCACCATGTGCTGGGGCCCCTGCTCTACAAGAATTGCGTAGCTTTCTTGGACGACGTGCTAATCTACTCAGAGAACGAGGAGCAGCATGTAAAGGACGTCAGGGAAGTGCTGCAGAGGCTGCAGGAGCACCAGCTGTGGGTCAAGTTGGAGAAATGCCAATTCCACACCCGAGAGGTAGAGTTCCTGGGTTACAGGTTGTCTGACAAGGGCTTAGCCATGGACCCAGGCAAGCTGCAGGCAGTGCTGGAATGGAAGACGCCCAAGAACCGGAAGGACGTGCAGAGGTTCTTGGGGTTTGGAAATTTCTACAGGAAATTCATCAAGAACTTCGCCCACCTGACAGCGCCCATTACCGATTGCCTTAGCAGCAAGAAGAAGTTTGAATGGACAGCAGAAGCTCAGCAGTCCTTTGAGGAGCTAAAGAGGGCGTTCGCTTCGGAAGAGCAACTCTTACACATGGATCTGCAGAAGCTGATGAGGCTGGAGACAGACGCGTCAGACCGAGCGGTGGGGGCCGTATTACTTCAGCCGGGAAATCGTGGAGAGTGGAAGCCGTGCACCTTTTTCTCGAGGAAGCTGAACAAGTCAGAACAAAACTACACGGTGTATGACCGGGAACTGCTGGCTATTCATGAGGCTTTTCGCCGCTGGAGACATTTTCTAATAGGTGCACAGCACAAGATCCAGGTGTGCACGGACCATAAGAATCTTGAGTACTGGAGGACTGCGCGAGTCCTGAATCAAAGACAGGTGCGATGGGCACAGGAGTTTTCCAAGTTTTTTTTTGAGATTAGGTACGTGCCGGGGAAGGAAAACGTCAGAGCAGACGCTCTTTCCCGCAAACCAGAGTACATGGAAGGAGAGGGAGTGCCGGAAGCACGTCATGTCATACCTGAGGATCAATGGGTGTGTGGGGGAGTGTTGGTAGGGAGACAAGAGCTGGCCGGGCGGACGAGGGATGACCAGTACGCCCAAACTAAAATCAGGGAGATCCGAGATGCAGAAGAAAATCAGGGGGGTTTTGAGGTCAAGGAGGGGGTTTTGTACTATAAGGGAGCGTTGTACATACCAGAAGGGGACTTGCGGGGGGAAATACTTAAACAGCTTCATGACAACCCCACGGCGGGACATTTTGGCCAGCACAAGACCATGTTGCTTGTCACCAGGCAGTTCTGGTGGCCGAGGGTAAGGGAAGATGTGCGGGAATACGTACGGGGGTGCGAGCGCTGCCAGCGCGCTAAAGGGGAGAGGGCAGCACCCGCGGGGTTACTGGAACCCTTACCCACACCAGAAAGACCATGGGAAGTGGTATCAATTGATTTTATGACCGATTTACCCAAGTCTAGGGGGAAAACAGCCGTCATGGTGGTAGTTGACTTAATGACCAAAATGTGCCATTTTATTGCATGCTCGCATGCAGTAACAGCAGAAGAAACAGCGAGGCTGTTTGTTAATCATGTCTTCAGGTTGCATGGCGCCCCCTTGAGGATTTTGTCCGACAGAGGCCGGCAATTTACTTCCAGATTCTGGAGGAGGCTCATGAGCCTGTTAGATGTGGAGGTGAGCTTCTCGACGGCCAGACATCCAGAGACCAACGGACAAGCAGAAAGAGCTAATAGCATACTTCAACAGTACCTACGCTGCTACGTCAATGAAAGGGAGAACGATTGGGTGGGCAAACTAGCGCTAGCTGAATTTGCATACAATAACGCGGAACATGTGTCCACGGGAATGAGTCCCTTCATGGCCAATCATGGGTGTCACCCCAGGGCTTTCCCGGGGGAGGGGGAGGGAAGGTGGAGTGTGCCAGCGGCCGAACAATTTGTGGAAGAAATGGAAGCGTTACACCAACAACTCAGGGTTAATCTGGAAAGGGCGAAGGAAGCGTACAAGAGGCAGGCAGACAAGCACCGCAGAGAAGGGGAAACTATAAGAGTGGGGGATCAGGTGTGGTTGTCTACTCAAGGGTTATCGTTCAAAGGGGGTTGTAAGAAATTACGGCCAAGACGATTGGGACCCTTCGAGGTAACACAACAAGTGAATCCGGTGGCTTTTAAACTCAAACTGCCCAGCAACATGAAACTGCACCCGGTGTTTCACAGATCCTTACTCTCACTTTACAGGGAAGGGAGGGAGTTTCTGGGACAAGGAAGAGAAACACCCAGGCATCCACGGGTGGAGGAAAGGGAACTCAGTAGTCATGCAGCTGAAATTCTTGATTCCAGGTGGAGAGGGAGACAGGTGAAATATCTGGTGGCTTGGGAGGGGGAGCCCGAATCGGAGAACACGTGGGTTCCAGCGGAAGAGATCAGGGACGAGTATCTGGAGGAGGAGTTCCATCGCAGGTTCCCAAGGAAGCCCAAGCCGTTAGGGAGGTTCTGGGAGGAGCAATTTGGCAACACGGAGGATGAGGAAGAGTTTGTGGGATTTCCCGCCTCCGAAGAGGAGGAAGGGGGAAGATCCGAAGGGGAGCAATCCGACTGGGAAGAGTAGGCAGCGGAAAGAGACGACAGCAGGTGGAGAGCAGTGTTGGAATCATCTGAGGAGGAGGATAGCTCCTTCAGGGGGTTCCCCACTTCACCGTCCCAGGAACGGAAGGGAGGGGAGGGGGGCCCTGGGAGGGAGGTGGATGTCAGGGAACTGCCATCAGAGACCAGAGGAGAGGGAGGTCGCCCTAATGATGCAGGGGAGGGGACCAGCAAGGAGAGAGAGAGAGCTTCCGCTGGGGAAGGCAATCAAGGGGACACCAGGAAGAAAGGAGAGGCTGAGAGCACTTCGGAGGGAGGGCTCCGAGACTCTTCAAGTGAGATCAGCGGGGAGAGCACCGGACCCCCGCTTGGCACACCCACACTGCGCAGAAGGCTTCCGCGCAGAGAATCTAGGCGGAGACTGGGCGTCAAGGAATTTTTATGTTGGAAGAAGTTTAGAAAATGCCCACTGACGGATTCTGCCAGCGACTGAAGCAGCCATGCCTAAGGGCTGCTCAGCCAGGGAAAGGCGCAACCACCCCAAGCAGCTTGGAGCAGTTGGTGGTTTACACACAAGCAACCCCAATTCCCATTACAGTAGCCATTATCAGGTAGCTTTTATATGCCTGTTGTCTTTGTCCATGGAGTTTTCTTGGCAGGGATACTGGAGTGGCTTGTGCTCACTGGATGGACAGATCCTGAAGCTGAGGCTCCAGTACTTTGGCCACCTCATGAGAAGAGAAGACTCCCTGGAAAAGCCCCTGATGTTGGGAAAGATGGAGGGCACAAGGAGAAGGGGATGACAGGACGAGATGGTGGGACAGTGTTCTCGAAGCTACCAGCATGAGTTTGACCAAACTGCTGGAGGCAGTGGAAGACAGGAGTGCCTGGCGTGCTCTGGTCCAGGGGGTCACGAAGAGTCGGACACGACTAAACGACTAAACAACAACATCAGGTAGCTTGTAAGACAGGAGACAAGCTGCACTCTCAAATTTCTGTTGTAGATGTGTATGATGTCTTTGGGGTAGCTTTAGGCTAAGGGGTTGGGCAATTTCTAAAGTCTTTAAAAGTTTTTGCACACCTTTGTTTTGGTTCCTCACCTCTTTGCAAGAGAAGGGGAACTCTGTTGCAGCAGGAAATTAAAGATCTTCCCTGCTTTCCTTCTACTGGTTCCTGCCTCCATTCATTCTTCTCTGACCAATCATGGACTTGCGCCTTGGGAGGTTGGGATGCAAAAGCCAATCCCATTTTTTTCTACAACAATGGAAAAATTACTGACAGCAAATAATAAAGTTCTGACTTGAGAAACTATTGCAAGAGTACAACATGGAAGTGGTCCCTTTAGAGCAGTTATGGGACAAACCGGTTTCAAGACAGAACTGTCTATGTTTATTATAAATGATCTATTGTTTTTAAGTTGGGACAGTGGTACCTCGGGTTAAGAACTTAATTCCTTCTGGAGGTCCGTTCTTAACCTGAAACTGTTCTTAACCTGAAGCACCACTTTAGCTAATGGTGCCTCCTGCTGCTGCCGCACCACCAGCACGCAATTTCTGTTCTCATCCTGAAGCAAAGTTCTTAACCTGAGGTACTATTTCTGGGTTAGCAGAGTCTGTAACCTGAAGCATCTGTAAGCTGAAGCGTCTGTAACCCGAGGTACCACTGTACTGGTGTTTTTACAGCCCCCCGAAATTTGGAACATGCTGGGATCTTCACTGCTTAATCAGGCCTAGATCCCTGTTCCTCCAAAAAGCAACAGTGTTGACTGGACAGGGTAGAATTCCTTAGGAAAACATGTAGTTTAAAAAATCCTGAAGTTTCTGCCCCTTTTCATCCTTGGGCTCCAGCAAAATAACTCTCATGATGGTTGGGATTTTTTTAGCATTAAGTCCTTACTTTGTTGATGGACAGAGAGTGAACTATTAACTACAGATACTCTTATTTTTGTTTTAAGTTGAACTGTTAGCTGTATTTACTGTTAAAAATCTTTATTGATTTATCGCTTATCTGGTTAAACTCACACTCCAGAGTTTTCTAAGATGGCCAATCACATTTTGCATCCATGGCCTACTTGCTACTTTTCTGTACAAAATACTCCAGCCAGTAACTGCCTGAAACAGCTAATTCAAACATATCTTGGAAAACCCTACACAGCCTCAGAAACAAGAGTTCTTTCATTCATCCATTACGCAGTTTTGACTCAGAGAACAAATATGTTCACAAAACGCTGCACCAAAAGCTAAAGTATGGACTTCATTTAATATTTGCATGATGTACTCTTTACAGTGTGGAGGAGCATGGAGTAAAGTAAGTTGCTAAAAAGTTTTAGAAGGTTTTTCCAACTACAAAAGTTATGTAACCAGGACGGTTCTAAAAAGGATGGAATGGAAACATCTGATTCTCTCACTCTATTTGACATTCAAGGATGGCCAAAATACAACTTGGCTGTATAGACTATTTACTATTTCCATAGACAACCAGGAAATCAAAGTTGCATAAATCAACCACAGGCCAGCTCAAACAAGTGCTAGGCATGAAGATTCATGAGAAGGAATAAAGCTGGAGAACAGGAAAATATCAACTGATTTTCATTAAGTTTGCATTGAGATTACAAATGGGACCTGTAAGAAAATGCTGTGCACTAAATTATAAATTCTACATGTTCTTCATTCAATGTAAAAGTTTTGCAACCACAATCATTCGCCGCCCCCTTTGCTGGTGACATATTATTGTGTACACAGCACTCAAGGTGTGATCTTACTTGTGTGGACCATTTGTCTCTTCTGTAATGCCTCTTATATTGCACTATATATAACTGGGAAGCACTGGCCAGTGAGCACTCCAGTTGGAGAACAGCCTTGACCAAAGGTGTTATGGACTCTGAAGACACTCGAACTCAGGACGCAAGGGAGAAACGTGCTAAGAGGAAGGCACGTTTGGCAAACCCTCACCAGGACCAACTCCTGTCCGGAAACCAATATCCCCACTGTGGAAGGACGTGTGGATCCAGAATTGGCCTCCACAGTCACTTACAGACTCAATGTTAAAACCATGTTTATGGAAGACAAACTTACTCAGCTATGAGTGATTGCCGGAGGAGGAGGAGGAGGAGGAGGAGGAGGAGGAGAAGAAGAAGAAGAAGAAGAAGAAGAAGAAGAAGAAGAAGAAGAAGAAGAAGAATGGTTGCCATCAACTTGATTTTAATTAATTTTTATAATGAAATATTTTTAGAATGTTGGATTATTTGATTGTTTGATTATTTGATTGTTGTTAGCCGCCCTGAGCCCGGCTTCGGCTGGGGAGGGCGGGATATAAATAAAATTTATTATTATTATTATTATTATTATTATTAAGAAGAAGAAGAAGAAGATTGCACTATAGACTGTGATCCCCTTGAGTCAGGGACCTCCCCTCTTGACTTTGCAAAGCACTGTGTACATACATGGTGTTACCTTATTTAGTATTATTAGTAGCAATAATGAAAATGAGTCTCCTGTTGATGACACCTAATATGCCATTGGTCTTTCGACTCATAGCATTATGCTGTTATTTTGCCACCCACTATAACCCCTAAATGTTTTCAAGAAGTGCTACCACTTATCCAAGTTGCCATTTAATGCTTGCATATTTAGTTCACTTTTCTTATTGTAATATTTTAGGCTTTTCCCAAAAAAAGGAGAGAGAGAGAGCGAGGGTGCACTATTTATATTTATAGCAAACAGAATGAAACTCACACGACCATGCTACTAACTTGTTTAGTTGAAGAAATCTTAAAGATGTGATGAGGATACTACTTCTACTTCTACTCCTACTCCTAATAATAAAATGACCTTTAGGCATTGCTTGTAGTAAGGAATATGGAGAGCTAAAGCAGAAACATACTTTGTACACCTCACATGACAACTTTCATCCATAGGGACAGCACATAGATACATACACGCATGAACAGCCACAGTTACACAGAGGCAAGATCTCTCCTCCCTCTCCCATTCTGCAGAGCACCCATATCAAAGCAGATAACCTCTCTCATCATCGGTAGTAGTTCCCATTGCTCATCAAAAACTGTTCATGTTGCTCCTACTTGTCTTTTTAGCTGGCCTTGAAGCAAAAATGCTGAAGGCACTTAATGCTGAGTGCTTTAAAATATGGCTATTGGTACTGTCATCTCTTTGCAGTTTTTTTCAGATAAAGTCATGCAGATTTGGAAAGAGCAGGGCTGGGGCGGGAGAGTGCTAGAGTCCTGTCTAGACAAGTTGCATGAAATCAATTCCAATCTGTTACCTCAGAGGATGTGGACAGGTTGCTTGGATGGGGGAAACTGACCACCTGTCTCCTTGATCCTTGCCCATCCTGGCTTATAAAAGCTAGCAGGGAAGGTCTGGGAGATGGGCTTCGCGGGGTGGTGAATGCTTCTCTCTGTGAGGGAGCCTTCCCAGACCCGCTGAAAGAGGCAGTTATTAAACCGCTTCTTAAAAAATATCTTTAGACCCAGCCAATATGGCCAACGATTGCCCAGTCTCAAATCTTCCATTCTTGGGCAAGGTGATTGAGCGAGCGGTTGCTGAACAACTCCAGGCACGCCTGGAAGAAGCGGACCATTTGGATCCCTTCCAGTCGGGATTTAGACCTCATCATGGGACTGAAACTGCTTTGGTTGCACTGGTCGATGATCTCTGGCGGGCAAGGGACAAAGGTGAAAGTTGTTTCCTACTTCTGCTGGATCTCTCTGTGGCCTTTGATACCATTGACCACAACATCCATCTGGAGCAGGGGTAGGCAACCTAAGGCCTGGGGGCCAGATGTGCCCCAATTGCCTTCTCAATCCAGCCTGTGGACGGTCCAGGAATCAGCGTGTTTTTACATGAGTAGAATGTGTTCTTTTATTTAAAATGCATCTCTGGGTTATTTGTGGGGCATAGGAATTCGTTCTTTTTTCTTAATATAGTCCAGCCCACCACATGGTCTGAGGGACAGTGGACTGGCCCATGGCTGAAAAAGGTTGCTGACCCCTGGTCTAGAGGGGCTGGGAGCTGGGGGCACTGTTATACAGTGGTTCTGCTCCTTCATTCCGGGCCGTGTCCAGAAAGTGGTGTTCAGACCCCTGGGCTCTCACTTGTGGGGATGCCTCAGGGTTCTGTCCTCTCCCCCATGCTTTTTAACATCTATATGAAGCCTCTGGGAGAGATCATCAGGGGGTTTGGGCTGGGTGTTCATCAGTATGTGGATGATACCCAGCTCTACATCTCTTTTACATCAGAACCAGTGAAGTCGGTGTAGGTCCTGTGTGAGTGTCTGGAGGCAGTTGGAAGATGGATAGCAGCAAACAGATTGAGGTTGAATCCTGACAAGACTGAAGTACTGTTTTGGGGGGACGGGGCAGGCAGGTGTGAAGGACTTCCTGGTTCTGAATGGCGTAATCATGCCCCTGAAGGACCAGGTGCGCAGCCTGGAAGTTATTTTGGGCTCCCAGCTGTCCATGGAGGTGCAGGTCAATTCTGTGTCCAGGGCAGCTGTCTACCAGATCCATCTGGTACGCAGGATGAGACCCTATCTGCCTGCAGGCAGTCTCGCCAGAGTGGTGCATGCTCTAGTTATCTCTCACTTGGACTACTGCAATGCGCTCTATGTGGGACTACCTTTAAAGGTGACACAGAAACTACAAGTAATCTAGAATGCGGCAGCTAGACTGGTGACTGGGAGTGGCTGCCGAGACCACATAACTTTGAGAGATTTATTGCAAGCAAAGTGTGCTAATAAATCTTGTACCAACACGCTTCCTTTGGTGTGAGCTTCACAGAATACGCAATGTCATTGGAAGCCAATTTAAGTCCTTCTGGACAATGAAGGAAAGAACGGCTTGAAAGCTACAACTAGTGTTTATTGTAGAAACCAGTAAGAAACACATAGATTACTATATACCGATATAGAGTGTTAACAGCATGTACACTCTCTCAGCAAACTGCCATTAACCAATCCCTCATACTCTAACCACCACAGACAGACTCTCTCAGAATGCAGGCATATATATATATATATATATATGCAGGTTTTGGTGTCCTCGGGTATCTTCCCGTGTAAAAGTTGGGGTGTCTAGGCGACGTTTCGACGAGGTCTCACTCGTCATCTTCAGGCTGGTGTTTTCGGCTTCTTGTTACTGGAACAGAGCAGGATCTCAGTGTTTGAGTTCCTATAAATACTGTTGAGGAGGTTCTGGGCAGAGAGGAAGTTCCCAGGCTAGTGTGCCTTTTCTTCTTTTGTTCCTTAATTGCTTGAGGGATATCTTGAGTGATTTCTTGAGTGATATCCTGAGTACCACTTAGGTGGGTCATTAGGTTGGAAAACCAAGGGGTCTATGAAATACCCTGCAAAGTCTGCCCAGCCACGTACATTGGACAAACAAACAGACGAATAAATGCACGTATCGCAGAACACAAGAATGCCGTCAAAAAAGAAGAAAAAACTTCCTCTCTCTTCCAACACATGAAAGAAACAGGACACGAAATTAATTTTGCAGATTCCAAATTGCTCTCTAACATGGAACATCACCACAAGAGAATAATCATGGAAGCCATCGAGATAGAGAAACACCCTCACAACATGAACAAGCGTGACGACACATCCCGCTTGCCAGACATCTGGAAATTAGCCCTCCCCACAAAAACTGACACCAGATCCAGAGGCACACAGAACGCCATCACCAATCAACCACACCAGACCCAAACCCAGACCCTCTCCACAGATAAATTACAGACACCATCCAGTAGCCAAACCATGGTGGCACCTCCGGATGCTGCACCCCCCTGCAATCCCTACACAGATCTGGCTGGCACAAGCCACAAAACCACAGCTCGCCCCTATACACGAAGCCAAGCCAGAGCACAACTAAATGTAGTACACCCATCTTCTCAGAAAAACTCTTCACAAAGTTCAAGAGGTCAAGACACAAAGGCTTTAGCAACTAATCCACACCTAATGACCCACCTAAGTGGTACTCAGGATATCACTCAAGAAATCACTCAAGATATCCCTCAAGCAATTAAGGAACAAAAGAAGAAAAGGCACACTAGCCTGGGAACTTCCTCTCTGCCCAGAACCTCCTCAACAGTATTTATAGGAACTCAAACACTGAGATCCTGCTCTGTTCCAGTAACAAGAAGCCGAAAACACCAGCCTGAAGATGACGAGTGAGACCTCGTCGAAACGTCGCCTAGACACCCCAACTTTTACACGGGAAGATACCCGAGGACACCAAAACCTGCATTCCTGTACCCGTGAAAATCTACGAAAGCAAATATCTCACCTCTACGGGGAGGAAACCTTCCAGCTGACAAGAACCTACGAGAAACTAGAAATCCGAAGAGCCACCATCTTATGTGATCTCTTGTTCCTACGCAACTGCCGAGACAACAACTTAATTCCCACAAGCTTCCAACTTAAATTCCACTCTAAAACCCCAGCTACCGAAAGGATCCTGAAACGAACTGAACTATCCCTAATCAGAAACGAACTACACAAGAAAAGATACCTACTAAACCAAACCAACAAAGATCTGCTCACTCTTCACCTCAAACTCTGTAACAAAATCCACCCTGCACTCTGGGACAAATGCAAACAACTAGCCGTCTGGAGAGCTGAAACGGAGACCTCACATAAGACAGACACACATACCAACAAACTCCACAAACTAGAGAAACGCCAGAAGCCCAGCCACCCTCCACAACAACCCATGAAACAAACAGTACATAACATATCAGACAGGATCCTCACCTCAACTGAAACCAAAGTACTCTCCAAAGGTTTCAACTTTGCAGTCGCCCCGAGACGCATCCCCACGGAAAACATCATATGCGGAGTCGAAGCTAGCCTAACCAAAATCAACCCAGATGAAGCCAATAAAATCAGACTTGAAGTCACCAACATCCTCTGCTCCAGCAAACCACCCAGAAGCAATTTACACAAAGAAGAACAGAAAGCACTCACCAACCTGAGGAAAGACAACAACATAATCATTCTCCCAGCAGACAAAGGTAATGCCACTGTTGTGATGAACACATCGGACTACCAAGCAAAACTATCAAATCTACTCCAAGACCCTACCTACCAACCTATAAAAACAGATCCCACCACCTACCTGGAAAAAACCACCAAATCCAAAATAAAAGCCTCTCCTATCAGTGAAGAAATCCAGCTAAGAATCATCCCCAGAGAAAAATCATCCAGATGCCCCAAACTCTACGGCCTCCCCAAGATACACAAAGAAGGAACACCACTCAGACCAATAGTCAGCTCCATAGGCTCACCTCTACAAAATCTCGCTAAATTTCTCGCCAAGCAACTCCAGCCCTATGCAGAATCCATCTCTTCACACGTTCCAAACTCCTTCCAGTTCATAGAAACAATAAAGAAGCAAAACCTACATCCCAATGACCTACTTGTGAGCTTCGATGTTGTATCTCTCTTCACACAAGTGCCCATTAATGAAGCCTTGACAGCCATTCAAAACAAATACAATCCCCCCGAATACATCTTGGACCTGACCAACCACTGCCTAACCAACACGTACTTCATCCACAATGGACAAAGATACAAACAGATAGAAGGAGCACCTATGGGATCACCCCTCTCACCGGTCATCGCAAACCTGTACATGGAACACTTTGAAACCAATGCTTTAGACAAGTCAGAACACAAACCCAAACTTTGGCTCAGATATGTTGACGACACCTTTGTAATTTGGCCACACGGGAAGGAAAAACTGGACAGCTTCCTCACACATCTCAACAGCCTACACCCCAAAATACAATTCACTATGGAAATAGAAGCCAACAACCAACTTCCCTTTCTTGACGTCCTAATCTACAAAAAACCTGATGGCTCCCTAGGACACACTATCTACCGGAAAAAAACACACACCAACCGCTACTTACATGCACAATCACACCACCACCCTGCACAAATAAACTCCGTAGCCAAGACTCTCATCTCCAGAACCAAACGCCTGGCTGACAAAGACCACTTGACAACTGAGTTACAGAATCTCTCAAATGTGTTAATTGCCAATGGATACCAGCAAAACAGGGTTACGAAGCTAATCCAAAAAGAAACACCCCCCAAAAACCAAGACACAGAAGAAAACAATGGCATGGCCCTCCTTCCTTATATCAAGGGCACTACAGATAAAATTAGCAAAATCCTCCATAAACACAATATCAAAACAGCCTTTTGCGCCAACCAAAAAATAGCCAATATCCTCAGAAACCCCAAGGATAAAATCCAGTTGGAAAACCAAGGGGTCTATGAAATACCCTGCAAAGTCTGCCCAGCCACGTACATTGGACAAACAAACAGACGAATAAATGCACGTATCGCAGAACACAAGAATGCCGTCAAAAAAGAAGAAAAAACTTCCTCTCTCTTCCAACACATGAAAGAAACAGGACACGAAATTAATTTTGCAGATTCCAAATTGCTCTCTAACATGGAACATCACCACAAGAGAATAATCATGGAAGCCATCGAGATAGAGAAACACCCTCACAACATGAACAAGCGTGACGACACATCCCGCTTGCCAGACATCTGGAAATTAGCCCTCCCCACAAAAACTGACACCAGATCCAGAGGCACACAGAACGCCATCACCAATCAACCACACCAGACCCAAACCCAGACCCTCTCCACAGATAAATTACAGACACCATCCAGTAGCCAAACCATGGTGGCACCTCCGGATGCTGCACCCCCCTGCAATCCCTACACAGATCTGGCTGGCACAAGCCACAAAACCACAGCTCGCCCCTATACACGAAGCCAAGCCAGAGCACAACTAAATGTAGTACACCCATCTTCTCAGAAAAACTCTTCACAAAGTTCAAGAGGTCAAGACACAAAGGCTTTAGCAACTAATCCACACCTAATGACCCACCTAAGTGGTACTCAGGATATCACTCAAGAAATCACTCAAGATATCCCTCAAGCAATTAAGGAACAAAAGAAGAAAAGGCACACTAGCCTGGGAACTTCCTCTCTGCCCAGAACCTCCTCAACAGTATTTATAGGAACTCAAACACTGAGATCCTGCTCTGTTCCAGTAACAAGAAGCCGAAAACACCAGCCTGAAGATGACGAGTGAGACCTCGTCGAAACGTCGCCTAGACACCCCAACTTTTACACGGGAAGATACCCGAGGACACCAAAACCTGCATTCCTGTACCCGTGAAAATCTACGAAAGCATATATATATATATATATATATATATATATATATATATATATATATATCTGCTCTGTTACAATATAACACTGATTGGCTGGGCTCAACCAATCCTTATCTTATACCTACTGTTAACCAATCAACAGGCTGTCTGTGTGGAAGACTTATGTTTCTGGGCAGGCTGCCAAGAATATCTCTGAGACCACATAAGACCAATCCTGAAAGACCTACATTGGCTCCCAGTACATTTCTGAGCACAATTCAAAGTGTTGGTGCTGACCTTTAAAGCCCTAAATGGCCTTGGTCCAGTATCCCTGAAGGAGCATCTCCACCCCCATCGTCCAGTCCGGACACTGAGGTCCAGCTCCGAGGACCTTCTGGTGGTTCCCTCATTATGAGAAGTGAGGTTACAGGGAACCAGGCAGAGGGTCTTATCGGTATTGGCGCCCGCCCTGTGGAACGCCCTCCCACCAGATGTCAAGGAAATAAACAACTATCTGATTTTTAGAAGACATCTGACGGCAGCCCAGTTTAGGGAAGTTTTTAATGTTTGATGTTGCTTTATTATTATTATTATTATTATTATTATTATTATTATTATTATTCCATTGGGAGCCGCTCAGAGTGGGTGGGGTATAGATAATAAATAATAACAACAATAATAATAATAATAAGCCTTATTTCATGTAATAGACAAACAATTTGCAGAGAGTGCAGCACATCACCACCCCTACCAGAAATGCTTGTGCTAATGGAGACTTATCAGTGCTCAATTATTCCACAAGTAAATAATTGCAGCCCCCCTGTCCAGGCCTTCAAGCAGCCAAACACAATAAGGTTGTCACACGACTAGGCAAAACTATATTGTCCATTATTGGCTCCTTTCTTTTCTTAACCTCAGTTGTAGGGTTCTCAATAGGAAAGTTTAAATTGAGGTGAACCCTATAGCAAATAGGTAGTGGCTGGTGTCTCTCTTTCCTGGGAGAGGTGCTCATATTGTATCCAATTTAAATATCAAATTTTGGTTTCCTTAATTGGGAAATTGCCTTTAGAACCAATTGCTACTCAACCCATTTAGTGGCTAAATCTTTATCTGTGATCACATTCCCATCTGTCAGGGAAGTTTCAATGGAAAAATAATAGAAGGGGGGAAATATCATGCCTTACTTTGGAACCCTGCAATCTGACATACAGAAATTACTGGTCATTACCTTGGCCGGCATGGGCTTTTTGAAGCTGATCTCCACTTGCGTCCAGACTCCTCGGGGAGTTTCCAATACAGACCAGATTTTCTCTTGTACCACATGGTTCTCTTCAAAGATGTAAACAGCCAGGGCATCAGTCATTTTGAAAAAGCCATATAAGGCATAATAGAACCGCAGACAATACTGTAAATTTCCTGGCAAAGTGGTGCTGTACAAACGGCCAATGTACCCAGGTTGTGATGTAAACTTTGTATTCGCTAGCAAGTAGTAACCTGCAAAAGAATGCAAGGTTAAAAAACATTTCTGGCCAACTCATTCCATCACCTCATTTTAGGACACTTTTAGGCATTTCATTGGATTCTAGAGTTACAGAAAATTTCCGCTGGCAAAGTTGCAAGTTATAACTATTACTGATTATATAACACCATGTTTCTAAATGAGTGTTTGAAAGAAAACCTCCCAAATAAGTTTCACCTATATCGCATTTAGCCAACTACCAGGTGTTATTGAAGATCAAGACATTTCAATCTTACAATGAGAGAACTTCTTTCTCTGCAGGAAGCCCTGCCTTCACCAGTTCAGGTGGCAGCTACAAGGCTCCAAGGTCATCCAGACGTGACGCTAAATCACACAACACATTTTCCCCAAGCAGCTCCTCAGTAGATATTAAAGCTCTATTGAACACATTGTTGGATACTGAATTATAGTTTAGATCATATTGCTGTGTCACTGACCATACTTCACTGCTCACCAGATTGACAGTGCAATCCTATGCAATCCTATTCAGAAGTGAGTAACACCCACTGAGTTCAATGGGGCTTATTCCCAGGTGAGTACAGACTGCAGGTTAAGCCAGTCTCTATCTGAAGTAGTTTGGTAAAATTCATTTTTACCAGAAAAGCTATTCTGAGGTAAAGTAACAAAAATTCTCATGGCACCTTAAATACTATAATATGCATTATGGAAGATAATAGATACCCACTTCACCAGATACATGAAGTATAATCCCAAAATGGCAGGCAGATGTACACACACGTAGAGAGGAATGAGGTCAGAGAAAATGCTATTTCTGAGAGTTCTTAAATAGTACTTCATTTACTAAGCCTTTAATGAAGCAGCTGGTAACAGGGGATTTTGGACTTAAAGCAACTTCAGAATATCAAGGAATTGCATTTATCACTTGATCTTGATTTCATTCACCACCATGTGACCGCTGATTCTCTTCTCAGAAAACTGATGGGGCACGAAAGCCAAGCTAAACACCTTTTAGTCAGTTTTTATAATAGCTATTCAAACCTCAGCCCATGTGTGCCATCTCCTCCAGCTGCCCAGAAACAATATTTTCTGGTGTTTGTCCATAGTAAATCACTGATCCTGTTTTTGCCTTTCAGGTAAGTAAAAACTAATTATGTGTATCATATTATTTGTTATATTATTGGTTACCAAACTTGAATTTACTCATCTGCAGTGTATGCAATATCTGCAATTTATCATGTGTCCCACACTTTCATTACCCATTCTTCTTTGGAGGAATGTCCAGTGTTTCCCAAACCCCTAAAAAATACCCTGTAACTGAGAAACATTAAGCTGAGGGAGAATTGCGTTTCTGAAGCTGGGCAGTTCCCACAGGTCCAAACCGAGCCATCCCACCAGCTTCTCAGTACCTTAATCCCCTGCGATTGTTTTTTTACAGACTTACAGTAGTGCTAGATCCCCTGTCCCCTCCTATTTATACCAGCTTCTTTCCCCCCCAGAAGGCATTTCACCAGAATATAGTGATGCCTGTTTTGGTGCTCTGGCTTTTGTTTCATGGGCTGCTGTTGTCTATTCAGGCGGGTCAGGTCTGCTGATCCTTTTAGATTTGTCAGCAGCCTTTGACATGGTCGATCATGATCTTCTGGACCTCACCGACGTGGGGATACAGGGCATAGCCCGTAACTGGTTGTGCTCTTTTATCTCTGGTCGGGGACAGCGGGTGGCACTAGGGAGGGAAATGTCGTCGCGCCACTCCTTGGTGTGTGAAGTGCCGCAGGGCGCAATTCTCTCCCCGATGCTTTTTAACATCTTTATGCGCCCCCTTGCCCAGATTATCCGGAGCTTTGGGCTGGGCTGTCACCAATATGCTGATGACACTCAGCTCTATCTGCTGATGGATGGCCACACCGACTCGGCCCCGAACACACTGACCAGATGCTTGGAAGCTGTGGCTGGATGGTTTCGTGGGAGCCGATTGAAACTAAATCCTTCGAAGACAGAGGTCCTATGGCTGGGTCGGGATGGCATGGGGATGAGGGACCAACTCCCTTCTCTTGCGGGGGCCCAATTAGTGCCATTGCCTTCTGTTAAGAGTTTGGGTGTAATCCTTGACGCCTCCCTTTCCATGGAGGCGCAAGTTACAGCAACAGCCAAGGCGACATTTTTCCACCTTCGCCGCATCAAGCAGTTGGTCCCTTACCTTTCCCGCCCCGACCTGGCCACAGTGATCCATGCGACGGTCATCTCCAGGCTTGACTACTGTAATTTGCTCTACGCGGGGCTGCCCTTGAAGCTGTCCCAGAAACTCCAGCGGGTACAGAATGCTGCAGCGAGGCTCCTCACGGGGTCTTTGCCATGGGAGCATATTCACCCAGTGCTTTTCAAGCTGCACTGGCTCCCGGTGGAGTACAGGGTCAGATTTAAGGTGCTGCTTTTGACCTTTAAAGCCCTTCATGGCCTAGGACCCTCGTACCTACGGGACCGCCTCTCCTGGTATGCCCCACGGAGAGCCTCAAGGTCCATAAATAGCAACACCCTAGTGGTCCTGGGCCCTAAGGAAGTTAGATTGGCTTCAACCAGAGCCAGGGCCTTTTCAACTCTGGCTCCAGCCTGGTGGAACGCTCTGTCTCATGAGACCAGGGCTCTGCAGGATCTGATTTCTTTCCGCAGGGCCTGTAAGACAGAGTTGTTCCGCCTGGCCTTTGGCTTGGAGCCAATTTGATTCCCTCCCTCCCTCTCTTTCTTTTTTCTTTTCCTTCTCCTCCTGCAATGAGGCTACATTTTAATATTTTAATGTTCCATTATTTTAATGTTGTATTTTATTTTTGTTTTTAAGTTGTAATCATTCATCTTGTTTTTATTATTGCTTGTAAGCCGCTCTGAGCCCGGCCTTGGCTGGGGAGGGCGGGGTATAAATAAAAAATTATTATTATTATTATTATTCTTTGTGCCAACCTAAGAAAAATAGTTTGGAAAAATTGCTGGGAGTTCCAGAATTCCCACAAAACTTTCATGGCAATGTGCGATTGGGTTCAGAACATTGAGGTCCTTCATCTGTATGTTCTGCTTGTTCTTCAGGTTAAGAAGATTTGTCACTTACCCATGCCAGTAGTATGGTCTCCTGGCCTGTATGCATTAGGCTTTACTTTGACCCTGCTCCAGCCAGGGCCATCCTTGCGATCCTGATAAAAATTACACAGATCCTCCTCAAAACTGCAACTTGCCTGTGAAGGACTGAAGGAAATTTCTGAAAGGTAGTTAGGAGAAAGGAAGAGATAAAATGAATTTGCATGGTAAGCAAGCGTACACAGAGCAATACAGGCATTAGAACAACAATGCATCAAGATAACAATCAATGTTGTTTTAGTTGTTCATTAACGGCAGCTGTGCATATTATCCAAGGCAGACATATGTGAAGACTCTCTTTGGGTTAAAAGGTCCCTCTGCACCCACCTGTGCATATGTGGAAGCCATGCAACAGGGCCAACAGGGGGACGAGAGGTCTGTGCATGCCTCCCATGCTCCCATGCAGCCTTCCCACTCAGGTCATCAGTGCAAGTTGTCTGAACAAGTAAGTAAGAAGGGAGGCTCTTGGGAGATGTGTCCAGACCTCCCATTTCACCTAAGGTCCCATTGCCTGCCCATGGCCTTGTGTATACATGGAAACAGGAAATCAAACCAGTGAACCTATGGAAGTCTGTCTCTACACACTGGACAGAATGAATACCTGCACTAAATAAATACGGCAAAACTCAAGCGGATATAAACCTCTCACATCTGTATGACAAATTGAGTCATCTTTATTTCTTTTAAGTATAAAAAAGGCCCATAAAAATAAATAACATATCAAAAAGAATGAAAACTCCTTCAAGATATCATGCTTAAATAGATCCATTTTTCTGCTGTTGCTCCATTTTAAAGATATATGGTAGAAATTTAAAGTTTTCAATGTGACAGCCCTCTAACATAAAAAACACATAAATCAATATTTCCCTAAGAGAACAGATCCAACATCAGTTAAGAATTACCAGCCTATATCTCCTTAATAACGATTACAAAATATTTGCACACATACTAGCAAATAGATTGAAATGCATATTGAAAGAATATATCCATGAGGATCAAGCAGGATTTCTCCCAGGGTGCCACAGGAAAAATAATATAAGATATGCAATAGATACTCTAGAGCAGGGATTGTCAGCCTGGTCCCTCCCGCCCACTAGTGGGCGTTTCAGGATTCTAGGTGGGCAGTAGGGGGTTCTATGGCACAAGCTGAATCCTCCTTCCATCGAGCGCTGGGGGGCGGTAAGGAAATTTTAACATCAAGAAAGATGCATTAGTGGGCGGTAGGTATAAAAAGGTTGACTACCCCTGCTCTAGAGTATCTAGAAGTGATAAACAAAAAACAGGCAGCGTTGCTGTTTATTGATGCTGAGAAAGCGTTCAACAATGTCTCCTGGAGGTTTATGAAAAAAACACTGGAGATGATAGGAGTGGGAGAGAATTTCTATAAAGGTATAAATGCAATATATTTGCAACAAAGAGCTAAACTAGTTATAAATAACAATCTAACAGAAAACTATAATATTAAGAGAAGCAAAAGACAGGGGTGCCCTTTATCCCCACTGCTATTTATTTTGGTGTTGGAAATTCTGAAGATGAACATCAGAAAAGAAAAGAACATAAGGGGTATAGTTATCGGAAATAAGACCTTCAAAGTAAAAGCCTTTGCTGACGACCTGACTATAACAACAGAAAACCCAAAAGAAAGTGTGTCAATAGTGCTAGAAAAGATTACAGAATTTGGGCTAGTCACAGGTTTCAAACTCAATAAAGAAAAAACCAAAATGTTAGTAAAATAAATATGAGGGAGGAGGATAGAAGAGAACTACAACAACGTACAGGACTGACAACTTGTAAAAGAATCAAATATCTAGGAATCTGGATATTGGCAAAGAATATAAATCTATATAAAGACAACTATATACCAACCTGAAAGGAAATAAAAAGAAACTGGAAATATGGGACAGGTTAAAATTATCATTCTGGGGTGGGATCTCCCCAATAAAAATGAATGTGTTGCCTAAAATGCTTTTTCTATTACCAGCCATCCCAGTAGTGGACAGTGTAAAACCTTTTAAGACCTGGCAGAAAGATATAACAAGAGGTCGAGAATAAGTTATAAATTACAGAGAAAGAGAAGGTTTTTGCACTGCCAAACTTAGAGTTGTTATCATGAAGGTGCATGCCTATCTTGGATTAAGGAATGGATAGTATTGAAGAACACTGACATACTAGACCTAGAGGGCTTTAACAATCATTTTGGTTGGCATGCTTACCTATGTTATGACAAAGCGAGAGTTCACACAGATTTTACGAATCATGTAATAAGAAGGTCCCTATATGCAGTCAGGTTAAAAAACAAGGGTATCTTGGAACAAAAGACACCCTGGTGGTTGTCGCTGACGGAAGCCATGACAGTAAAAAAAAGGTTAACATAATGAATGATTGGGTTACATATAAAGAAATTCTCTGTGAAGGCAACCAATTAAAACTCAATAATTTTGAAGAAATAAAAAGTAGAGTGACTAATTGGTTACAGTATGACCAAATACGTGACCTATTCAAACAAGATAAAAAAGGGGCTTTAACAAAGAACTTTCAAGGTTTGAAAGAGACTTGATATACAATGACGATAAAACACTGTCCAAAATGTATAAAATCTTATTAGAATGATCGGTGAAGGATGAGGAGGTAAAATCTGCCACGATAAAGTGGGCAAGAGATCTACGTCATAACATACAACTTTCAGATTGGCAAAAACTGTGGAGGGAAGACCTTAAATTTACAGCTTGTTATTCTATTAAGGAAAACTACATGAAGGTCTTCTATCGCTGGTATATAACACTGAGGAAATTAGCAATAATGTACAAAAATAATTCAGATCTTTGCTGGAAATGTAAGGAGGCGGTAGAATTGATGTATCATGCCTGATGGACCTGTAAAAAAATGAAGGAATTTTGGGACTTAATTTATAACGAGTTGAAAAAAATGTTTAAAATCTCACTTCCCCCAAAACCTAAGGCATTTCTTTTAGTGATTATCGGGAGGGAGATCCCAAGAGATCTAAATAACTGGAAAAGTGAGACAATACCATCAATAAAAGATTGGCAGATCAAACTGATTGAATACACTGAGATGGATAAATTGACGGGACAGAGAAGGGATCAAGCGAAACAAAAATTTAGCAAAGACTGGAATACATTCAAAGTGAAAGACCACTGTGGAGAATTACAATTTTTGCCTGGTTTAGATTAACTATTGTAATGAGAAACATCTAAAAGTAGTGGATAAGCTGGTCACCAACAATCTATATTCACAATGATATGCATTTGACAAAGAATTCTAAAAGAACCAAGTAAGAAGGGGAGGGAAGTCATAGGTAATTAGAACATCAATAAGTCAAAGAATAAAGAATATATTTTTGTTTTTTCTTTATTATGATTTAGAAACAGTTGTACAGTGGTACCTTGGGTGAAGTACTTAATTCGTTCCGGAGGTCCGTTCTTAACCTGAAACTGTTCTTAACTTGAAGCACCACTTTAGCTAATGGGGCCTCCGAGGTACTATTTCTGGGTTAGCAGAGTCTGTAACCTGTAACCTGAAGCGTATGTAATCTGAGGTACCACTGTACATCAACAAGAAATTGAAACTTTATATTGTGATCTTATGTTAAGAAAGCATTTCTGTTGTAAAAAATCAATAAAGATGAATTGTTATATATCCACATATATGGAGAATACCAAGAGCACAGTTTGGCCTGCATCATAGTTTTCTGTGATAAATGGCACCTGGATCATGTTAGCACTAAAATAGAAAAGGTGGCACAAAGTATTAACAAAACTTGGCAAAATTTGAAACTGTTGAAATACTTATATATCACCCAATTTAAAAAGATTACCTATATGCAATTTTGACACCAAATCACCAACGTTTGCTACGTTTGGGATTACACATGACAGAAATACAGTGGTACCTCGGGTTACATACGCTTCAGGTTACAGACCCCGCTAACACAGAAATAGTACCTCGGGTTAAGAACTTTGCTTCAGGATGAGAACAGAAATCACACAGCAGCAGCGGGAGGCCCCATTAGTTAAGTGGTGCTTCAGGTTAAGAGCAGTTTCAGGTAAAGTACTTAACCCGAGGTACCACTGTACAATGGAAATACAAATGGAGAGAGTTCTTTTAACTCAGTGGTCATTTGATATAGGTGACATATTACCATTATTCCCCATTAATGTTGTGTTATTGAGTTACTGATGGTCCCAATTTACACGACTAATTAAATAAAAAAGTTGCACTAAATAAGATACATCTAAGTACAGCACTTGCAAATTCATGTAACATTTTGAAATCTAACAGCAAATCAGAAAACTCAGGGAGGAAATTCATACCTGTCCGATTGCTGCAGAAAACGGGAGAGAAAGAAATGTCATCAAGAGCAATATATCCTCCATTCGCACTGTTGAAAGCAACTTCAAAAATCACCTGGAAACAAAACCCAAGTAGAGAAACTTCATTGTTGTACCAATCATTCATTAACTAATAGCTTAATAATGATAGTTTTATTATTTCATTGCAACAAAGCTACGTAACTCCCAATACCACACATGAGAGGGAATGCTTGAAACTACACCCTCCAGGTGTCTGGCCGGAGGACAGGACATGTGGCGAAGATGACCGTGGCTTGGGAAAAAGCCTCATGGGCCAAATTAGATCCTTGGCGGGCTTAATTTGGTCTGCAAGCCAAGGTTCTTCATGCCTGTTTCAGGGGCAGATGTTCATATAACTCAAATAAAAGGCAACTATTGACCAACAATGGCAGGCAGATTGATATACAGTAGTGTATACAGATTGCTCTGTGCATACATCAGCTTGTGTAAGATTTCATAAGTGCACACCATATGTACAGCATAATGTGTGACAATTGCACATGCGTCTATTCGCCAGCATTTAACTGTTGGTAGCGAAACTAAACCTGATTGTGCTCATAAATAGAAATATGTGTATCTATCAAAGTTCAAGGTGTTTTTCTTATAGAAGAAATCCAATATGAATATTCTTTTGGGGGAAGTTTGATAGAAGGGTTAGAGTGTTGTTCTAAGACCTGGGAAACCATTGTTCAAATCTGCCACGAGGCTCACTGTCACCACAATGTGTCACTATACTGGGTCAGTTACAGTCTCTCAGCCTAACCAACTTCACAGGACTGTTATGAAAATAAAATAGGGAGGGAGCTCTTTGGAGAAAAGTTAGGCTATAAATATAAAAATAATTATTAAAATATATAGTAATTATTTTGGGACGGACCCTTAAACAACATGTGAGTCCATCAGCATGGGAAGACCCCTCCCCACCCTGAGCCATCACAAGCCGTATGGTCATCCCAGGCAGAACATTGTGAAGAAGGACTTTCCACAAAGCTGTCTGAACTGCACTGATCACCCATAATTTTTCTAGGGTTCATCCTAGAAATTGATCATATCTTCTAGAAAAAGCAATTTATTCTATTTAGTATTTTAATACACTGCTTAATGCATCAAGTCTGTACACACACTCCATGGCTGCATGTTAAACATAGTTTTCACAGCAATATTGGAGAGAGAGCAATTTGTCAGAAGACATCTACTTTCAAGTGGAACATTCAAGTTGTATGAGTTTTAACTATTCATATTGAAGAAAAGAGAATGGCATAAAAAAGTCACTTTCATGTGATAGTACTTTTCAAACTGTAGAATATGCAAGTGTGCAGTTCAGTATTTGGAGCCTTACCTCCATTGGATATGGTGCACTGAAGTCAACTTCTCCTAAGACCCAATCCTTACTCACAGAACCATCTGCTTTCCAAAGTTCTTCATAAAAGCCGTTTATGTCTCTCATGTAGACAGTGAATACAATTCCACTTTCCTGCTGCACTTGGTAATAAAAGGACAAGCAGCCTGACATAGGAGTTGTTGTCCTAGGTGAGACCAGCTGAGCCACTTCCTGGAAATGTTTGACATAGAGAGAGTCCACATACATGTAATGACCTAAAAATCAGAGAAGCTTCTTTTAATGCTTAATGAAATGGCTTCTGCAACATATAAACAGTGGGAAGTAAATTGGATGTGTTACTTTTTATAAACAACAAATACTGAGCATTCTACTTCAAGTTTTTCAGGAATGCCAGTGCAAATATTTGGAGCATTATGGGAAGATGCCAGACACAGTGTAAAAATGCAAGCTATACCAGTTTTCCTGTTCAGGTTGGCTGACAGAGGTGCCATCAAGAAACAAAGAGACAGCAAGAGTAACAGGCCATTAAGATTAATTGACAATGCAAATACTGTCCCCACCCCCATGCGTGGACAGAGACAGGAGAACTGGGAGGGGGAGGTTGACATGATGTAACCACAGGAGAGAACAGTGGCCTTTGCAGGAGTTTTATTAAAAGAGCAAGAAGGAAGGAGGGACAGAACTCCATGTGGGATGCTGGGAGAGGCTTCATGGAGAAACCTGGGTGCATAGCTGGCTTCTGCTCTGGACCCAAGCTTGCTGAAGCCATGGGAGACGCAACAACAGGCACCTTGAGGTGCAATGTTCTGCACTCCTTCCATCAAGGCTCAGGTATAAATATGTGTAATAATAATAATAATAATAATAATAATAATAATAATAATAATAATTTATTTGTACCCCACCCATCTGGCTGGGTTTCCCCAGCCACTCTGGGTAGCTTCCAACAGAATATTAAAATACAATAGTCTATTAAACATTAAAAGCTTCCCTAAACAGAGCTGCCTTCAGATGTCTTCTAAAACTCTGGTAGTTGTTTATCTCTTTGACATCTGGTGGGAGGGTGTTCCACAGGGCGGGCGCCACTACCGAGAAGGCCCTCTGCCTGGTTCCCTGTAACTTGGCTTCCCACGGTGAGGGAACCGCCAGAAGTGCCCTCGGCGCTGGACCTGTGTCTGGGCAGAATGATGGGGGTGGAGATGCTCCTTCAGATATATTGGACCGAGGCTGTTTAGGGCTTTAAAGGTCAACACCAAATACTTTGAATTGTGCTCAGAAACGTACTGGGAGCCAATGTAAATAAACCTTAGTTCATAAAGACACTGTAGCCTCCGTTGTGTCCTGATTTTCCAGCCAAAACACAACCCTGGAACTCCCTGGAATCCTTTTAGTTCTGTGTCATACAGCATATCATCCACACAAACCTTGGCTACAGGTCACAGGTAATGAGGAGAGAGCTTAACCAGGATCCCTGGTTCAAACAACAAACTAAGGTTCCCCCAAAGCTTCCTGGGAACAGTTGGCTGTTATAAGTGCCGACAGTTGTTAAGAGACCCTGGTTCCCTTCACAGCACTACAGTTCTCAGAGTTCCCTATGAAGAGGAATTGATTGTTAAATCATTCTGAGAAATTGTAGTTCAGGGAGGGTAACAGGGCTGTCCTAACCTCTCTCTATAACAAACTACAGCTCCCAGAACTCCCTGGGGGCAGCAATGACTGTTTACAGTGGTATCAGAGTGCATGAAATGTATGGTGTGAATGGCCAAGCCCAACTCTGGTTCAGCTGCCCCACCATGCTGACCTGAAAGGACCAAGGAAGACCAAAGCAGCTACCATCTCCTCAAGAGCCAGCACATTTGCAATGAACCATCGTTTGGCTTAGTGTGACATGACAATGAGACCACAATGGACTAATACATATGCAGAAAGGCGATCCATTTAGATTTTCCACCTCAGGCACACATACAAAAATACTGGGCCAGACTGACCTAGTTAAGTACCACGGCTGCTTGTAGTCTCAAAGTTTAAAAACTATTTCATTGAGGAGATGGGGTAAAGAGGGAGAGAGGAAAATATCAGACATTAGTCAAGCTAACGTGCATAAAAACTGTGGGGCTAGATACTAAAACAACAACATGTTTCATCATGAAAAGTTTTTGTGTTGTATTGTGTATACTTGTTGCTAGGGAGGAATTATACAACAGTAGCAGAAGTAACTGACTCATTTTTTCAAATTGTTAACTTTTAGTTACTGGCCACTTCTCTTCTGGATTATGAAAAGACTTGGCTTGACAGTGGGTGCCTCTTTTTATGGTGCTGGCAAACTCCTGCTTCCCGATGCATTTCAAACACAGATTTTATGTTGACCATAATTCGATCAGGACATCTTTTTCCCCTTCTTTAAAGGTGCAACCAATTAGTAAAACCTAAGCCAAATATATGGGACACGGGTGGTGCTGTGGGTAAAAGCCTCAGCGCCTAGGGCTTGCCGGTCGAAAGGTCGGCGGTTCGAATCCCCGCGGCGGGGTGCGCTCCCGCTGCTCGGTCCCAGCGCCTGCCAACCTAGCAGTTCGAAAGCACTCCCGGGTGCAAGTAGATAAATAGGGACCGCTTACCAGCGGGAAGGTAAACGGCGTTTCCGTGTGCGGCTCTGGCTCGCCAGACGCAGCTTGTCACGCTGGCCACGTGACCCGGAAGTGTCTCCGGACAGCGCTGGCCCCCGGCCTCTTGAGTGAGATGGGCGCACAACCCCAGAGTCTGTCAAGACTGGCCCGTACGGGCAGGGGTACCTTTACCTTTACCTTTTTAAGCCAAATTATATGGAACAACTTTGTCCAAAACCAAAGCATAATGCTGGATCGAAAAAGATTTAGAAATGTCTGGGCTATGTGTACTCAGCACCAAAAAGTGTGACCAGTGACCACTGTCCAGGCAAGGTGCTGGGGCCACTTTCTACCTCTCTGGAATTCTAAGAACTCACTCACCACCTATTTATTCTTTCCCCCTCTATGGTAACCATTCTCGTGGGAGTTTGTTGCAATATCCATTTCTAATTCTATACACAGAAAGTTGTATTCTGTGACCATACAGAATACAAAGACAGGAGCTCAATTCGTTAGTATTTACCCAAAGTAAATAAACAGATCTTTATAACTAATTTACTGCATTGATAGGTTATAATCAAGTATCTGAACCAGAGTACAATATGTCTTTAAAACTAGCGCTGAGACATCCCACTTCTAGTATTTTTCATTGTTAAAATGTGTTTTTAGTGCAAAAAGGTGACAAAGAACTATGCTATATTACCCTGTGTTGATAGAACATCAAATAATTCCATGTGTCTTTAAAATGCAGTTGTTGTTATTATTATTATTTATTGAATTTATATACTGCCCTATACTTGAAGGTTTCAGGGCAGTTCACATAAAAGGATCACAGTATATAAAATAAAAATAAAAGCAATTACCCAATAATACCACCCTCCTCCAAAAGAACCACATTTTAAAAGGGTATGGGATGTTGATCAGGTCAACCCAAGGCCTGGTTAAAAAGGAACGTTTCTGCCCAGCGCCTAAAGGTGTATAGTGAAGGCGCCAGGTGAACTTCCTGGGGGAGAGCATTCCACAGACGGGGAGCCACTGCAGAACAGGCTCATTCTCGAGTTGCCACCCTCTGGACCTCTCAAGGGGGAGGCACACAAAGGAGGGCCTCGGAATATGATCTCGGGGTCCAGGTAGGTTCATATGAAGACAGGCGGTCCTTGAAGTATTGTGGTCCTGAGCCATTTAAGGCTTTATAGGTCAAAACTAGCACTTTGAATTGGGCCCAGAAACTAATCGACAGCCAGTGCAGTTGGACCAGGATTGGTGTAATATGCTCAAACTGTCTTGCTCCGGTCAGCAACCTGGCCACTGAATTCTGCACCAGCTGAAGTTTCTGAACTGTCTTCAGAGGCAGCCCTACGTATAACACATTGCAGTAATCTAACCTTGAGGTTACCAGAACATAGACAACAGTAGTTAGGCTACTGTTACTTATGAGCCAGCTCTGTAAATTATTCCTTTCCTCTTTCAGCATCATCGAGCATTTAATGTTTCCTGCTCTTCAAGCAGCACTTCAAGCACTCTTCAACTCTAGCACTGCCTTGGAGCAGTGCTAGAGTTGCCATATGTCTGGGAAATCCCGGACATGTCCTATCTTGGGGGGCCAACATGCCCATCCGGGGGATTTTTAAATTTTAAAGGAAATGTCTGGGTGTTGGGGGAGATTAAATTTGTTGTTTATTTCTGGATTTCTTTGGCTCGAGCAGTTTGGGCTCCAGCTGCTCTGCACGCTGCAGCCACTGCCAGCCCCAGCCAAAGAAAGCGGCTGCAGCTCTGGTGGCGCTGGGCCCCTCCTTCCCAGCTTGGGCTGTCCTCTTTTTTGCTCTTTAAGATATAGCAACCCTAAGTAAGTGCCACGCATTTTAACAACAGCAACATCAAAAAGGTGCCAGGACTGCGTACCCTTGAGTGCTGGCTTGGAGTCTGGAAGAAGTTTATGATAATAAAACACCTCCTCCTAGCCTGTGGCGCTTCATCAATTCTATAATCAGTGCTGAAATAAATGTCAAAAATCCCTGGAAAATGCATTATTTCTTTGCTTGAGGTAAAACAATGGTTCTCTTTCTACAAGAGATTATCACTACATTGCACTATTTCCCCCATATAAGTTCTTTTTTAAATCTTTATGTGGTGTCGGCAGCCACTCCCAGTCACCAGTCTAGCTGCCGCATTCTGGATTAGTTGTAGTTTCTGGGTCACCTTTAAAAGTAGCCCCACACAGAGTGCATTGCAGTAGTCCAAGTGAGAGATAAATAGAGCATGCACCACTCTGGCAAGACAGTCCACAGACAGGTAGGGTCTCACCTGCATACCAGATGGAGCTGATAAACAGCTGCCCTGGACACAGAATTGACCTGCGCCTCCATGGACAGCTGGGAGCCCAAAATGTCTCCCAGGCTGCACACCTGGTCCTTCAGGAGCATGATTACGCCATTCAGAACCAGGAAGTCCTTCACACCTGCCTGCCCCGTCCCCCCAAAACAGTACTTCAGTCTTGTCAGGATTCAACCTCAATCTGTTTGCTGCTATCCATCTTCCAACTGCCTCCAGACACTCACACAGGACCTACACCGACTTCACTGGTTCTGATGTAAAAGAGATGTAGAGCTGGGTATCATCCACATACTGATGAACACCCAGCCCAAACCCCCTGATGATCTCTCCCAGAGGCTTCATATAGATGTTAAAAAGCATGGGGGAGAGGACAGAACCCTGAGGCATCCCCACAAGTGAGAGCCCAGGGGTCTGAACACCACTTTCTGGACACGGCCCGGAATGAAGGAGCAGAACCACTGTATAACAGTGCCCCCAGCTCCCAGCCCCTCTAGACCAGGGGTCAGCAACCTTTTTCAGCCATGGGCCAGTCCACTGTCCCTCAGACCATGTGGTGGGCTGGACTATATTAAGAAAAAAGAACGAATTCCTATGCCCCACAAATAACCCAGAGATGCATTTTAAATAAAAGAACACATTCTACTCATGTAAAAACACGCTGATTCCTGGACCGTCCACAGGCTGGATTGAGAAGGCAATTGGGGCACATCTGGCCCCCAGGCCTTAGGTTGCCTACCCCTGCTCCAGATGGATGTTGTGGTCAATGGTATCAAAGGCCACAGAGAGATCCAGCAGAAGTAGGAAACAACTTTCACCTTTGTCCCTTGCCCGCCAGAGATCATCGACCAGTGCAACCAAAGCAGTTTCAGTCCCATGATGAGGTCTAAATCCCGACTGGAAGGGATCCAAATGGTCCACATCCTCCAGGCATGCCTGGAGTTGTTCAGCAACCGCTCGCTCAATCACCTTGCCCAAGAATGGAAGATTTGAGACTGGGTAATAGTTGGCCACTGGGTCTGAAGATATTTTTTTAAGAAGCAGTTTAATAACCGCCTCTTTCAGCGGGTCTGGGAAGGCTCCCTCACAGAAAGAAGCATTCACCACCCCGCGAAGCCCATCTCCCAGCCCTTCCCTGCTAGCTTTTATAAGCCAGGATGGGCAAGGATCAAGGAGACAGGTGGTTGGTTTCACTCGTCCAAGCAGTCTGTCCACATCCTCGGAGGTAACAGATTGGAATTGATCCCACGCAACTTGACTAGACAGGACTCTAGTACTCTCCTGCCCCAGCCCTGCTCCCACAGTGGAGTCTACCTCTTCCCGAATCTGAGCTGTTTTCTGCAGATGCAATAGAGGCGGTGAAGAAAGTCTTCTTTGCCGTCGCTACCGCCACTTGGTAGGCTCGACATTGAGTTCTAACCCGTGTCCAGTCAGCTTCAGAATGAGTTATCCACCACAGGCGCTCTAGCCATCTCAGCAATTATTTCATTGCCCTCAGATCTGTGGAAAACCACGGAGCTGTCCAGGGTCCATGCAATCAGAGAGGGTTCTTCGAAGCCAGACAGTCAATAGGCCTGGTTAACTCCACATTCCAGCGGGCCACCAGGGAATCAGCTGAAGGCCATCAACATGGGATAAAGCATCCCCTACCACTCTCTTGAAATCATTTGGATCCATTAAGTGGCAGGGACGGATTATCTGAATCGGTCTCTCCTCCCTGCAAAGGGGAAGGGTCGCAGAGAAGTCCAGTTGCACCAGGAAATGATCTGACCATGGCACTTCTTTCATTTCGCTTTTACTTAATGTCAGATCACCAACACCCATAGAGGTAAACACCAGGTCCCAGGCATGTCCGCGGCTATGGGTTGGGCCAAACTTATTCAGGGACAGCCCCATGGAGGCCATGCTTTCCACAAGCGGCCCCTTGTAAGGTCGTGTCGGCATGGATGTTAAAATTCCCTAGGACAACCAAACTAGGTGTCTCCAGGAGAACATCCGCCATGACCTGAAGCAGCTCGGGCAGGAAATCCTTGGTGCAGCAGGGAGGTCAGTACACCAGAAGGAATCCTGTACTGCCCCTATAGCCCAACTTCCAGACATGCACTCAGATAACTGGGTCTTCCCAATAGGATGCCTGGTGCAAACTAATGACTTCCTAAAAATCACTTCAACCCCCCTCCCCGCCCACATGACCTGGGTTGCTGTGCGTAAGAGAAAACTGGTTGACAAGCAGAGGCAAGGACAGGCCCATCTGCTTCATCCAACCAAGTCTCTGTCACACATGCCCGGTCAAGTCCTCCATCCATGATCGAGTCATGGATGGCAGTGGTCTTATGAATCATTGACCTGGCATTGCACAGCAGCACCTTCAGGTCATGTGGGTCTCCCTTGCTGATTCCAGTAACCGTCCGGTCAGGACCAGACCCGGAGGCAGGGATAGTCTGGTCTTAGCGTAACTCCTCCTCCTACCCATGATCACTGAGATCAGTTGTCTCAGTGCATCCCCCCATGTGTAACCTGCCCCAGCCATTTTGTTGGCTGGGACCCACTCCCTGGCAGCCCTGACCCCTCCCCTTAAGAACAAAATAAACCCTTTAAAAAACAAACAAAAAACACACAATAAAACAATACAAACAATTATATGAAAAACATTAAAAAAAACTTAAAATTTAAAATTCAGTCGTCATTACTTGTTAATTTTTTAAAAAAATCATGCTTTTTTTGTTTGTTCAGGGTATATCTCAACTATGCAGGAAAAGAAAAATGCAGAAAGAATCATCCTAACATAAGGTTGCATATATTATTTGCCTCTGTCAAATGAAGTTCTGCAAACGTAGCTGTGGAACTCCCTTTTGTCATCAAAAGATCACATGAAAAAAGCAGAATTTGCTGAATGAGCAAAAGTAGCCTCTGGAGTTGACATCTGCTCTAGTTTTAGAGCAAAATGCATCTGCTGCACTCAGTCTTTCCAGTGAACAAATATAATACTTTGTGGTTTAACATCTCTGAAGAAGCCTCTAATTTGCCGTCTCATCCCTAGATCGTGAAACAGAGGAAACAAACTTCACAGGCAATATAAACTTTTGTAGGAGAAAAGATGACATGGCCCTCACTTTTTTGTGTGTGAACGTATTTCTTATTAGGGCTACAACATGCCAGCATAATAGAGGACGGAGGGATCCCAAGGGTTATCTAGTCCAACTCCCTGCAATGCAGGCATCACTGCTCTGTTTATTTAGTAGATGCATTATTTGTAACCAAAAATATATTCTATTTTCTTCTCAGCATGGCAGAAGGTGGCAAATTCTTCTTAAAAAGGCAAATCAATAAATACAATTCTCTGAATGTTTAAAGAGGCCAGAAATTCTACTTCTGGTCAAGTTGCTTCAATTTAAAATGTTTATCTTTTAGTAAAAGAAAAGTAAGAATATTCTTCTTTCACTATTTATTTTGATGTGTTTCAGGCTTTATTGCAAAGACTCAGAGTGGTGGCAATTTGTTTTATTTTACCCTTAGGGCACATGAAGGGAGCTTCATGAGTAAGCCTAGATTTGAAGGCGTTTCATCTCGCAGACATTTAGACTGCTTTCCTAGATAGCAAATGTGTATGTACGTGTAATAATAATAATAATAATAATAATTTATTATTTATACTCTGCCCATCTGGTTGGGTTCCCCAGCCACTCTGGGCGGCGTCCAACAAAATATTAAAAAATACAATAAAACATCAAACATTAAAAACATCCCTAAACAGATGTCTTCTAAAAGTCAGGTAGTTGTTTATTTCCTTGACATTTGATGGTAGGGCGTTCCACAGGGCAGGCGCCACCACCGAGAAGGTCCTCTGCCTGGTTCCCTGTAACCTCACTTCTCACAATGAGGGAACCACCAGAAGGCCCTCGGAACTGGATCTCAGTGTCAGGGCTGAACGATGGAGGTGGAGACGCTCCTTCAGGTATACTGGGTCTTGGAGGCCATTTAGGGATTTAAAGGTCAGAACCAACACTTTGAATTGTGCTCAGAAACATACTGGAAGCCAATGTAGGTCTTTCAGGACCGGTGTAATGTGGTCTCGGCAGCCGCTCCCAGTCACCAGTCTAGCTGCTGCATTCTGGATTAGTTGTAGTTCACCTTCAAAGGTCACCTTCAAAGTTAGTCCCACATAGAGAGCATTGCAGTAGTCCAAGCGGGAGGTAACTAGAGCATGCACCACTCTGGCAAGATAGTCTGTGGGCAGGGTCTCAGCCTGCATACCAGATGGAGCTGGTAGACAGCTGCCCTGGACACAGAATTGACCTGAGCCTCCATGGACAGCTGTGAGTCCAAAATGACTCCCAGGCTGCACACTTGGTCCTTCAGGGGCACAGTTACCCCATTCAGAACCAGGGAGTCCTCCACAAGTGAGAGCCCAGGGGTGTGAACACTCATCCTCCAATACCACTTTCTGGACACGACCCAGGAGGAAGGAGTGGAACCACTGTATAACAGTGCCCCCAGCTACCAGCCCCTCTAGATGGTCCAGAAGGATGTCATGGTCGATGGTATCTAAGGCCGTTGAGAGATCCAGCAGAACTAGGAAACAGCTCTCACCTTTGTCCCTAGCCCTAGCCTTTGATCCCATGCTACTTGACTAAACAGGACTCTGTCTACTTCTTCCCGAATCTGAGCGACTTTATCTGGAAAAAACTTGGGGCAAAAAACTTACTGGGTCCTGATGGCAAAGGTAGTTCCGTTAGATTGCAAACGACCTGAAAGAGTCTCCTGCTGCTATTTTCTGCAGATGCAATACAGAGGACCTTCTTCACCATCGCTATCACCACTTGGTAGGCTCGACGTTGAGCTCTAACCTTGTGTCCGGTCTGATTCAGAATGAGTTTTCCACTACCGGTGCTCTAGTGTCTCAGCGATTGTTTCATCACCCTCAGCCTTGGGGAAAACCACAGAGCTGTCTGGGCTCCATGCAATCAGAGAGGGCGCTTCGGAGCGAAACAGTCAATAGACCTAGTTAACTCCACATTCCAGCAGGCCACCAGGGAATAAGCTGAAAGGCTATCAAGGGGGCCACCAGGGGGCACATTGGAAGATGGCCGACAATAACATCTCTCCGACGCACACGAGGTAATTAAGAGGCTGTGATGGGAGTATGCAGCCTCCCTGCCCCCCCCCAGGGAATGGGGGGACTGCCTTGCCAGCGGTGTCCATAATTCACCCCAGGATTCGAAAGAAGGGGGTGTGGGCACTTGGCACGAAGCCCTCGAGTGAGCCGGCTCTCCCGGATGCTGTCTCTAATTCACGCACTGGTTCACATTAGCTCGGAATATATAATTGGAAATATATAATTGGAAAGAAGCTAACGCACATACATCGAGTGAAGATCGGGAGTAAAGGCTGCTGATTAATGGATCTCTGTGAGCGGAGTGACGGGCTGAACAATAAATCAAGTGAAGAACCATCATTAAAAGACTGGTACGTTGGAATGAAATGGAAAGGGGGGGGAGGAAAAAACTTTTCTTTTTTTATCTTATGTGAGTACCAATAACCCTCCCCTCCAGAAAGAAGAATCTTTCCCTACCAGGTATCATAACAATAATTATCACACAGCGCAGCTGGTGTACATTAAATGCAAATGCATTTAACATTATGTCTAATTTGCCTTTCAGAATGGGAATAAGCATCCCAATAAAAATCTGTAGCTACATCTCACTGAAAGTAAAGGGCAACATCTGCTTTTGGATTTTTATTTATTATTTATTGAATTATTATTTATTAAATGTGCTCAGGGTAACTCAAAGCAACTTACAACTAACGACAGTAAATCCCACATGATACATTAAAACCAAGAGGACATCCTGAGGCATCTCTTAGTTGTGTCTGTAGTGCCTAAAAGCAGAAGATCCAACCTGCCCCAGAGAGTTTACGTGGTTATTCAATACTAGGGCCCAGAAAAGCCGAAGTCTCCACAGAAATGAAGAACAGGTTTACATATTCTTTCTATTCATGTTTCTTTACACAGTATGTTACAGTTAACACTTTCTCAATGGTGTGGTTCATGGAACAGAGTTTCTGCCAACATCTCCAGGTGTTGCTGGACTATGACTCCCATCATCCCTGACCACTGGCCATGTTGAGTGGGCCTGCTGGGGACTGTGGTCCAACAACATCTGAAGGGTGGCTTCCTGGGCTCTACTACAAAGCCTCAGCTTCCTTAAAAAACAGGAGAATCTAGAATGAGCAAAGTGCTAATTAATAATTAGTCTGGACTATATGCACAGTTGACAACATTCCAGAGAAATTGTTTTTGGAAAAATGCCTAGATAAGTCACAGTATCTGAATTTATTCAATGGGAATATAATTAAAAACCTATCAGCCCTTGAAAAAAAACAAGCCTGAAAACATTTAGTGAAGATGTAGGTCACAATTTACTTGGAAAATAGTCAAGAGCAGAGTTGCACTAATGTATGTCATATATGTAAGTATTTTAGGGAGCAGACTTTCATGAAAAACTGTTAACAGATGTTTTCCCCAGAAAAAGTGTTAAGAGATTTTTTTTCCCAGAGGAATGCCCCCTTTATATAAGAAATGCCATTAACTTATTTAGTCTGCATATTCCCCTCCCTTCCCTCTTTCTTCCAGTGTACTTTCTAAAGCTGTGTGCTATTTTTTAAAAAATCAATTGTGCTCTTATATTCCCATGAGAACAAGGACCCTCATATAGATGAAACAAGAAATGAAAACACTTTTCCAGTGAACAAGCAAATGATCTTTCTTGCTTACCAAACTCATCATCAAGAGTGTGATCTCTTGGAAGGATGGATTGTGAATTTCCAACATTTCCTCCACCAACAAACCAGTTTACATTGGGGTTCCAGCGATTCATAAAACCACACAGATGGTTTTCTTCAAAATTACATTCTGCAGTTGCAAAGCATACAATGAAACTCTGAGAGCATGGTGCACAACCGTTCATTGCACAATATCCCTAAACATCTGGTGCATTAGCAATAACCAGCACAGTCCTTTAATAATTTTTTTAAAAGTATGTTTCTTATTTTATTCACAAAGATATACAAATGTTGAGCCATACTCTCCTCCCACCTGTTACCATCATCTCCCACTCATTAAACTTTCAACCAAACTGTCAGTATGTGGCTGGTTTCTTTCTTTCCAGGGCTACAGGAGAAGTTGTCTGAAAAATTCAAATGCACCATTGATAGCCAATTTTCACTTAATAGCAGCAATGGCTGGAAGCAAATCTATACATTCACATTTCCATAAACTCTGGTGTTTATTATTTAAGTATTTAACAGCTTTGTAGAATGCCTCATTATTATACTCACTATTACAAAGGGCTACCTGAGGTTCAAACCACACAGGGAATCAGAGGCAGATTTGGGATATGAAACCAAATTTCCCAAATCCCACATGCAGGCCCATGTCAGCAGGGGGCGGAAAGGTAGCCGGGTACCCTTGCTCCAGGCCTCAGGGGGCTGAGCTGGCCAGGGGCCCCACCAGGGACCAGCTGCTTTTTAGTTTGAGTTTATAACTTTATTCTACCAAGAGTCGCATGAAGGGCCTCAGACAAGCTCTGCCCATGGTTCAAGAGTCTCAGCAAGACAGAATGGCAAAAGTAAAACTCATCTCCAAATCTGTTATTTTAGTAAATTAGATCAGTGCCTCCAAACTTGATGGCTTATCTCAAGTGATAAATATGTGATAAAAGTGACCACTGAGAAGGAGCCCCACTCTGTTCTGTTGCAGTTCGATACTCCCACAAAAACATCACCAGACCTCACAAGCAACTACAGACACGTGTGAATCATTTCGTCTCTCTCTATTAAGTTTTTTGCCACTGCCATAAATATTTTGCATCCTCATTTGTTGCATGACAACACCGTGAAGTTGCTCTGCAGCAATTGTTACATCCCAGATATTTTGCTGTAGCAACTTTGCACTGGTGCAACATTCCCTAGATAGGTGAGAGTAATTAGGCTGTTCTTCAGTTTAAGATAAATAAAATGTTAGTTACAATACTTTGACTTTGTTCTGGATTTTTTAAAAAATAATAAATTGCTACTAAAACAATCTGAAGGAATATGTTAATGTTATACCAATGTGAGTTAATGTTCCCAGTTTCACAGTTAAACACCAAATTTTCATTTTAACTAGAGCCGATTATTACAAGAGTCACCTACCTATACAGTAGCCAGTAGTTATCTTAATTTCAAAAATTGCTATGCTGGCAAAAATATCTCTTCCCAAGATGCCTTCTAGAACAATCTACAAAATAAGAGAAAAACAGGAATTTAGTGCTAATATTTTTTATAACATTTATTAAAATTAAGGAAGCAGCAGAGATCTCAGTTTTGGAATTAAGACTCTACAATGATTCTTTTCCTTGCAAGACTCTATTGAAGAACAGTCTAGAGTGGCTGGGGAAACCCAACCAGATGGGCGGAGTATAAATAATAAAATTATTATTAATTATTATTAACAAAGGGCAATGCCTAACACCTTCAGCTAGTACAGTCCCTGAATATTTGTTCAGAGATTACATGTATATGAAAGAGAGAAATAATTGCTCATGATTTCACACACTGACATACCATACATAGCCCTATTTAATTTAAGATTTGATTTTGGTAACAAAATAAACTCTGAAAATCTGCATTTTCACAATCTCATTTTGCATATAAATGAAGTCAGTCACAGTGGTGTAGCGTGGGGGGGCTGACAGGGAGCTGTGGCCCTGGGAACATGTTTTTGAGGGGGCACAACCAGGCACCCCTACAACAAGCTGCCGCACCAGAGCCTGGCTCTGGCGCACAAAGGAACCATGGAGACAGCTTCCTTGCGCGATGGCCCAGGGCCACCAGGCCTGACCTGGAGGCAGAGAAAAGGAAAGTCGGTGGCAACTTTGCCACCCCATCCTCGGCGAGGTTGCTGCTGAAGCAGCTCTCGCGCTCCTGCCCACAGCTCCACTCCCAGGTCTTGGCCCGGAAGCACAGCGAGCGAACTCCGTGCCCCTCCGTGCCCTGCATGCCCACCCCTGGGTAGCGGTAGCATGCGCTCTGCCGCTGGTCAGAGGTCAAAATGGGAAGGAATCCTGTTTGTATTCCAACAAAAAAGCTTTGATTTTTCCAATATGATTACCTTGGTAGCTCCTGCAACAGTTGTCTTCCTCAAAAAATATAAAGTAGTAGTAGTAGTAGTAGTAGTAGTAGTAGTAGTAGTAAAATAAATAAATAAATAAATAAATAAATAAATAAATAAATAAATAAATAAATAAATAAAAATACAATTCCTGTAGCTCTTTTCAGGTGTTCATTGGGATACAATGAATGCACAAGAGGGACAGCAGACCCCTCTCTTACACAGGGTAGCATTTGCCACTCCCCTCACACACAGAGGTCAACTCCAACCTCTGCAGGAAATCCCCACAGCTCTACTGCTGCCTTGAGGGCACAGCCTCCCCCACCCCCATATCTCTTCAATGTATATGCATGTAGACTATATTCAAGCATACGAATGTTATACTTACTTTGTATTTGTCTGTACTGTTTCGTATATCTAGACTAGCTATGAGCCAGCTCTCGGAGCGCTCAGTGGTTCTCCAAAGCAAATGGTCAAAACTTTCACCTTCCACCCTTAGGTACAGGTTTAAGGCAGTAGGATCTATTGGTAACTCTGAAGATGCTGCAATCTGATATATCAGTCTAAGGCAGCTCCACTCTTCGCTATATAGGTCAGGACTGAGGAGTACAGCTGTGTCACCATTTGTTCCCTGTGAGGTGTCCACAGAAATATAATGACCTAGAAATACAGAAACAAAATTCAGTTGTAACAGAGAAACTATGTGCGACATCCATAATTAAATTAGAAAATACACTGAATTCCCCATCCCTAAAAAAAAAAAGACACACAAACACTAAAGTGTAAAAAGTATCACTCAGCATAAAAGTATCACTCAGCATAGAACACAAGTATGTATTTGAGGCCTCCTGCATTTCTTTCACTGCAAGAAGTAAAGTTAGAGGGAACCAGGCAAGGGGCTTCTCAGCAGTGGCCCCCGCCCTGTGAAATGCCCTCCCACCAAATGTCAAGGAGATAACGATACAATTTTTAGAAGACATCTGAAGGCAGCTCTGTATAGGGAAGTATTTAATGTTTGATGTTTTACTATGGTTTTATGTGTTGGAAGCCCCCCAGAGTGTTGGGAAAAACGCAGCCAAATGGGCGGGATATAAATTATTATTAATAATAATAATAATAATAATAATAATAATAATAATAATAATATCCCAGCAATTTGTGCGCATTTATAAACAATCTAGGGGAACATGTACATGTTTATGACTCTACTAAGCATGCTTCAAAGCTGTGAGCTCCACTGAGGTTCCTAGAACTTGCTTGTCGGCAAACAGGCCCAAGACTGCACTGCATGAGTAACAGCTGAAGCAGTACAAGACCAAAGGGAGGCTGGCATCATGTCACCTGATAGATAAAACTATAAATCTATAATGATTTCTTCACACAATGTGCTCTCTTTCCAACACAACTAGGGCACTGTGTCGCTGTGGAGAGTGGACGTCCTATCCCAAAGAACAGCACGCTCTGTCCTTTGCTGCCCAGAGGCTCTCTCAGGACAATTGCCAGCTAGCAGTGAAGTTGGAGAGCTTCCCTCCAGGCCTGAATCAGAGAGCCAAAGGAAAACAAAGCATCCAGGAATCCACACAATCATTCTAATCCCTAGATTTCAGTTTGATCAATCTCAAAATACCTCTGAAAGTGCAGCCCTCTCCACACTGTTGGGCTGGTGGAGGGAAAGCTTCCCCAGTGTTGCTACAAACCATGTTTTGGTCCCAATCCTGTGGCTGCGCCATTACACAGAAACCTTTTTCATTGGCAGCCTCCACATAAGGACTGAAACACTTCCATCAGTCTTTATTCCCATAGCTTTATTAAATACCCTTCCAAGGAAGTTGATAACTGCAGGCACACTTAACTTAGGTATATAATCTCCATTTAAAATCAATTGAATTTTATTTCCTCAGAGTGAAGTGAAGAGTATGAAATCTGGTTAGGGCCTAAAAGGTAAAAACAAATGCCAAGAGATACTGTATTTTAATTCCTAAATAGAATTTTAAAAGGTCATACTGATTGATTTCTGCTTGCAGTAATCAGTTAACATTCAAATTAAAACAAAGTATTCCAAAATAATCTTGCTTTTACCCAAGATCAACATATTATTATCAAAGTAGCGTATATCTCGAAATCCATACTGCAATTGTAGGTTAGAATTTTGGCTTTAAACATATGAGAAAGCTTTTCTGTAGATGCAAACCATGACATTTTACATTTTTGGTACATTCACAACAGCACCACAGTCAGAATTATATCTTAAGTGGCACCCTCAGGGTTTAAATGCTTTGTTCATTCTAAGCAGCATAGCATTTTCTCTGTCTTAAACAGCCATTTGTTTAAAATTGTGTCCTCTGGGGTCTCCTAACTAAATGTCAATGCCGCTATAGAATTTGTGGTTCCCCTCCTCAAAATACAGCAAGAATGTGTTTGTTCTCAATTGAATGTGACATTTAATCAGAACCAAGCTATATCATCTGTCTGGCAAACCGGAAATGCAGATGAAGTCTCTGCACTACAGTTATGTTAGCTCTGTAAAGCAATTTTGTCACTGCATGCAATTCCCTTTACTCTTTCATATTTATTAACCTAAAGACTGGGAGATAAAAGTGGAGAGCTACAAAAGCTAAGTAATTATTGTGCATCACAGAGTTAAGTGGATTTCCTAAATGTTGTTCAGCTAACAGCACCACCCTTGCTGCTGAGCTCCCTCTGGCTCTGGTCCAGCTGGGGTGGGTCTTGTGCCCTGACCCTGATCCCATCGCCATCC
Source organism: Podarcis muralis (assembly GCF_964188315.1). Classification (NCBI taxonomy): domain Eukaryota; kingdom Metazoa; phylum Chordata; class Lepidosauria; order Squamata; family Lacertidae; genus Podarcis; species Podarcis muralis. Next base: position 1,758,714 of record NC_135665.1, on the reverse strand, counting down.
TCCCTCGCCCCATCAGTACTTTCTTCACCAACCTCTTCTTCTCTCGCTCTCTTTTTGTATAACATTCTTACTAATTTTCACAAAAACGTTACTTTTTAGAAAGAAAAAAAGCATAAAATAAAACATTTTAAACAACTATATATACAATCCATATTGAATCCGCTGTATGGGATTACTTGAATCCCCTGAATTTTATCCACCCCCTCCCTTGGTTCCTTTATAATATTTTAATTCACGTATATCAATAAAATCTTTATCTCTGAATACTTCCAATTTTTGTACATTGCAAATAATATGACAAGTGTTTTTTTTAAAAATCCTGCTAAAGAATTTACTTGCATACATTGCTTTTGTAAATATACAATAAACATTTCCCATTTTTAAAATATTTGTTATCATCTTGATTTCTAAGTTTCCCAGTTAATTTAGCCATTTCAGCATACTCCATTAACTTAATTTGCCAGTCTTCCTTAGTGGAGACTCCTTCTTCTTTCCAATGTTGGGCTAGCAATATCTAGGCAGCCATTGTTGCATACATAAACAAATTCTTATATTCTTTAGGTAGAACCATTCCTGTAATAAAAAAGCTTCTGGTTTTTTAACAAAGGTTATTCTTAACATTTTTTTCAATTCATTATATATTATTTCCCAGTACTTTTAATAACCTTACATTGCCACCACACATGATGAAACATACCTTCTATTTCTTTACATTTCCAACACTTATTTTCTGTTGTTTTATACATTTTTGCCAATTGAACCGGTGTTAAATACCACCTATAGATCATTTTCATATAATTCTCTTTAAGTAAGATACAGGCCATAAATTTTAGATCATTCTTCCACAGTCTTTCCCAATCTATTATCTGAATATTATGTCCTACATCTTTTGCCCACTTTATCATAACACACTTGACCTCTTCATCCTTAGCTTCCCATTCTAACAGCAAGTTATACATTTTTAATAGTAATTTAGTGCCACTTTCAATTATTTCTCTCTGAAAATTTGAAATTTCATAAGTAAATCATTTCTTTTTATCACTTTTAAATATTTAATTTAACTGGAAATATTGTAACCAATCTGTAAACTTGCCTTTTACTTCTTGAAAATCCTTCAATTTTAATTGGTAATCTGTCTCCGTTAACAGGTCTCTCTACAGTGGTACCTCGGGTTACATACGCTTCAGGTTACAGACTCCGCTAACCCAGAAATAGTACCTTGGGTTGAGAACTTTGCTTCAGGATGAGAAGAGAAATCGTGCTCTGGTGGCGCGGCGGCAGCAGGAGGCCCCACTAGTTAAAGTGGTGCTTCAGGTTAAGAACAGTTTCAGGTTAAGAACAGACCGCCGGAACAAATTAAGTTCTTAACCCGAGGTACCACTGTATATGTTGCCCAATTAGATTTCATATTTAATTTTTTCACAGATAATTGCTTCCAGTGGGGAAAGCCACCATGGTGTTTTTTGTTCTAACAAATCCTTTTATTTCTCCAAGACTTTAAAAATTGCATTTCTTATTATGTGATTGTGGAAGCTTTTATGTACTTTTGCCTTCTGATACCACAAATTCACCTGCCTGCAACCTCTCCTTATCCATCCCCAGCTTGTTCTGGTGTGTCCCAGTCACGGCAGCACCCCTCGCCAGGATCCTCTTCCTCCTCCCCACTGTCCTGCCAGCTCATGACGCTGCTTTCTGAAACTCATCCTGGTCTCCTTTAAACACCACTGCAACCATGATCAATGGTGATGGGGGCAGTGCTTTGCCAATCTGCTCTTTGAGCACCTCCCCCTCTACTTCAAACAGCTCACCTTGGCCTCCTGCCACCCATACCGCTTGCTCACCTGACTGCTGGGCTGTCATCACACTAGGGTTGCCATGGCTGCCTCTTGGTGGCCATGGGAACTGCAACCTGACAGCCACCTTACAATTTTATTATATTGTTAGCAATTTTTCCAAAAAACTTTCCCTACATGATGCATTCTCAATATGATGAAACTTAATGGCTGTGTTTGCACAAAATACTGAACTATGAACAAGTCTCCATAAGTCGATCATAGAATTGTAGAGTTGGAAGAAACCCAAAGGATCCATGACAGATAGCCATCCAACCTCTGCTTAAAAACCTCCAAGGAAGGAGAGTTTGCAACCCCTTGAGGGAGTTTGTTTCTCTGTCAAACAGCTCTGACTCTCAGAAAATTGTTGCTGATGTTTAGTCAGAATCTCATTTCTTGTAACTTGAAGCCAATGACTCGAATGCTACACTCCAGAGCAGGAGCAAATAAGCTTGTTCCATCTTCCATGTGATAGCCTTTGAGATAGTGGAAGATGCCTATCATGTCTCCTCTCAGTCTCCTCTTTTCCAGGCTAAGCATACCCAACTTCTTCCACCATTTCGTATTAGGCTTGATTTTCATACCCTTGACCATCTTGGTCGCCCTCCTCTGCACACGTTTCAGCTTCTCAACATTCTTCTTAAATTGCGGTGCCCAGAACTGGACACAGTATTCCAGGTGTCGTCTGACTAAGGCAGAATAAAGTGGGACTATTATTTCCTTTAATCTGGATGCTAGACATCTGTTGATGCAGCCTAGAATAGCATTAGCTTTTTTTGCTGCTGCATCACATTGTTGACTCATGAAAAGCTTCTGGTCCACCGACCCCTAGATCCTTTTCACGTGTAGTTCTAGTAAGCCAGGTGTCCCCCATCTTATACTTGTGCATCTGGTTCTTCCTGCCTAAGTGCAGAACCTTCACATTTGTCCCTATTGAAATTCATTTTGTTAGCTTGGGCCCAGTTCTCCAATCTGTTATATGGTCATTTTGAATTCTGATCTAATGATTATTCAGTATGCATAAATGGAGTAACTATTGTTTTCAACAAACAATGGTTAAGTAAAATGAGCCAGCTTTGTAATTAATACCTTGAAGGTTGCGTCAATGAGCTCAATACAATATGGACAAAGCAGCTATTTCAAAACTATTAGGTCATACTGCTGTTGCTTTTTAAAAAGGCACACACACAATAGAACATGTATGGCACACATTCTCCCCCCCCCCTTTTTTTTTTTTTAAAGCTAACCTTGGTGTTTTCAAAATCCAATACTCAAGTTTTCATGGAACATCATAAAGATTTGGATGCGAACAAAAAAGATTCAACAAAATGAACTTGTTCATTACCAAATCATACCATACAACAAAACTTATAACAATAACAAAAGCAAAATTCTTGGGTATGGTGAAACATATTTTATCAGCACCGTGATGGATTTTGATTAAAGAAAATAAAGTCAGAAAACTAGAGTTCAATGAACAATATAAGGGGGGGGAATGGAACTCTGTTTTTAATTTATTGGTGGTTATAAAAAAGAGTACAAATCATTTGGGAAAAACTGAGATTGCTTGCAAACTCCTACTGGTGTAGACAGTTGGAACTATAACCACAGACATGCTCCAGTTTTCTTGCTGTCTGAAAGGAGAAGCTGTATTCTTAAGCCAAAAGCATTGCCGCTAACATTAAAAAGCAGAGGGATGGACGGAGGGTGGGGAGAAAGGTTTGTTGCTGAAACCAGCTTTGAAATTAATAGGGTTCTCTTACCAATCTGATTTCTTTATATGCAAGCAGCTGCCCATTTCTCCTCTCAGCCACATGAACCCTTTTCATCACAAATACTCAAACACAAATACAACTACAGCACTCTTGTGACCACTGTAGATGGAAAATGTTGCATGAGAATCAGCTGCCACACATTTTCATATGCAGTCTAGTTTGCCAGTTCTGCATACGCATTTGAACAGTCTGAACACTTGTCCCAGGCTAAAATAAGATGTACTGCTTTAAGTGGATTTAAGTGTACTTAAATTACTGGATGCAGCCAAGAATAAGTTGTCAATTATTTAAAAAAGTTTTAACTAGACTACTACTAAACATTTCCCCCAGTCATTCAGTTAGATTCACTAAAGATGCAACTAATGTTATTTCCCCCTATTTATTAAATTTATATAGTGCCCTTCATTGTGATCATCGATCACAGGGCAGTTTACAATATAAAAACACAAAAATATATAACAAAGTAACAAACAACAATACTTCCTGCCCAGTATAAAGGCCATAGATTGCTTCCTTAGCCAAAAGCCTGGCACCTGGATCTGTACCAAAGGCACCAGGTGAGTCTCCCTAGGGAGAGCATTCCACAAGGGGGGACACCGCAGAAATGGCCCCTTCTCACGTTGCTGTCCTCCAGACCTTTTGCAGAGGAGGCACATGAAGAAGGGCCTCGGATGATTGCAGGGTCCGGGTAGGTTCACATGGGGAGAGGCATCCTTGAGGTATTGCAGTCCTGAGCCATTTAAGGCTTTAAAGGCCTTTGAAGTGGGCTCAGAAACTAATTGGCAGCCAGTGAAGTCAGGCCAGGATTGGCATTACATGCTCAAACTACTGTGTCTTGGCCCAGTGAGAAACTTACTAGCACTTAATAAGTCCATTTAATGCATTAAAGTAGTATCCTCTATCTAATTTGTGGAAGATGACAGTATTTTTCTGCTTATTGAATAAAGGAAAAAATAAAATATCCTTTCAGCAGCAGCTGAATTGTGGGTGAGGAATTAGAACATAGATTAATAGGTACTGCTCCAGCGGGAAGGTAAACGGTGTTTCCGTGCGCTGCTCTGGTGTTGGTGTTCTGTTGCTCCAGAAGTGGCTTAGTCATGCTGGCCACATTACCTGGAAAAACTGTCTGCAGAGCAGACAAATGCCGGCTCCCTCGGCCTGTAAAGCAAGATGAGCACCACAACCCCAGAGCTGTTCGCAACTGGACTTAACTGTCAGGGGTCCCTTTACCTTTACAGCTGGTATCTTCTTTGAATAGAACTTCTACCATCTATAAGTAATGGGTGAAATTCAAGTAAAGCTTACTCAGAGTAGACCTATTGAAATTAATGGAACTAACAGTCATGTTCATTAATTTTCAGTGGGTCTACTTGGAGTCAAACCTAGTTTGACCACACAATACCTTGTATTTCTAATATCTAATAGGATTAACTTAAGCTATATCTTGTTTATTTGTACACAAGTTTTTTATCTGTATCTGTATCTGTATCTGAAGAAGTGTTCATGCACACGAAAGCTTATACCAGAACAACCTTAGTTGGTCCATAAGGTGCTACTGGATAATTTTTTATTTTTTATTTCCATTTTTTATAGAGTGTGCAGAGGATGTAATTGTCATCCAATTGCATGTCTGGGTGTAGTGAATTATCCTACCCGGCTTTTTGTTTCGTTTTGTGGTGTTTTGTTTCTTTGCAGATGTTATTTAGGAGGAATTCAACATCATCTCTTTCAATCATTGTGTCAGGACTAGCTTTTCTGTTTCCCATACGGAACAATGGCCCTGCACACTATTTAGGGGGTTCCACTAGACCACTCAAGAGCTAATTTGGGAGGCATGCAGGCAGGGAGGAATGGAGAAGCCCCATTGTACAAATGGAAGTCCTTGTGCAGGCCTTCTGCTGACATGTACAGTTTCTGAGTCTTTTGAATGCATCTGCCCATTGGTTTTGAAACTGTGGCCCAGGGTACCCTGGATGCCTTGGCAGATATTCAGAGGCACATGAATTGATATGGACAAGGTTTATGGGAGGCAACATGTTTGAAGACCACAGCGTTAGACATTCTGTTCATTCTCCAAAGCAGAGGGTGTGTAAAAACATAAATAAGGGGATAGCAATAAAAGAAAGTTTTGACAATGGTGCTTCATTTTCTGTTATTTTTACCACCATGCACTAAGACCTCCTCATGCCTTCATGACCATATAAGACAGCTGTAGTGAAAAGCCCTTTTTAAAATAGAAGTTAGAATCATAACAATCCTGACTTAACACTTAGTTTAAAATAAGCACTAAAGTAGCTATATTTAGGGAACAATCTGTTACTGATTTAAAAAAAAATACTCTGATGTTTCCATTCAATTGCATAAATATACTCTTATGAAAAATAATGAACCTGCAAAATATATATGGGAACAAATTCCTAAACTCCCATTAACATTACTATGACCTGACGTGTGTTATTTGTAATCCACATAACTTAAAATAAATCATATAACTAACCTAAGTGCATTCAAATAAATAAGACTAAGCTGGTTTATATTAAAGTGTACCAGTTTAAGTGAAAAATTCATGTAACCATAATTTTCACATAATCACAAAGAACATTTCTACCATTTTATAATTAACACAGCACTTTAAATGTACAGAGTGCTTACTAACCCAGATGCTATTCATCTCCATTATAACCTTGTGGAGGCAATAATAAGGGCCCAAATCCATGTGGCATTAGACACATTGTCTTCGAGGTGCTTTTACAAACTCCCAGTGCAAAGGGCCAGATTTGAATCAAAATTCTGAATCAGAACTTGGGGATATAGAGGGACTTTTAACCATTTAACTCATCCAGATTGGGCCCTCTAGGTGGGAACTGAGGATGAACCAAGGATATGACAAACCTACTAAAGCTAGCAAAGATTTTAAACTAGCACTCCCCCTGACATGGAACCATTAAGAATACTGGTGGTCCCCCCACCCCCAATATTTTCTTTCAATACAAGGAAAGCAGTCTGTAATAAAAGTCATGTACTATTGATGGAATTCAATGGCTCATTTAGGGATAGTGCACATATTAGAGTAACTACATGGGCATCACTTTCAAATTGCTCTACAGAAAGATTAATATTTTTAATATGATTAAATAGTACATCCAATGGTCAATAAGGCAGTTTCTACACATGTTGTAGAGAGAAGTGAGTGGTAGACGGGGCTCACCAACCTGGGAAAACAGCCCATCATTGAGAAGGACAACTCTGATCCCCACCCTCCACTGCCTTGGGGGATATTTTTGGGAGTGGAAAAGGCCAAGGAGTAAATCCTACACAAATCTTGAGTGGGGTCCCTAAGACAGTTGGATCGCACCTTGTATGCCTCTTTCTGGCAACTCCTGCAGCTAAGGTGGTGCCAAATGTATTGCTCTGCTTTCCTTTGGACCAAGCCTCTTGCCAGGCTGCACGAGGAGCAACCCAGGACCTCCAGACACACTGCCCAGGCCTGGGTCCTGGGGAGGTCACTTGGGTGCTGCTAACACAAAGGTTTGACTTCACTCCTGGAGGTGCCCTCCATTGTCTCTTGAGACAGGCAGATGCCAACAACAACAAATGCATTCTTATTTCTTGTTTTATTCTGGGACTCAGGACTTCTCAGACTATGCATGTACCACTTTACATGCCAGACTGGGCATGTGCTGGTCCCGGGGGCGTGTTCTGAGTCCGGTCCTGGGTTAAGCGTCTGGAGGCTGTCCATTGAGGGCGAAGCGAGGTCCAAGGTAAGGGGCCGGGCGTGGTCAGGAACTCAGGGAGAGCAGGTCAGAGTGCTGGCAGGAACAGGTTACCAACAATGTTGCTCCCACAACCTGGGACTGGGCTGACTGGCCTGTATCTCCTCTGAGGCCTAGGGCAGTCCCGGCCCACAGGTGACTCGCCTCTCCTTGCCTTAAGGCGAGCACTCCTCCTGTGAGAACTTAGTTCCCTCCGCCTCTCTACCTGCAGGCAATGGGTCCTTGATCACCTCCGGAGCCAGAGCGGATTCAGCTGGTGTCTGCTCCTGAGGACCCGGCACAGGTGCAGGCCCTTCAGATTCAAGCCCCTGCCCCGGCTTAACCGGCCCTGGAGACGGGGACTCCTGTGCAGGCTGGGACTCCTCAGGTTCAGCCTCTGAATCAGATTCCCAGGCCATCACAGGGCAGCTGCTCTGGTTGCCATTGCTTATCTTCTTGGCAGGAGGTCTCAGCTAATTCATCTCTCCTCATCTGTGGGCCTCTGGAAGGCGAAATGTTTTAAAATTGCCGCTTCCACTCAGGACAGTTATTACTTTAGCCATTTGACCAATGAGGTGGACGGAAGGCAGCTGGGGTTCAGCAGCGGCTCAGTTTCTATCTTGGCTTATGGACAAATTTGGGGAGGAAGGGGAAGGTGCTGCTCTGGTAGAGGGAATAAGTATACCTAATAGGGAATCTTTCTAGGCACATGTGCTGATGGCTTGGTGCTATGAAAGTATTTTTTAAAAATAATGGATTAATCTATTAAAAACCAAATGATTAATTAAGTCAAATTTATTTCATCGACTTGATCAGATTAGTTGCTAATTAAAACCCTATGACTTTAAACCAAAAGGTCATTTATGTGAACGTTACAAGTTCTGGGAAGGGGAAAGCATATTCATCATCATCATTTCATATCTGTAAACACAGTATTGTTCCCAAACCTCTGGCTAGCAACAGCAGGAATACTTTCAATGTGCTGTATCGAGTCCATCATGCACTGACTTCACAAAGCAACCTAGATAATTTTTCCACCTTTGTGACCTGGTTCTGAAATAAATGTGGTCCAACATCCAGCACTCATTGCTCAGCTTCCAACTTTTGGTTTTGCATGAACTATTACTGCCATCAAAATAGGCAGATTACAAGAAAGGACTTTGATGCTACTGGGAATCTCCTAGTTTTAGTTATAGTTTATTTATTTAGAAACATTTTATCCCACTTTTCATCGTCATTGATCCCATGGTGGTGTACAAATGTATTATGGGAAAACAAACAAACAAACAAACAAACAAACAAACAAACAAACAAACATATAAGCATAATGCATGGGAGAAGCAGAACCAATACTCGATTCAATTAAAAAGCATAAAACCATAAAATGCTATAGATGGTTCTATAAAATCACAATACTTAAAAGTCTGGGGAAATACCGCACTTTTCCATGTAGGGGTGATGGGTGATTGGTTGCAGCCGTGAGCTGTCAATTTGTAGTGTGATTGGTTGCTGTGTCAAGGGCTGCTGAGAAATGCCCCCAAAATAAAAAAAGCTCAACAACTTTGGGCCATTTTCTGAAATTGCAGTTCCCCAAAATAGGGGGCGTGTTATACACAGAAAAGTACGGTAATTACTGTATTGGCCTGAATATAAGCCTCACTTCCCCCCCCCCCCAATTCCAACCATGAAAAGTTAAAGTGCAGCTTATATTTGAGACCTTATGGTATGCAACCAGGAGCGCGGGACAAACAGTGCCAGGAGAGTGGCAAAGCGGTGCCTGTCCCTTGCGTAGTCTCCCGTCCTCTCCCCCAAGGCCAGGAAGGGAGAGAGCGAGAAAGGGGAAAGGCCGCCGGCAACACAGCTCGGCTCCCCCCCCCCCCCGCCACGTATGCAGCCAGGAGTAGAGAGGAATGGAGCAGCTTATATTCGGATTTTTTGGGGGGGGGGTTCCCTCCACCCCTTCAATTTTAAAGGTGTGGCTTATATTCAAGCAGCTGACAAAAGGATAACAGCACAAGCACCAGCTGAACTTCCAAAGGGGGGCCATTCGGGGCACTCTCACCGAGAAAGCCCAAATGAATCAGCCCTAGTTGCTGTTGAATCAGCACTGTTGTAAGCCACCACCACGACTTGGTTATACAGTGGTGCCTCGCAAGACGAAATTAATTCGTTCCGCAAGTTTTTTCTTCTTGCGAGTTTTTCGTCTTGCGATGCACGGTTTCCCATAGGAATGCATTGAAAATCAATTAATGCGTTCCTATGGAAACCGACTTCAGACCAGGTCCAGGGACAATCTGTCCCCCGACCTCTTCTGAAGGCTGGGGGGGGGGGCGAAAGTCTTTGCTCCCCCCCCCCAAGGCAGCATTTTAAAATCGCCCCGGACAGCGGAGGACTTCTCCGCTGTCCGGGGCGATTTAAAAGCCCTCCCGGGAAGGCAGCCAGGGGGGACAAAGATTTTCGCCCCCCGCCAGCCTTCCCCTCTTTTGAAGCAAGGGGCGGAGGGGAGAAGATCGCTTCTCCCCGTTGCCACCCCTTGCTTCAAAAGAGGTCCGGGGGGAGAGAGAGGAAGGCGCACGCCTTTCCCTCTGTCCCCTCTTTTGAAGCAAGGGGCGGCAACGGGGAGAAGATCGCTTCTCCCCGTTGCCACCCCTTGCTTCAAAAGGGGTCCGGGGGGAGAGAGAGGAAGGCGCGCTTTTCCCTCTGTCCCCTCTTTTGAAGCAAGGGGCGGCAACGGGGAGAAGATCGCTTCTCCGCGTTGCCGCCCCTTGCTTCAAAAGAGGTCCGGGGAGAAAGGGGAAGACGCCAGCATTTTAAAAAACCTCGGGACAGCGGGGGACTTCTCCGCTGTCCGGGGCGAATTTAAAATGCTGGCGGGCGGCAGCGAAGCCTTCGCTGCCGCCTGCCAGCATTTTAAAAAACCTCGGGACAAAGGAGAAGTCCCCCGCTGTCCCGGGGTTTTTTTAAATGCTGCTGGGCGGCAGCGCTGCCGCCCAGCAGCATTTTAAAATCGCCCCGGACAGCGGAGAAGTCCTCCGCTGTCCCGGGGTTTTTAAAAAACCTCTCCGCCCCCGCCAAGCTTCAGAGCAGCCTTCCGAAGCCTGGCGGCGGGAGGAGGTCTGAGGACAGTGGGCAAGACGCCCTGTCCCGGAGATTTCCCTATGGGCTTTCGTCTTGCGAAGGAAGCCCATAGGGAAATTCGTTTTGCGAAGCGTCTCCAAAACGGAAAAACCTTTCGTCTAGCGGGTTTTCCGTCTTGCGAGGCATTCGTTTTGCGGGGTACCACTGTATAGCAGTTTACAATACTTACACTAAAAAAAATTAGAATAAAAAAGGTATTGTAGTTTTCTCTCTTTTTTTTTTAATTGGATTTAATTCATTATAAAACAAAGACAACATATAAAACATAAATACACAGAGAAAAAATACATAAGACAAACTTAAAAATAATAATAATAAAGAGAGAAAAGGGAAAAAAAAGAGAGAAAAAGAACATCACCTGACATAAGACATCAACAAATTACCTTACATTAACTTACACAACACTAAATTGACTTCCCTTCATCTCGGTTTCGGAATGTGTTAAGAATTTCTCTATCTGCAGGTTCTTTTCCTCAGAAAACTCTTTGCGTCACAGGCGTTATGTCACACCTACTGTGGTTTTTAAATTTTTTACTTCTGTTTCCATGTATACCATAAATTTATTCCATTCGTTATTCAACTTTATGCCTTTTTGGTTTCTTATTTTCTGTGTCATTTTTGCCAATTCTAAATAATCCAATAGTTTAGATTGCCACTCATTTATGGTTGGGGTTTTTGATGTCTTCCAATTCTGCGCTATTAAAGTTCTGGCAGCCACTGTTGCATACTGGAAAAGTGTTTGATCTTCCTTTTTGATTTCCTCTCCAATTATCCCCAGCAGAAATGCCTCGGGGGTTTTTATGAAGGTGTATTTAAGGATTTTTTTTAGCTCATTATAAATAGATTCCCAGAATTTCCTGATTACCTCACACGACCACCACATGTGATAAAAGTCACCCTTCTTGATCTTACATTTCCAGCATAATTTATCACCAGTTTTGTATATTTTTTCCAATTTTACAGGCGTGATATACCACCTGTACATCATTTTATACATATTTTCCCTGAGTGTTATACATGCCGAGAATCTCATTCCTTTATTCCATAATGCCTTCCATTTATCAAACTCTATGTTATGTCCAAGGTCCATTGCCCATCTCACCATTACCTCCTTTACTTCCTCATCCTTAGTGTCCCATTCAAGCAACAGGCTATACATTTTCGATAGGAGTTTTGTTTTGCTCTCTAGTATTTCAATCTGGAATCTAGATTTTTTCTCACTCATACCATTCTTTTTATCTTCAGTCCATATAGAGTTGATTTAGTGAAATTGGATCCAACCTGTCAATTTGTTTTTTATTTCTTCATATGGCCTAATCCTCCAACCATTCTCTGTTTTTACTAGCAAGTCTTCATAGGTCCACCTTTCTCCTTCGATGTTTGTTTTTTTTATTGTTAGAATATCAATTGGTGATAACCACCAAGGGGTATTTTGTTCCAGTAATTTTTTGTTTCTATCCCACACTTCTAGCAGCGACCCTCTAAAAATGTGGTTAGAAAATCCTTTATGGACCTTTCCCTTGTTGCGCCATAGGTAAGTGTGCCAACCAAATCTTAAGTTAAATCCTTCTAAGTCTAACAGGTCTTTATTTTTAATAATAATCCAATCTTTAACCCAACAAAGGCACGAGGCTTCATAGTATAACTTTAAATTTGGAACCGCGAATCCTCCCCTATCTCTTTGATCTGTAAGTAATTTGAATCTAATTCTTGGTCTTTTTCCTTGCCAGATAAATTTAGAGAGTATTTTCTGCCAGTCTTTAAATATTGAGGTTCCCCTGATTATCGGTATATTTTGGAATAAGAATAGCAATTTCGGTAATAAACTCATTTTAATAGCCGCCAATCTCCCCGACCAAGAAAGTTTTATTCTGTTCCAAGTATCTAGGTCCTTCCTTATTTCTTTCCATGTAGTTATATAGTTATCTTCCATCAGATTTATATTCTTCATCGTTAACCAGATTAGGTATTGTAGTTTTCTCATTCTGCTTTTGTTTATTAGGATATGCTATTATGAGCCAATATAATATATGCTGATAAGAATAGAACTCCACAGTTAATTATGTGAGTCTAAGAAAACAATTAGACAATCGCCAGATACAACAAAAACACCAGAACTATCCTTAAAATAGCCAGTGAAAACCACCTCCTACATGTGTGTGGGGGGGGGGGAGACCAATGCAGAAAGAGCAAAGAGGAAGCCATCAAATTACGCATGTTATCCAGGAAATTCATTGTTGGTTATCATGGTAGGAAAAACCAACACCACAAGAGCTGAGTAACTGCTTTCTGTGCAAGAAATCATAATAATAACAATATTATTATTATTATTATTATTATTATTATTATTATTATTATTATTATTATTATTATTTATACCCCGCCCTCCCCGGCCAAAATCAGGCTCTGAGTGGCTAACATCAATTATATAACACATCAAGATAAAATCAAACAAAAAATTAAAATGCATCCTAGAATCAAATGAGAATCAGAGTAAAATCTAATCAGATGGCAACCCGCAGATTAGGGTTGGGGACCTTAAATGCTCACCAGGCCCAACTGTTTATACTGATCTTGTATTAGCCTGTGACAAAAAGTTGGAAGGTCACTTTCATACAAGTTCTTATGGGGGAAAGGGGAGTCAGACTGAACCCCAACCAAAGGCCTGGCGGAATAGCTCCATCTTGCAGACCCTGCGGAAAGATGTCAAGTCCCGCAGGGCCCTGGTCTGTTGTGGGAGAGCATTCCACCAGGCCGTGGCCACGGCCAAAAAGGCCTAGGCCCTGGTCAAGGCCAGTCTAATCTCCTTGAGGCCCGGGACCTCCAAGATGTTATTATTTGCAGACCGTAAGGTCCTCCGAGGGGCATACCAGGAGAGGTGGTCCCGTAGGTACAAGGGTCCTAGGCCATATAGGGCTTTAAAGGTTAAAACCAGCACCTTAAACCTGATCCTGTACTCCACCGGAAGCCAGTGCAGCTGGTATAGCACCGGATGAATGTGATCCCGTGGCGGGGACCCCATAAGGAGCCTCACCGCAGCATTCTGCGCCCGCTGGAGTTTATGGGTCAGCTTCAAAGGCAGCCCCACGTAGAGTGAATTACAATAATCAAGCCTTGGGGTGACTGTCTATGGATCACAGTGGCAAGATCAGGGCAAGAGAGGGACCAACTGTATAGCACGGCGGAGATGGAAAAATGCCCCTTTGATGGGCACACTATGCTAATTAGCCAGAGGTAAATCCCATTGTTTATATTACAATTGTCCCACAAAGAATGTTTAAAAAGTACTATGATCAAGACTCCCAAGAACACAACATTGTAATTAGACTCCAACAGGGCCATCCCAGCTGGAAATTCTTTAGTACAATTTCTCTTTGATTCTCTTAACTCCTGCTTGCCATTCTCAGATAACTGATGGAAAAGATAGGGACGGCCAAATATAATGGAGGAGCTGCCTTAAATGGGTTGGTGTGCTTCCACAGTCTTCAAAAGCCAAAGAGGAGTACAGCCTTACCAGGAGCTAAATGTCAGGATCAATGGATGTCTTGGGACAGGAGTTAAAAAGACTTGCCCTTCCTTTTCATCTGACACTGTTCTCCTTTTAATCTGACAGCCTGAATTCAAATTCAAAGTGGAATTTGAATCCATTGCCTTGCTGACAATTTCATTTTCCAGAAGGTGGAAAAAGCAACAAGGAGATCATCTTCTTGGACCTGGTTCTCACCAACAGGGAAGAACTGATCACCAAAGTGGAAGTACCGTATTTTTCGCACCATAGGGCGCACCTAGTTTTCAGACGGGGAAATCAATAAAAAAAAAATCTTTTTCCCCCCAGCCCCAAAGAGCAGCGTACAGGCTGCGCACAACCTCTCCCTGCTGGAAGGGTTGCGGGCAGCTATGGCACAAGCCAAGGCAGCAAGCGAGATGGATCCCGCTCGCTGCTTTGGCTTCCTCTTTAGCCCCACGCAGGGGACGCAGGTGGCGCTGTGGGTTAAACCACAGAGCCTAGAGCTTGCCGATCAGAAGGTCGGCAGTTCGAATCCCCGCAACGGGGTGAGCTCCCGTTGCTCGGTCCCTGCTCCTGCCAACCTAGCAGTTCGAAAGCACGTCAAAGTGCAAGTAGATAAATAGGTACCGCTCCAGCAGGAAGGTAAACGGCGTTTCCGTGTCTGCTCTGGTCCACCAGAAGCGGCTTAGTCATGCTGGCCACATGACCCGGAAGCTGTACGCCGGCTCCCTCGGCCAATAAAGCGAGATGAGCGCCGCAACCCTGGTCACGACTGGACCTAATGGTCAGGGGTACCTTTACCTTTACCTTTAGCCCCACACAACCTCTCCCTGCCGAGAGAGGCTGCGTGGAGCTAAAGAAGCCACAGCCCCATGCAGCCTCTCCCTGCAGGAGGGGTTGCGCGCGGCTATGGCACAAGCCAAGGCAGCCAGCGGGATGGATCACGCTGGCTGTTTTGGCTTCCTCTTTAGCCAAAAGGGGGGTTACGCGCGACTATGGCACAAGCCTGCATTCGCTCCATAGGATGCGCACACATTTCCCCTCAATTTTTGGAGGGGGAAAACTGCGTCCAATAGAGCAAAAAATATGGTACTCAGAAACTTCAGAGGAAATAATCATGCCCTCCTAGGTTTCATGATACAGAGGCAAGGGAAAGCGAACATTCTGGACTTTAAGAAGGCCAATTTCAAAAAGCTTAAGGAGCTACTAGGTGAGATCCCATGGTCAGAAATACTCAAAGAGAAGGAAGTCCAAGATGGATGGGAGTTTCTTAAAGGAGAAATACTGAAGGCCCAAATGCAGACAATTCCAACATGAAAGAAAAGTGTGAGGCATCTCAGGAAACCAGTGTGGCTGCATAAGGAGCTTACAGATGAGCTGAGAATTAAGGGCATTATTATTATTATTATTATTATTATTATTATTATTATTATTACTACTACTATTTTTGTGACAGCAGTCACAAAATTAAAAGACGCCTGCTTCTTGGGAGGAAAGCAATGACAACCCTAGACAGCATCTTAAAAAGCAGAGACATCACCTTGCCAACAAAGGTCCGTATAGTAAAAGCTATGGTTTTCCCAGTAGTGATGTATGGAAGTGAGAGCTGGACCATAAAGAAGGCTGATCGCCGAAGAATTGATGCTTTTGAATTATCAAACGCATCCATTCTTAAGGAAATCAGCCCTGAGTGCTCACTGGAAGGACAGATCGTGAAGCTGAGGCTCCAATACTTTGGCCACCTCATGAGAAGAGAAGACTCCCTGGAAAAGACCCTGATGTTGGGAAAGATTGAGGGCACAAGGAGAAGGGGATGACAGAGGACGAAATGGTGGGACAGTGTTCTCGAAGCTACCAGCATGAGTTTGACCAAACTGCGGGAGGCAGTGGAAGACAGGAGTGCCTGGCGTGCTCTGGTCCATGGGGTCACAAAGAGTCAGACATGACTAAACAACTAAACAACAACATTATTATTACTATTATTACTGGCCAATGGATCCAGATTTGTATCTATAAATTCATCAGCATAAAGCAACAGCTGGGCTCAGCTTTGTCTCCAGAAGCTATTCACCAGTGCCAGCCAGAGCTAAATTTGCAAAACTAAACATGTCAAATAGCAGCACTCCAGAATAAGTATACCAATGTGCTTAGCAAGAATTTCAAGCATTAAAAGTAGTTTGCAACTCTACAATTCTATGATCCTGTTCTCACAGTGGCTGTCCGGATGCCTGTGAGAAACCAGTGAGCAGAACGGCCTATAGCACTTGTGGAGAATTTGAAAATAAAACCCTTAGATAATTTTTTCTCAAGTAATTATATTGTGGTCCAAACAACAGAGGTGACAAGAGATCTGTTAGGAGACTGAGGGTAGGGTTGCTCTGAGTGAAATGAATAAAAAGTGAGGACAGAAGGTTGGTCAGTCAGAGACACAGAGTGTGTCAGAAGATTGTTACAAGGAGGTGAATCTGATTTCAGAGTGACAGGAGATATCAAGATTGTCCAGAGAAGAGAGAAAAGCAGCAGGAGGAGAGCTAAATTATGAATTTATGTAAATGGAAGCTGAGAAAGAAGAAGCCGTAAGAACACGAAAACATCTGAAGCAGTCCTTCAAGGAAGATCAAAATCCAGGCATCTGTTAGCTGTAAAAAGCTGACCTGAAGACATTGTGGTATCCTCAGAGAGTGGCAACTAATTTAGCCTTTTCTGTTCTGAATCTTCAGCAGTTTGATCTGACCATTTGTGTCCCTTCTTTTTCTCTTTTGGCTAGAGAGATGGAATAAGTTAACATTTGAACTTTCAGTCAGAAATATAAAAGTTCCCTCAAGTATTCTGAGCTACACCTGTATTTGGAGTGTCCCATTTGTGCTGGTTTCACAAATCCCTGGTTTAATATTTCTGAAATATTAAGCAGAATATAAATGTGTTAAAATAAAATAAATAAATAAGTTGTATTATTTGTTTATTTTAGGCATTTATTTTAGGCTATTTTAGCTGAGAAGTTCCCAGAGCTTGTGTTACATTCAAACACAAAATCACTTTTTAAAACACAATTAAAGCAGTATTCATAGAATCATAGCATTGTAGAGCTGGAATGGCCATAAGGGTCATTTAGTCCAATCCTCTGCAGTGCAGGAAACCTTTTGCCCAATGTAGGGCAAAGAGAACAGTCTTCCATTTTAGCTGCAATGAGCACCAAGACTGTCATGGTTTCAAAGAGGCTTTTGAGAGTCAGGTGCACCAATTAAGAAAAACTGACATTTGACAAACCTTTTATCTGGAAGCATCTATACATTAACTCAAAACTTAATAAATAAAAGTCTGTTCAATAGTTCTGGTAAAAATCTTTCTATACAAATGCTCACTCAATATTTAAATATTTTGCAGCATAATTTACAAAGTCTTTTTTATTTTAGAAATGTTTATAAATATCACAATCTATTTATAAATCATAATGCTGGCTTTATTATTTCAGTATATTGCCTGGACAAGCAGATGTGCCCATAAACTGGAGGCACACACACAGAAGGACACAAAACTTCATAATTTCCCCCACAGCTCACATCGCTAAACAATAAGTATGGCATAATACACAAGGTCTATTTTGCAAGCTGCCCATCTATTGCAGCCTATCTCCAGGACTAGCAAACTGGCAAATCAGCAGATCTCAGATTATATTCCTGACTAGAGAAGAAAAGAAAAGAAAATCAGTCATGTTTTTAAAACCAGGACACATCTGCCCATCTAATTTTACTGATCGATTCAGTGCAAGTTTAAAAATAATAAGACAATTTGCCTTGTTATGTTCATTCAGTATTTGAACACCCTTAAGCAATATCCTTAAGGGATGCAGGTGGCGCTGTGGTCTAAACCACAGAGCCTAGGGCTTGCCGATTAGAAGGTGGCAGTTCGGAGGTAATGCCGTTTACCTTCCCACCGGAGCGGTACCTGTTTATCTACTTGCACTTTGATGTGATTTCAAACTGATAGGTTGACAGGAGCAAGGACCAAACAACGGGAACTCACCCCGTCACAGGGATTCAAACCACCAACCTTCTGATCGGCAAGCCCAAGGGGCTCAGTGGTTTAGACCACAGCGCCACCCGCATCGGCTTATATTCAGGACCTTATGCCATCAGCAAAGTGGTGCGCCCCCCCCCCCCAAGGAAGCAGCCCAGGAGCGTGGCTACTCTCTGCTCCAAAGCCTTCCAAAAGCCGTGGAAACGAAGGGGGGAAGCGGGGGAGCCACACTGCTTTGCTGGCAGCTCCCCCCCCCCTTATCTCCAGTGGCAGGCTGCGTGCCTTTGCCCTGCGCTCCCAGACTGCTCCGGGGGGGGGGAGTTGTGCAGCCCCCAGGAAGCAGCCTGGGAGCATGACCGCCCACTGCTCCCCAGCCTCCCCTGAGCTGCCGGAAAGAAGCGGGGAAAGAAGCTGTCTTCTTTTTTGCAATTTTATTGTTTACACTACTTGCTAATGCTTAGTGGTCTATATGGATCAGGCCAGTGGCCCATGTAGTCCAGCATTCGGTGTGCAGTGACCAACCAGATGCTGATGGAAAGCCTGCAAGCAGGACCTGAGTGCAACTCCCGGAACCTGGTCTATGGAGGTCACATTGCCTCCAAAAGTGGAGCAGCCACTCACAGCTTTATCCTCCATGGATTTGTCTAATCATTTATAGCCATTCACCACCTCTTGTGTGAGTGAATTCTATAGTCCAGCTATATGCTAAACACTTTCTTTGTCCTGATACTTCCAACATTCAGGCTTCTTGGTGTCCCCACGTTCCAGTATTATGAGAGACAGAGAGAGCACTTTCATCTTACCGCACAATTCATTCACCTCTATCATGTCTTCTCTTACTCACTTTTCTCTAAACTGAAGTGTTCCGCATGTTGCTGCCATGCCTCACTGGAGAGCTGCTTTTTGAGGCAAGGGGACCAGAACTCAATTTCCTTTTCTGAGGTGAAACATTCCAACTGCAGTAGTACCTTAGATTCTTACAATTGGCTGTTTTACTTTCCACTCCTTTCTTAAAGAACTCAGGAATTCACCTTTCTCCAGCTGCCACACTCTGGGTTGAGAGAAGAGTTAAGGTTAAGAGTCCTCTCGCCTTTCCCACCTGGTCCTGATGGCGCCCACTGCATATTAGACAGTTGTCTTCTCTATTGTCTTTTCAAGGCCTCCTAAAGATGGTAACTGTCTTGGATTTGAATTGATGTTAATGTATGTGCTGTTGTTGTTTTAAACTTTCTATATTTACATTTTTAAAATTGTCCTTATATATGGAATTCTTTAACTGTTTTCTTTATGTAACTATTTTATATAGGTTAGTTTATTGAAAATTGCTTTGGGATTTCTCATGGGAACAGATTCATAAAATAAATAAATAAATGACTTGCACCAGGTTTTTAAAATAAAAAATACATTAATTTATGAGGGATCTACTTGAACTGTCCTTAAAATAAAGTACAATAAATGTCTGAAACGGTACAATACAAGTGCATCGATTCAGAGCAATCCCATGTGAGTCTCTAGAACAGAGCTGGGGAAGCCCAGGCCTAAGGGCGAAATGCAGCCTTCCAGACCTCCCTCCCTGTCTCTGGGACCAGCAGTGTTGCGTCGCTCACTGGCGCCTGGGGCAGCATACACACACACGCCGGGCAGATGCGGGACACGGAGGGTGAACAGAACCCACCGTGCCAGCCCAGCCCTTGCCACCGGAGCCTGGGGGGGGCAGTGCACTGCCAGCCTGTCCGCACAGGGAGGAGCCCGGCTGGCAGACGCGGCGCTTGGAGGCAACTCTCCCCCAACGCTGGCCAGGCAGCCCTCCAGTGAGGGGCCTGGGGACACAGAGGTGAGGCCAGACTGGGCTCTGGGGCCCAGAGACCCCCCAGAACCAGGTGGGGCAGGATAGGACAGGGATCCCTGTGTGTGGGCGCCTGGCTTGCGCTCCCTAAAAGTTGTGTGCCCGGGGCTATGGCCCCCGAGCCCCCACTACGGTCCTGCCTGGGTCTCTCTTCAGGCCATGCCCTCTCCTCAACCTCCACCGCCCGTTCCACATCCTCCAGGAGTCTTCTTGCCTGGCTAGGATGTGTCCCCCTTGCATGGCAGGGAGTTGTACTAAGTAACCCTCAGGATCACTTCCAACTCTACGTTAACACCTTGTGTGCCTGGATTGGGGGGGGGGGGTATAAAAAAGGCTGCAAGAATTACATATAGGAACTTACTTACCATAGAAAGGTAAGATTGACGCCTGCTGTCCCTCTGCCTCAGCCCAGCCCACCACTGCCATGTGGCCCCCAAATCGTTGCCCATTCCGGGGGGAATATGGCTCTCGGGTTGAAAAGGATTCTGCATCTTCTCAAGCATGAGAGGCTATGGAGCCCCTGAGATGCTTGGTGGGGGGCTGCCCACAGAAGAGCAGTAGCGGCCAGTATGGTGGGGCACACTCTTCTGACCCTGGCGTTGCCATAGCTTGCCTCAGGTGTGGGGAACCGTTAGCCCTCCAGAGCTTGCGGAACTGCATCTCTCATCATCCCCAGGAAGCATAGCCAGTGGCCAGGGATGCTAGGAAGAGTACCTCTGCAACATTTGAAGGGAAAGCTCCCCACACCTGGCCTACCTGGATGGTTCTGAGGAGGAGGAGCCAGGGCCATGTGGATGCGCTGACAGAGCCAACTTGGTTTCCCCACTGGTTCTGCCAAACAGCCCAAACTTCACCACCACTCTGCCCCTCCACAGCAGACAACAACACTTTTGTAGCAGTCAGGTTGCATAACACTTTCAAATACAGTGGTACCTTGGGATACATACGCTTCAGGTTACTGACTCCGCTAACCCAGAAATAGTACCTCGGGTTAAGAACTTTGCTACAGGATGAAAACAGAAATCGTGTGGCGGCGGCAGGAGGCCCCATTAGCTAAAGTGGTACCTCAGGTTAAGAACAGTTTCAGGTTAAGAATGGACCTCCAGAACAAATTAAGTTCTTAACCTGAGGTACTACTGTAGAAAGTTAAAAACTTTAGATCTCATGGAATGTTTTCAACAAAATGGTCCCCACCCCACCCCAGACAATTGCTTCTCATCCTTTTTGGATGCTAGGTTTTTATGTAATAATAATAATAATAATAATAATAATAATAATAATAATAATAATATATACCCCGCCCATCTGGCTGGGGTTCACCAGCCACTCTTGTACTCGGAGCAGGGCCTTTTCACTGGTAGCTCCAGGCTTTCCCTGGAAATAGGTTTCAAAAAGCAGAAACACTCATTCCACCTAGCTTTTGGGTATACATTCTTTTCTGGAGAGTACTGGTGGTATTTTTTCTGCTGCTTTTATTTTTCTCTGTTTGGATTTTAGGATGTTTTGTCAGTTTCACTTTGTGTGTATGTATGTCATAAATAATCTTTTATTCTGCAAAGCATTTTCACCCTTTTCAGACATTTGAAAGGGACTTCTAAAAAAGCATTAGCTAGATGCCAATGTGCACACAGTAACTTTTCCCTCCCAGTTGAAGGAAACCCTACTTATGTGCATCTGCACATGCACTAGTCTCCCTTTCCAAATGATGCAAATTTGCACAGCTGACATGAATCTACACTTTCCCCTTTTTTTCTTTCCTTTTTTCTGCATCACTTTACTTCTTTATAGGTAATTCAAATTATTTCAGCAAAATATTAATACCCCCCCCCCCAAATGTATGTCAGTGTCTGGAGGCCGAGCCCACTGGAGCAGTCTTGGGTGCTCCTGCGTGTGTTTTGTACTGAACAACGAAAGAGGGCTTTTGAAAACTTTCTTTAAACTTTTTAAACAAGCAGCTGCCTTGCAGCAGACGAGTGCTCTGACGTTCCCAAAGCATTTTCGTTGGGTAGCCTGCGCTCTTCTTGTATGGCTTAAGCAGAGCTGGAGGGGTTTTCCCCGGGGAAGCTGCCCGGGGGTCCCTGAGGCGCCCAGAGCGGGGGCCAAGTCCTGCCTTGGAGCGGCGGCGAGAAGCCTGCTGCTTTCTCCCCGGCTTCGCGACGGCCCCTTCCTCTGCCCCCTTTGAGCCGGAGAGGCAGAGCGCGAACCGGGAGCATCTTCCTTACCTTCCTCGCTCAGGGTCCACGGCAGGGTCGCCGGCTCGGACGCGTAGCCACAGGCGCTGCCGTCGAAGGCGCACGAGCCGGCGGGCGGGAGGCGCAGGGCTCCGGAGACGCGCAAGGCTGCGGGGACAAAGCGAGCGCGCTCAGTCGGCGGGAGGAGCCCGGAGAAGCCCCAGCTCGGCCCGGGGGAGAGCGGCGGCCGGGCCGGCTCTCGGGCACCTGCTTACCTTGCACCGCGAGGAGACCCAGCAGCAGCAGCATCGCGTCCCTCGGAGGAAGGAGAGGCGCGGCGGCGGCGGCGAGGAAAGGCTGGCCCGCCCCGCCCGAGGCGCCGAGGGGGAAGCGGCGTTAAAAGGCCGGCGGGCTGGAGGGGGCGGAGGAGGGAGGAGGGCTGAGCTTGGCTCGGCGGCGGCGGCGGCGGGAGGAGGAAGGCGGCCCGCCAGCCCAGCAGCTGCTGCCCGGCCGGCGGCGAGGCGCCCGCCCAGGGACGGAGGCCCTGCCCAGGTCTCCCTGGGGGCCGCGCAGCGCCAGGGGAAGGGCGAGCCCCGGGGCCGGAGTCCGGCTGCCTCTCCACACGCCCCCCCCCTCGCCAGTGCCCCAGAAGTGTAGGGTCGACGCGGGGCTGGGAATGGCAGCGGGGGCTCGGAGGAAACGCCACTTCCCGGGCGGGCGGGGGCTCGGAGGACTTGCAGCCCGGCTTGGTCTGCGCCTGGGGGGGGGGGGGCGAGCCCCCTTCCACGCCACTTCATGGGGCCGCTTGTTCGAGAGCATCATCTCGGTTTCATGCCTTGCTTTTCAACCTTTGCAGTCTGCTATGTACTGAAGTTCTCACCCTGGGCCAGCAGGGGGATACTGTAGATAGTTTTCACTCAGGTCCACATATGCAAATAAGGGATTGAAAGTGGCGTTCAGTGATTGGATAGTTACAGAAAATGGTTACTGTTGCACTCTAGTGGAGCTCTATATAAGCAGGCTGGCTGAACCCTTCAGTTCAGTTCTGTTCTGGCCTGTGAATAAAGAGGAGCTGTTTCAAGAATCGCTGTGTCTCTGCTATGTCAACCCACAACATAACACTGGCGATGAGGATGGGATCGATGGACATCAGAGCACAGCCAGATGCGGCCATCCTCTGAACTGAGCTGAATCATTGAGCGAAATCACTGAACAGAACCAATTCGGAGCTGGCTGTTCTGGCTAGAGCACTGTCTTCCATCCATTGCCCTTCACGCCGGCATCGGAATGATGGCTTTACTTGTGCCTCTACTGCCATTTGCGCCAGCCTCTGAATCATGGGACTCCTACCTCGCTCAGTTTGACTGCTACCTCCAAGCCAACGAGCTGACGGAAGTGTCAGAGGAGCGTAAGCGGGGCCTATTCCTCAGCCTCTGTGGGCCCGAGGTGTTTGAGACATTGGTTGCGCCTCAAGCAGTCCAGGCAGCGCCATGGGACACGATTCAATAGAAGCTCCGCAACCACTACGCGCCAAAGCCGTCCAAGCCGACTCGGCCCCGAACACACTGACCAGATGCTTGGAAGCTGTGGCTGGATGGTTTCGTGGGAGCCGATTGAAACTAAATCCTTCAAAGACAGAGGTCCTATGGCTGGGTCGGGATGACATGGGAATGAGGGATCAACTCCCTTCTCTTGCGGGGGCCCAATTACTGCCATTGCCTTCCGTTAAGAGTTTGGGTGTAATCCTTGATGCCTCCCTTTCCATGGAGGCGCAAGTTACAGCAACAGCCAAGGCGACATTTTTCCACCTTCGCCACATCAAGCAGTTGGTCCCTTACCTTTCCTGCCCCGACCTGGCCCCGGGCAGGCGGTGACGTCATTCATTCAGCCAGCAAGGCGGCCGGGCCGGCCTTTCAAAGGTACAGCAGCAAACTCCTTGCAGATTTGGCTTTTTTGCTGCATGCAAGTTCTGAAAGAAATGGGAGTGCCATTCTTCAGTCTCATCAGTCTCCTGAGAAATCTCTATGTGGGACAAGAAGCTACAGTTAGAACTGGATATGGAACAACTGATGGGTTCAAAATTGGGAAAGGAGTACGGCAAGGCTGTATATCATCTCCCTGGTTATTTAACTTTTAAATAAAGGGAGGTTTAGGGTCAGTTTCCCTTATCCTTCCCAGGTTAGTAAGCCCCATCTGGCCATAGTCAAATGTCATAGTCAAAGGACAAATGTCAATTTCCCATTTTTTCCCAATCACAAATTCAGTTCCATGTTTGATTTTCAGGGTGGTGGGGGGGCGTTTGCTTATTTCTTAAAAGTTCTAACCCAAAACCCGCATTTTCGTATGCAATTTTGCTCATAGACACGTTTTGCAAGCAATTTCCTGTAATATACTGCAATGCAGTTTTCTGCCATTCGTTTCAATGTCCACTTTAGCCTAATTTAGACATTTCGGCATACGCTGGGCTGGATTTGCTAAATTCAGAGAAGTGTGACTTTCAAAGGATAGCCATTGTTTTGGTTTGCCTATTGTTTCAGGAAACATGAAACAAGTCCACTTATTTATTCAGTGAAGTGTAAAAAGGTAAAGGGACCCCTGACCATTAGGTCCAGTCGTGACCGACTGGGGTTGCGGCGCTCATCTCGCTTTATTGGCTGAGGGAGCCGGTGTTTGTCCACAGACAGCTTCCGGGTCATGTGGCCAGCATGACTAAGCCGCTTCTGGCAAACCAGAGCAGCGCGCGGAAACACCATTTACCTTCCCGCCAGAGCGGTACCTATTTATCTACTTGCACTGGCGTGCTTTCGAACTGCTAGGTTGGCAGGAGCAGGGACCGAGCAACGGGAGCTCACCCCATTGCGGGGATTCGAACCGCCGACCTTCTGATCGGCAAGTCCTAGGCTCTGTGGTTTAACCCACAGCGCCACCTGCGTCAGTGAAGTGTATATACCTCTTAATTATCGCAAAGAGTGGCTGGGGAAACCCAGCCAGATGGGCGGGGTGCAAATAATAAATTATTATTTGGAAACTGCAACAAGTCTCTGCTCCGTTCTAAGAAGGCAGGACGCAGACAGCCCACCGCCCTGCGATGAGGGGCGCCCACTCTTGCTCACCTCCTTCGTGGCCCACTGGAAGCCTGCCACAACGCTGTCCTTGATCTTGTTGAGGTACTGCACCCCCTTGGTGATGTCCGTCAGGATGTTGGGGCCAGTGCCGTCCGGGCCGAAGCACCAGATCTTGCGGGCCTCGGCGACGTCCCACTCGTACTTCTCGGCCAGGTAACGGGCCCGTGTCTTCAGCTCCTGGCGGGCGGAGACGTCGCCTTTGTCGATGTCCTCGGCCAGGCCGTCGGAGAAGGGGCGGGCTTTCATGTACAGGCGGTTGCATACACGACGTGGCCTGTGGGAGAAGAAGACTCACTTTAGCCCAGGTCTGTCCTCCTTGCCCAAACCTTGAGCACTGCATTCCTTATCAGCTATAGCTCCGCCTTATCCATTTCTGTACTGCTTCCATGTGATTTTGATACCGGCTCTCATAGGAACGCCTTGGTTTTAAGTATGAGAGTTCGTCTGGAAGTCTGGAGCAGGGTTTTCTCCCTGCTCTGTGCAAATTCTCCCTTCTTCCTCTTACCTGCATTATTTGCGGGGAGGGGGCTTCGGCAGCAGCCCCAGCGGTGCACCAGCCATACCCTGAAAGAAAGAAGGAATACCTGAATGTGTGAATGGTCTGTCACTGACCAAACGACCAGGGACGGGGCTTCAAGAAGCCGTTGCAGGAAGTCGCGTCCCAGGTGAGCAGAGGGCTCTTGGGTTCGAATCCTGTTTCTGGCGAGGGGCGTACCGATGGGGGGCAGGGGGCGGGCTGCCCCAGGTGCTATCCTGAAGGGGGGTGACATTCCGACGCGCCCCCTGCCCGCGCCCCCCAAACCCGCAAATCGCGAGCGGCAAAGCATAGAGCGGCAAAGCAATGAAATCCCCCTGTCTGCTTACCTGTGAGGTGAGAGGCCGTTGTCTCGGCTCCAGGCCCTCCTGGGACGCGGCGGCTGCCAAGCAGAACCTTCTCCTTGCTGCAAAAGAAAGGGAGACATCAGCCGGAGCCTGGCTCCCAGCCACGCGAGCCCCAGTCTGGGGCAGAAGGGTGGGGACCTGGGAAGGGGGCATTTCATCCTACCTGATCTTATTAACTGCCCCACCCTAAATTCCTCCATGCGGGAGTCTGTGCTCCTCCCCGACCGGTCCGGCACAGAGGCAGCAGCCAAAGTCTCCCCCGGCTCCGGAATCACCCTTGAGGTGTTCCTAATGGGGGGAAACCGTGGCTGCTGCTTCTGTGCCACGTACGGCCAGGAAGGAGCCATCCCCGCACGGGGGATGGCGGGAGGGTGAGGCAGGCAAGGATCGGGAACCGCCGGGAACTGCCACGATGGTTTGGCGATCTTCGTCCCGGGAGCAGGCGCTGGAGCCTCGTTCTTGCAGGCCTCCTGCCTAAGAAAGAAACAAGCTCTGTTAATCTGATTCCTTGGAGGAGTTCCAGATAAATATATAGTAAAAGGTAAAGGTACCCCTGCCCGTACGGGCCAGTCTTGACAGACTCTAGGGTTGTGCGCTCATCTCACTCTATAGGCCGGGAGCCAGCGCTGTCCGAAGACACTTCCGGGTCACGTGGCCAGCGTGACAAGCTGCATCTGGCGAGCCAGAGCCGCACACGGAAACGCCGTTTACCTTCCCGCTAGTAAGCGGTCCCTATTTATCTACTTGCACCCAGAGGTGCTTTTGAACTGCTAGGTTGGCAGGCGCTGGGACCGAGCAACGGGAGCTCACCCTGCCGCGGGGATTCGAACCGCCCACCATGCGATCGGCAAGCCCTAGGCGCTGAGGCTTTTACCCACAGCGCCACCCGCGTCCCCAGATAAATATATAGATGATAATATTTCTTATTATCATCTATATATTTAGACATATTTATGAGCCAATTTTGTGCCCCACCCCTCACCTGCGCCCCTGGCGGGGGCCCACCTCACCACCCCCTGGCTAGGGCCCTGCCTGGACCACAGAGAAACCCTCTCCATAAAACTATAGGGATCTCTAAATCAGGTTTCCTCCTCCACCCCCAGGATCCCTGGGAAACACTTCCCCTGCCACACAAGGTCACAACATACCTCTGGATTTTCCCGGGTTTTCCTCCACCGCTGGGCTGCTGCTGCCTCCCCAAACCACGGCCCTGCAAAGGGAGAAGGACATTGTACTCTCTAGGGGGGCAGAACAAGCACCCCTGCCAGGCTGCCCATGCCCACGTCACCACAGGCTGCCAGCCTGCTCCTGCCTGGGCGCCTGACCCCCGGCTTGGAAGGAGGGGAGCGAGGGGCTGCGGCGAGACGGGACTGCAACCCCCCAACCCAGCCCTGTTTCACTCAGGTCAGCGCCATGACCTCCCTGCACATGTGGGGAATGGATTCCCCATTGAATTAACCTACCACAATCTCCAGAGGTTGTGCTCCTACAGCCTCCTTCATGTTCGGGCGCCTCAGGAGTTTTTTGTGTCCTAGGAGACAGAAAGGAAAATAAAAAACATAGGAAGAGGTTACAGGTGGGAAGACTTACAACACCTTATAGAAATGACACCAAAGAAGGATGTTCTTCTCATTATAGGGGATTGGAATGCTAAAGTAGGGAGTCAAGAGATAAAAGGAACAACTGGCAAGTTTGGCCCTGGAGTTCAAAACGAAGAAGGGCAAAGGCTAATAGAGTTCTGCCGAGAGAACAAGCTGGTCATCACAAACACTCTTTTCCAACAACACAAGAGACGACTCTACACATGGACATCACCAGATGGGCAGCATCGAAATCAGATTGATTATATTCTCTGCAGCCAAAGATGGAGAAGCTCTATACAGTCAGCAAAAACAAGACCTGGAGCTGACTGTGGCTCAGATCATCGGCTTCTTATAGCAAAATTCAAGCTTTAACTGAAGAAAGTAGGAAAAATCACTGAGCCGGTAAGATACAATCTAAATCAAATCCCTTATGAATACACAGTGGAAGTGAGGAACAGGTTTAAGGATTTAGATTTGGTGGACAGAGTGCCTGAAAAACTATGGATGGAGGCTCGTAACATTGTACAGGAGGCAGCAACGAAAACCATCCCAATGAAAAGGAAATGCAAGAAAGCAAAGTGGCTGTCCAACGAGGCCTTACAAACAGCGGAGGAGAGAAGGCAAGCAAAATGGGAGGGAGATAGTGAAAGATACAGGAAATTGAATGCAGATTTCCAAAAAATAGCAAGGAGAGACAAGAAGGCCTTCTTAAACGAGCAATGCAAAGAAATAGAGGAAAACAATAGAATGGGGAAAACCAGAGATCTGTTCAAGAAAATTGGAGATATGAAAGGAACATTTCGTACAAAGATTACCATAATAAAAGACAAAAGTGGAAAGGACCTAACAGAAGCAGAAGACATCAAGAAGAGGTGGCAAGAATACACAGAGGAATTATACCAGAAAGATATGGATGTCTCGTACACCCCAGGTAGTGTGGTTGCTGACCTTGAGCCAGACATCCTGGAGAGTGAAGTCAAATGGGCCTTAGAAAGCACTGCTAATAACAAGGCCAGTGGAAGTGATGATATTCCAGCTGAACTATTTAAAATTTTAAACGATGATGCTGTTAAGGTGCTACACTCAATATGCCAGCAAGTTTGGAAAACTCAGCAGTGGCCAGAGGATTGGAGAAGATCAGTCTACATCCCAATCCCAAAGAAGGGAAGTGCCAAAGAATGCTCCAAATACCGCACAATTGCACTCATTTCACACGCTAGCAAGGTTATGCTTAAAATTCTACAAGGCAGGCTTAAGCAGTATGTGGACCGAGAACGAAAACCATCCCAATCAAAGGAAAATACAAGAAGGGGGAGAAATGGAGGCAGTGAGATATTTTACTTTCTTGGCCTCCATGACCACTGCAGATGGTGACAGCAGTCACAAAATTAAAAGACACCTGCTTCTTGAGAGAAAAGTAATGACAAACCTGGACAGCATCTTAAAAAGCAGAGACATCACCTTGCCGACAAAGGTCCGTATAGTTAAAGCTATGGTTTTCCCAGCAGTGATGTATGGAAGTGAGAGCTGGACCACAAAGAAGGCTGATTGCCGAAGAATGGGTGCTTTTGAATTCTGGTGCTGGAAGAGGCTCTTGAGAGTCCCATGGACTGCAAGAAGATCAAACCTATCCATTCTGAAGGAAATCAGCCCTGAGTGCTCACTGGAAGGACAGATCCTGAAGCTGAGGCTCCAAGACTTTGGCCACCTCATGAGAAGAGAAGACTCCCTGGAAAAGACCCTGATGTTGGGGAAAATGGAGGGCACAAGGAGAAGGGGACGGAAGAGGACGGGATGGTTGGACACTGTTCTCGAAGCTACCAGCATGAGTTTGACCAAACCGTGGGAGGCAGTGGAAGACAGGAGTGCCAGGCGTGCTCTGGTCCAGGGGGTCACAAAGAGTTGGACACGACTAAACAACAACAAGTTGCTTTGGGAGACGATAATCAAGCATAGCCCCGTTCTGTGAAGCTTGGAGGAGGGGTGTGTGAGGCACCTGGGCTTTAGCAGCACAGTGGTGGCTCGGGTTAAGAACTTAATTCGTTCTGGAGGTCCGTTCTTAACCTGAAACTGTTCTTAACCTGAGGTACCACTTTTGCTAATGGGGCCTTCCACTGCCGCCGCACCGCCAGAGCACGATTTCTGTCCTCATCCTGAAGCAAAGTTCTTAACCTGAGGTACAGTTTCTGTAGAAGCCAAGCCCTGGCTCCATGGCTCACCTGAAGCAAGGGAATCATCTTGCTTCCAGGTTTGTAGAGAGCCTCTTCTTGCTGCGTTAAACGGCCACATTCTCGAAGAAATGGTGGCTGTGTCCAGCTCGGCTCCAGACCCCCCCCCCCTCGTGCCACCTTCTAGAACCCACCGGTCTCAACCGACTCTCACCTGCCCCCCCCTTCAAACTCCCTTTCAAAGCCTCCTTCCATCTTCTGTCTCCACCAGAATTCCACTCTCTCTCTCTCTTCCCCCTCCCTCCCTGCTTTGGAATTGTAAAATAATAATAATAATAATAATAATAATAATAATAATAATAATAATAATAATAATAATTTATTATTTATACCCTGCCCATCTGGCTGAGTTTCCCCAGCCACTCTGGGCAGCTCCCAATCAGTGTTAAAAACAGTACAGCGTTACATATTAAAAACTTCCCTTAAGATCCCTTCTGAATGTCAGGTAATTATTTATCTCTTTGACATCTGGTGGCAGGGCGTTCCATAGGGCGGGCGCCACTACCGAGAAGGCCCTCTGTCTGGTTCCCTGTAGCCTCACTTCTCGCAATGAGGGAACCGCCAGAAGGCCCTCGGTGCTGGATCTCAGTGTCCAGTGTAATAGCATCATAATACTATTGCCACACATCTCCTCTAGGTCTCCTACCTTGAGAATCCATCTTCTCTACAGGTCTCTCACGGTCATCTGACAGGCATCCCCCTTGCAGGGCATTATAAGGCTTGCTTGCAAAGCAGCACTTTGTGACATAGGCTGGCAAACAGGGGCCAGGCTGCTGGGTTGTCTGGTAGCTGAATGAAGAAAAATAAAACTAGGGGGGGGTCAATGTGTGCTGGGATGAGGCCCCCATGGGTCAGGCCAGAGGGGGCTGTTGGGGGGTGTGGTTGTGCCTTCCTTTCTTCTGCATCTTGTTCCCCCGCCCATTCCTTCTGGTGCTCGAAAGAATCATAGCATGGCAGAGTTGGAAGGGGTGCCAAGGGGCATCTAGTTCAACCCCCGGCACTGCAAGGATCCTGCCCACAGCCAGCGCCCGGCTGGGCTCCACACTCCCACCACCTTCTTACCAACTGGATGCACAGACCCCTTGCCATTCTGCATGGGGTGGAGAAAGGGGAGAGGGAGATGTTTTGCTCCCTGTCCCTCCGGACATGGATATGAGAGCCCTGTCAATATCTCAAGGGCATCCCAGGGAGGAAGATTGTCTTCTCCTGCTCCAGAGGCCCTCAGGACCTGAAGCCATGGCTTCAAGCAACCAGAAAGGAGAGTCCGACTCCAGGAAGAACTTTCTGACAGCAAGAGCTGTTTGACAGCGGGAGGAAATCCCTCGGAAGGCGGTAGACCCCCCCCTTCCTTGGAGGTTTTTCAGCAGAGCTTGGAACGGCCATCTGCCATGGGTTCTTGAGCTGAGATTCCTGCATTGCAGGGAGTTGGACTAGAGCGTGGTACTTCCAGGTTTCGACGCTCATGCATACGCCAACTCTCAAAATGATGTCACGCGCATGCGCAGAAAGGCGAAAAGCGACGCGTGTGTGTGTGCGCAGATGTGCCGTCGCTAGTTAAGTTCGCTTCTGGATGCGAACGGGGCTCCGGAACGGATCCCGTTCGCATCCCGAGGTAGCACTGTACTGTAGCATACCCGTATTTTTCGCTCTATAAGACGCACCAGACCACAAGACGCACCTAGTTTTTGGAGGAGGAAAGCAAGAAAAAAAATATTCTGAATCTCAGAAGCCAGAACAGCAAGAGGGATCGCTGCGCAGTGAAAGCAGCAATCCCTCTTGTTGTTCTGGCTTCTGGGATAGCTGCTCAGCCTACATTCGCTCCATAAGATGCACACACATTTCCCCTTACTTTTTAGGAGGGAAAAAGTGAGTCTTATAGAGCAAAAATACGGTATATTCAACACAAAAAACAGCTGCAATTTGTTTTTGACAAAGGACAGCTGGACATATAAAGGGCCCCATTACCTTCAGTAGCTTAGGGCCTCATCAATCCTAAATCCGGCCCTGCGCCAGATGTTTGGCTTCCAAAGAACGTTTGCTAACCAGAACACTCATTCCGGGGTTGCAGTATTTGGGGACCGGAATGCAAGGCGTTTGAGATCCAAGGTATAACTGTATGTTCTTTTAAATATATATTTTTCTCCGTGAAAAAGACCCTGATGTTGGGAAAGATGGAGGGTGCAAGGAGAAGGGGATGACAGAGGACGAGATGGTGGGACAGTGTTCTCGAAGCTACCAGCATGAGTTTGACCAAACTGCGGGAGGCAGTGGAAGACAGGAGTGCCTGGGGTGCTCTGGTCCATGGGTCACAAAGAGTCAGACATGACTAAACAAAAACAAGTCACCATGTTCCCTAAAGCGGTGGGGGGTCAGCTTCTCCAGACCTTACAACCAACCTCTGATTTCCCAAACTGCAACATGGAACCGATGTCCGCATTTCTGCTTACAGTTTACACTTAATGTAGAGGGGGAGGAAAGCGGGGGGGGGGAATTCACTGGCATCCCTTGGGTTTCAGACAGTACATGGGTAAAGGTATTTTAATTTCACCACCTGCAGTGATAATGGAGCCCAAGAAAGTAAAATCTCTCACTTCCTCCATTTCTTCCCTTTCTATTTGCCAGGAGGTGATGGGCCCAGTGGCCATGATCTTCGTTTTTTGGATGTTGAGCTTCAGACCGTATTTTGTACTCTCCTCTTTCACCCTCATTTAGAGGTTCTTTAATGGTGACTTTATGGGACAATAAACTCCATCACCCTTGCCGACAAAGGTCCGTATAGTTCAAGCTCTGGTTTTCCCAGTAGTGATGTATGGAAGTGAGAGCTGGACCATAAAGAATCTGGCTGATGGCCGAAGAATGGATGCTTTTGAATTCTGGTGCTGGAGGAGACTCTTGATGGTCCCATGGACTGCAAGAAGATCAAACCTCTCCATTCTGAAGGAAATCAGCCCTGAGTGCTCACTGGAAGGACAGATATTGAAGCTGAGGCTCCAATACCTTGGCCACCTCATGAGAAGAGAAGACTCCCTGGAAAAGACCCTGATGTTGGGAAAGATGGAGGGCGCAAGGAGAAGGGGACGACAGAGGACGAGATGGTGGGACAGTGTTCTCGAAGCGACAAGCATGAGTTTGACCAAACTGCGGGAGGCAGTGGAAGACAGGAAGTGCCTGGCGTGCTCTGGTCCAGGGGGTCACGAAGAGGCGAACACGACTAAACGACAACAAACTCCAACAGCTCCTAATCCTTGGGCATGCCAGCTGGGGCCCATCGAGTCCAACATTCTCTGGAAACCCAAGGCAGCTAATGTTCCTCCAGGATGCCTCCAGCTAAACTGGCCGCCATCGTGCCAAGCGTTGGGCAAATCTAGTTTAGAATGCCGTGCGCTCGGCGTTCAGGCTTGTAGACGCTTCAGAAACCAGGCATGGCAGCAAGAACTCTTGTGGAAACCTGGTTCTTGCACCATACCACACTCAGTTATTGGTTGCCTTTTTTGTTTCCTAGACCAATTCCAGGTGCTCCTTAAACTTCCTAAATCAGGAGTGGGAACTGCCCCGAGATCTACGGATGAACGGCAGTTATATGAATTTGTTAAATCATAATAATTCTGCTCGCAAGGCTGTTTCCCCCAAACCACACCCTCCCATGCTAGATAGCAAACACAGATCGCAAGGGACGGGTCGATTGTTCCTTTTTGCTTGGAGCAGTGTGTTCCCGGTGCCCATCAGCTGGTAAAATGCAGGGTTGGGACGCCCTTTGTGCAGCCAGCTGTTGGGAGCCCTCCATAAGGAATTTTGACAGGTGGAGACAACTCACGTGTACATGATGCCGTGCGATTGACCTGTGGGTTGCCCCACACAGCCAGTCCGCCCACTCGGTGGGGTCAGGTAGTAAAGATCCAGACCCCAAAGCCCAAAAGATTCCCCACCTGAATATATCTAACATGAGCCTCCCCAAACACAAACTTCAGGCTGAGTCTACCCTAAGAGCCATTAGGCTGGCAGGTACCAGCAGGCCAGATGCGGGTGGCGCTGTGGGTTAAACCACAGAGCCTAGGACGTGTGGATCAGAAGGTCGGCGGTTCAAATCCCCGCAATGGGGTGAGCTCCTGTTGCTCGGTCCCTGCTCCTGCCAACCTAGCAGTTCAAAAGCATGCCAGTGCAAGTAGATAAATAGGTACCGCTCCGGCAGGAAGGGAAACGGCGTTTCCGTGCGCTGCTCTGGTTTGCCAGAAGCGGCTTAGTCCTGCTGGCCACATGACCCAGAAGCTGTACGCCGGCTCCCTTGGCCGATAAAGCGAGATGAGCGCCACAAGCCCAGAGTCGGCCACGACTGGACCTAATGGTCAGGGGTCCCTTTACCTTTACTTTTTACCAGCAGGCCAGACTGTGTGACCTCAATGCTTGTAGATATCAGGCTGTCTCAAAAGACAATGGAGTGCACCTCCAGGGGTGAAATCAAACCACTGTGTTAGCAAGACCCAAGCATAAGCCTGGGCAGTGAATATGGGGGTCCTGCACTGCCCAGATGACAAGACTCGCTGATGGGGTCCAAAGGAAAGCAGAGCAAGACACCTGGATGCAGGTGTTGCCAGTGTAAAGCACCACCCAACCATTTTAGGGAATCCATTTAGGATTTGTGCATTTACTCCTTAACCCTTTCTTTTCCCCAAGGTATCTTTGCAAGGCATGGGAGGTATAGGATCAGTTTCCCTTTTCCTTCCCAGGTTAATAAGCCCCATCTGCCCATACCATGATTAGTGATTAAGACAAATGACAATTTGATGGAAGAAATTTAAAGAGTATTTAACTAAATATTGTGATATAAGGGAATTAGAAAATTCTTGTAACAAATAGGCTTAGGGGCAGAATAAGAATAGGTGGTAGTAAATATTAAGGATTTGAATATTAATAAGAGATGAAGATAGTAAATGAAAGGAGTGAATATTATTAGAAATATGAATTTGGAGAACTACTATACAGGGGTTATAATGAAATTTAGTTAGAGGGGATTTGAGGAAGTCAGGTATCAATGTAACGAGAATTAGAGATTTGAAGGAAGAATTCTGTTTTGTTTTTCTTTTCTTGTTGTGTGTTTTGTAATATTTTCTTTTTTTCTGTGATATGTGGAAACCAATAAAAAATGGCAGTTTGTTTCCCATTTTTCCCAATCACACATTCAGTTGCACATTTGTTTTTTGGGGTAGGGCGTTTGCTTGTTTGTTAAAAGTTCTAATGAAAATTTCTCCCAATATCCAGATTTTCATATGCAATTTTGCTCATACACATTATGCAAGCAATTTCCTGTAATATACAGTAATGCAGATTTCTGCCACTCGTTTCAATGTCCACTTTAGCCTAATTTAGACATTATGGCATATGTTGGGCTGGATTTGCTAATTCAGAGAAGTGCGACTTTCAAAGGATAGCCATTGTTTTGGTTTGCCTATTGTTTCAGGAAACATGAAACAAGTCCACTTAATTCAGTGAAGTGCGTATACCTCGCAAATATATCATTCACTCAATCACTACTGGCCTTTGTTCATGTCTGTGAGAGTCCCCAGGCAACCTATTTCGATTGCTTGCAAACAGGTTAGATTATATCTATTCCTCATGGAGCCACAGTGATCCATGCGACGGTCATCTCCAGGCTTGACTACTGTAATTTGCTCTACGCGGGGCTGCCCTTGAAGCTGTCCCAGAAACTCCAGCGGGTGCAGAATGCTGCAGTGAGGCTCCCCACGGGGTCTCTGCCATGGGAGCATATTCACCCATGTTGGTATTAAAGGGTTAAGAGGCTCTAATCAAGACCACGTCATGATTCCCCAAAGACTCCGTCAATGCATCCTTGAGGCTCTGCACGTTGGCCACCTGGGAATCGTCAAAATGAAGGTGTTGGCTTGGTGTTACGTCTGGTGGCCTAACATGGATGATGCCACCACTGCCTGGGTTTCCATCTGTCAAGCGTGCCAACAATTTAGGCCTGCACCACCAGCAGCTAAGGGACAAACCTGGGAGATGCCCAAGACACCCTGGTCGAGGGTACACATCGATCTGGCTGGCCCCTTTCACAGCCGGACCTTTATAGTAGTGGTGGATGCCTATTCCAAATGGCTGGAGGTGGCCCTGATGCCCTCCACCACTACCAAGGCTGTCATCATCACTACCAAGGCCGTGCTGCGAGGCCTCTGCGACGCATGGGTGTCCTGATGTCCTCGTCTCCAACAATGGACCGCAGTTCACATCAGGCACTTTTGAGCGGTACCTTTTGGGACTGGGCATCCGCCATGCCCTAACGGCACCATTTCATCCATCCATCAGTGGGCAAGTGGAGAGAATTGTGCGCTCGGCAAAAGAGGCACTGGCGTGCCTGGACCAGGGAGACTGGCAAGAGCAGATCGCCGAATACTTGTTCATGCAACACGTCACCCCTCATGCGGCCCCAGGGCGGAGTCCTGCCGAACTGCTTATGGGCTGCCGCCTAAGAACTCCGCTTGACCGGCTGCACCCGGATTTTGCCATGGCCGAACCCCCAGGCTGTGCCAACGCGCCACGGTCCTTTGTTCCAGGAAACCAGGTCTTTGCCCGGAACTTTGTGGGGGACATTCCTTGGGTGCCAGCCACAGTAGTGGGAGTCACTGGACCTCGCTCGTACCAAGTGGCACTCTAAAACGGACATTTGTGGTGCTGGCATATAGACCAGCTTAGGCGTAGGGTTGGGGACTTGGACACTACTGCAGTGCCCCCAACTGCGCTCGTGGCTCTGGAACAGACACTTACAGATGGCGAGGCTCCACCTACACCTCTCTCACAAACTACAGGTGTGGAGCCGAACCAAGCCGCTTCAGAGGGTCTGCCGGACTTCCCACAGACTGAGACCACTGCCGTGCCTGACATTCCACCAACTCCACTTGAGGAGGTTCCACCCACAGCAGCGGATCTAGGGGACTTGATTTCAATGCCACCTAGGGTCGCGCCACAGCCTCAGCAAGAATCGCCCCTCCCCCCGGACCTGGGTACCAGTCCCCAGTGGTCTGGCAGAGTTTCCAAGCACCCAACTTATTTAAAGGACTATGTTGTTGGACATGTAATACTGTTGGTCTAATGGAAGTAGGTGAAATGTAACCGATATGCTTTTGTGCCTAATTGAATCATTATGTGTAGTGCTGTATATAAGGAAAGCATTACGCTTGTAACCAACGCCTTATCTCGGTGGGGAGGGGTGTTATGTACAGTGGTGCCTCGCAAGACAAATTAATTCGTTCCGCAAGTCTCTTCGTCTTGCGAGTTTTTCGTCTTGCGATGCACGGTTTCCCATAGGAATGCATTGAAAATCAATTAATGCGTTCCTAGGGAAACCGCCTTCAGACCAGGTCCGGGGACAGTCTGTCCCCCGACCTCTTCTGAAGGCTGGGGAGGGGGGGGGGACAAGGGCCTTTCTTCCCACCCCCAGCATTTTAAAAAAACCCAGGACAGCGGAGGACGTCTCCGCTGTCCGGGGCTATCTTAAAATGCTGGCGGGCGGCATTTTAAAATCGCCCGGGACAGCGGAGGACTTCTCCGCTGTCCGGGGCAATTTAAAAGCCCCTGGGAAGGCAGGCAGGGGGGACAAAGACTTTTGCCCCCGCCTGCCTTCAGAAGAGGTCCAGGACCTCGTTCCGATGCCGGGCGGCGGGGGGAGAGGTTCCCGCCCCGCCGCCCAGCATCGGGGCATCGTTCCGATGCCGGGCGGCGGGGGGAGAGGTTCCCGCCCCGTCGCCCGGCATCGGGGCATCGTTCCGATGCCGGGCGGCGGGGTGAGAGGTTCCCGCCCCGCCGCCCGGCATCGGGGCATCGTTCCGATGCCGGGCGGCGGGGGGAGGCGTTCCCGCCCCGCCGCCCGGCATCGGGGCATCGTTCCGATGCCGGGCGGCGGGGGGAGAGGTTCCCGCCCCGCCGCCCGGCATCGGGGCATCGTTCCGAAGCCCGGCGGCGGCGAGAGGAGGTGTCCCCGCCCCGCCGCCAGGCTTCGGAGGAGGTCCGAGGACAGCGGGGAAGACGCGCTGCGCTTCCCCGCTGTCCCGGAGATTTCCCTATGGGCTGTCGTCTTGCGAAGCAAGCCCATAGGGAAATTCGTTTTGCGAAGCGCCTCCAAAACGGAAAACCCTTTCGTCTAGCGGGTTTTCCGTCTTGCGAGGCGTTCGTCTTGCGAGGTACCACTGTACTGAAGTTCTCACCCTGGGCCAGCAGGGGGATAATGTAGATAGTTTTCACTCAGGTCCACATATGCAAATAAGGGATTGAAAGTGACGTTGAGTGATTGGATAGTTACAGAAAATGGTTACTGTTGCGTTCTAGTGGAGCTCTTTATAAGCAGGCTGGCTGAACCCTTCAGTTCAGTTCTGTTCTGGTCTGTGAATAAACAAGAGCTGTTTGAAGAATCGCTGTGTCGTCTGATATGTTCACCCACAACTTAACAGAGTCCATCTCACACTTTCTTTCTTTTGCATAGCCTTCTTCACAGCATCCATCCCTTCCTGGGTCTTTTAAAATAGACATCCATTACATGGGAATACTACTGTACAAAAGTCCATATACCGTATTTTTCGCTCTATAACACGCACCTGACCATAACACGCACATCGTTTTTAGAGGAGGAAAACAAGGGAAAAAACATTCTGAATGAAACAGTGGATGTATCATTTTTGTGCTTCATGCTGTGGCCACAGACATGTGATCTGATGGTGAATTTGGGGTGACCCAATGCAAAAATCCTGAGAATTCCTGTGGATCCATGCTTTGTAACCACGTTTTTGCACCATTGCAGCCCCAGGCAACAGTGGGTGCGTGCTTTTTTTGGTGCAGGCTGTAGCCATGGACATGCTATGTGATCTGATGGTGAATTTGGGGTGACCCAATGCAAAGATCCTGAGGATCCATGTGGATCCATGCTTTTTAACCACGTTTTGCACCATTGCAGCCCCAGGCAACAATGGGTGCGTGATTTTGGAGGGGCAGGCTGTAGCCATGGACATGCTATGTGATCTGATGGTGAATTTGGGGTGACCCAATGCAAAGATCCTGAGGATCCATGTTGATCTATGCTTTGTAACCACATTTTAAGTGGGGAGCAAAGGAAAAACAAAGAAGGGACATGAGAGGGGTGTGCAGAGAAGCAGCTGGCTAAGAATGCTGGAGAGGGATTTAATGGGTGGGAGGAAAGAAAGGCAAAAGTTCCACCCCAAGCCAGCCATCTCTCTCTCTCTCTCTCTCTCTCTCTCTCTCTCTCTCTCTCTCTCTCTCTCCCTCCCCCACTCTCTCTCCCTCTCCCCCAGCAGTACCGGAGAACAGAGACGACACTTTCCCCTCTGCTTGCCTGGAGGGGAGGGGCTTTCCCTGCTCTTTGTTCCGTTTCAGCAATCACAGCAACGAAACAGAGGAGGGTGGGCAGTAAGACCCTGAGGCAGAATGCAGGAAAGCAGCCACTTCCTCTTTTCAGGTTTCCCTTCTCCGTGACTCACGATTTGACTTTTGCCTGATTTTTTGGCTCCAGGGACCACACATTCGCTCTATAACACGCACAGACATTTCCCCTTCCTTTTTAGGAGAAAAAAATCTGCGTGTTATAGAGGGAAAAATACGGTAGTTAAAGCTATGGTTTTCCCAGTAGTGATGTATGGAAGTGAGAGCTGGACCATAAAGAAAGCTGATCACCAAAGAATTGATGCTTTTGAATTATGGTGCTGGAGGAGACTCTTGAGAGTCCCATGGACTGCAAGAAGATGAAAACTCTCCATTCTGAAGGAAATCAGCCCTGAGTGCTCACTGGAAGGACAGATCCTGAAGCTGAGGCTCCAATAATTTGGCCACCTCATGAGAAGAGAAGACTCCCTGGAAAAGACCCTGATGTTGGGAACGATGGAGGGCACAAGGAGAAGGGGATGACAGAGGACGAGATGGTGGGACAGTGTTCTGGAAGCTACCAGCATGAGTTTGACCAAACTGCGGGAGGCAGTGGAAGACAGGAGTGCCTGGTGTGCTCTGGTCCATGGGGTCACGAAGAGGCGGACACGACTAAATGACTAAACAACAACAATGCCTTGAAGTGATAAACTCACAAACATTTTAAGTTATCTCAAAAGGCTTTTAAGATAAACAACTGAATGTTTTGCAGGAAATCGAAACTGGTTTGCCATATGCTGTATCTCCCAGTCTCCACTGATAAGAACCTGAAATATAAAGCATGTGTATAAATATTTCACATCTCTGGCAGCAATCTAGTTCTCAGTTGTGCATATGTAAACACAGTCCTGCATTTGCAGCCTAATCTCTCTTTCTTTACAATAGCCCTTTGAGGTTCTGTAATGAAACATAGAAATCGGACGGAGAACTGGTTGCTTCTGGTGCTACAAGAGCCATTTCCTCTCAAATTGCCATCTTTTATTCACTCACTTTTTAGAGAGTATCCTTAAAAAGCATTTCTAAGTCCTTGGCAATCTACTGTTTCTTTGCTGTCTTCCTATGTCCCCCTGAGCTGATTTGTAGTTTTGAAAATTTATTTTTTATTATTATAGTAAAAGATAATTGCTATTTAGATTTTCCCTGTGCCTTTAAATTAAGACTCATCTCATGTCATTGCTAGGAGAATATTCACAAGCTGGTTTTTATTTGCCATTGTATAGCCTCTCTGAATTGCCCCAGTGTTGTTCCTGTAGGGGTGGTGGAAGACTTTAATAACGGTTTCCTCTGATTATTTTTTCTTAGTACCTTTTAACTATTTTTAAAAAGCAATTTCACTATTATAAATTAATACAATAATCCAATTTTCCCCTTCCTGGTGGGAACTGAAATTGATACTGAGGGATTTCAGTACAGTGGTACCTCTGGTTACGTACTTAATCTGAAACTGTTCTTAACCTGAAGCACCACTTTAGCTAATGTGGCATCCCACTGCCGCCGCGCCGCTGGAGCATGATTTCTGTTCTCATCCTGAAGCAAAGTTCTTAACCCGAGGTAATATTTCTGGGTTAGCGGAGTCAGTAACCTGAAGCGTATGTAACCCAAGGTACCACTGTAATGCTATTCAAGAGCAACTAACAATCTGTTGATCACTAATCCCATAGCGCACATTAACAGGAAGCAATAAAATGGAATAAACCTGTACAAAATATACCAGAGGCCCAATACATCAGAGGCATCAGAGCAAGTGTTACCTCACACTTCCCAGTGCATTTTCCTTCACTTTCCTTATCACAAAAAAATCAGGGTTGGCCCAAGGCATTTTGAAGAAGAAGAAGAAGAAGAGTTTGGACTTGATATCCCGCTTTATCACTACCCGAAGGAGTCTCAAAGCGGCTCACATTCTCCATTCCCTTCCTCCCCCACAACAAACACTCTGTGAGGTGAGTGGGGCTGAGAGACTTCAGAGAAGTGTGACTGGCCCAAGGTCACCCAGCAGCTGCAGGTGGAGGAGCGGAGACGCGAACCCGGTTCCCCAGATTACGAGACTACCGCTCTTAACCACTACACCACACTGGCTCTCCTAAAGCAGACCTCAAAATGGCGCCAGGGAAGAACGAGTAAAGGAAGAGCTGCTACATCATGACCGCGCCGGGGGGGGGGGGGGAGGAGAACAACATCAGGATCTGCTGCCCTGGTGGATCCTGCCAGCTGAGACGGCCTCCTTACCTGACCTCATGAGTGGGCCAGTCTTGCAAAATTCCAATATTTTAGGGGTGCAGGTTTGTTGTGCAAGACCTCCCCAATCAACTATAATTGTGTGACATGAATTTGCTGGTATGTCATGGATTCCTGTCTGGCAGCATGCTATGTGGACTTATGGGGAAGCAGGACAAACTGAATCATCCTATGTATGTGCTTAAGGATCAGAAGCGCTTGCTCCCCTAACAATCAGCACCCGAAAGGTTAATTGAATAAAGGACAAGATTTCACTGAATAACCTGCTGCTTAAACAGAGATTTCTACAGTCATATTCATAAGAGCAGCAGACTTTAAAGAGCTTATAATCAAGGAGGAATTTCAACTGGGTTCACTTTTCAGCAGGGGTAGGGAATTGCTTTTGCCCTCCAGCTGTTGCTTAACTGCAACTCCCATCAGCCCTAGTAAGCATGGCCAATGACCAGGGTTAATGGGAGTTGTAATTCAGTGACATTGGAGGGCCCAATGTTCCTGATCCCTGGTTTACAGCATCTACATTGCCTTACAATACAGACTGCTCAGACAACACTATTCCATCTGCCTTAAGGGAAGCCATTCATTTTTTCCCTTTGTCACTTTGATAATATGTTTCCCCCAAACCTGACCTGGTTAAAGAAGAAATGTAGTCAATTAAGCATCTGTACACTCCACATACTCTCTGTGGTACTGAAGAAGCATACATTTGAATGTAAACTATCTCTTGCAGTTTTCATCCTGAATTAACAATGTCCACAAATTCTAGATTCCATACCAAATTATGTTAGATATTTATGTTTAAAATGTGGTATCAGTATCATTTGTAAAAATGTACTATCCACGTTTGCATTTTTTAAACCAAGTTGCCTGTTCTCCAAAAGGATATGCCATTAGACATTTTTGTATTCTAAATATATTTTAAATTTCTCATTGCCTAGCATCAGCGAGAAGCAAAAAAAATCTAGTTTTGTAGTGTGTGGTTTTTTTAAAACCACTCAGTTGGGCTAGTTCAGACTTGCCATTTGGCTAATTTTAAACCCAGACTCTTCCGCAACCCACAAAACAAATGCATATGCAGTGCTCTACAACAATGCCCTTTTATTCACATGTACCGTCTATATTCAAACCTGGTTTCCAAAGCTCATCCCACTTTATTAATGTATTTACTGGATATTCTCCATAGCCCAGTTTTTTAGGATGATGCATAGTGTTGGCATTTGTCTTAGATCTCTCACTTAGCCAGCTTTTGCTCAGGGCAAAACAAAACAGACATCTGCTTAAAATGTATATACAATAGAGTGACTATTTTAATGAACTGGGCTGCAGTTCTGCCAAATGCATGCTGGAAACGATACAAGCTGTACTGTGAACTTGCTTGACAAATGTGCTCAAATTGCTCTCCTGCCAGTGTATATTCGTAGCCACATGCAACTGAATGCTAAGTGAAAACTAAAAATGTCAGTAGATGCATTTCTCCCTACTCAGGGTGAGTTAGAAAAAGAAATCTTCCTGTGCAGTAAAGTTGCCTCCAAAAGATGAAATAAGACAACACTGCCAGTAGCGGAACTGTTTGATCAAGTTCTACTGTACTTGATTCAAGGAATAACATTCTCAGTGAATCTCTATATTGGTAAGTTAGGGATATATTAAGTGTAGCAGCACGTTCCATACTTTTTGCAAGGAATGCCAGATGGCCTGCAAAACAGATTTTTGAACATGTAAGTATGTTATTCTCTAGAGCAGGGATGGGGAACCTATGGCTCTCCAGATGTTGTTGAGCTCCAACTCCATAAGCTCCAACCAGCATG
The DNA here is from genome assembly GCF_964188315.1 of Podarcis muralis. NCBI lineage: Eukaryota > Metazoa > Chordata > Lepidosauria > Squamata > Lacertidae > Podarcis > Podarcis muralis. Next base: position 1,715,379 of record NC_135665.1, on the reverse strand, counting down.
GACCGCAGTCAGGAACAATGGCAACTGCAGTCCAATATCTGGAGGGTCACAGGTTACCCATCACTTTAGAGGCTCTTAGAGCTAAAGTCCCATTGCACAAAGTCCAGGATAGCAAGAGAAAATAAAAATCCAGAGAGATTGTGGAGAATACTTATGCAAAAAGTAGTAACTCTCCCTGTATTTGTGGACAACAATGAGTAGCACTAGGGATTCCCAGTCGCAATGGTTTACATATTGAAATGCCATCACAATACAATGTACAGTACAGGGCAAGTAGGCTCAGTCTTGCTTCTATAAAACCTCTACCTTTCCCCTTATTTTCAACCACCAAGGCTCACAGAGCACTGCGGCAAAGGCAGGAGAACTCCCTTATCCACCTCTCCTGCAGTGTTGGGCCAGATCTTCTGTGGCACAAGCTTCAATGGTTCCCCATTTGTTACAAATAGACATGTTTAGGTTGCACAGACACACGGTTTGTGCACGTCTTCTGTGTCACACCAAAGAAACATGTGCTGCGTTTTTGGACCCAAGCTCCACCACCTTTCTGCACGTTATAAAACAGACTTTGTCTCTCATCATCTTGTGAAGTATTGGTAGAGATTCAACTATGACATAATATGCAACAATGTCATAAGGGAATAGGTTGCTAATCATAGTTCTGCAGAGTTAGGAGGGGCCCCGGGGTAATCTAGTCCAACCCCCTGAAATGCAGAAATATCAACATGCCCCACTGGATAGTCCCCCATCCAATTTGAAATCATACCAGGTTCTACTTAGCTTTGCAAGTGTGCTAACAGTTTTATTGCTGCACTGCAAGCTTCAACAGCAGAACAACAGATACAGACCAAAACCATGAGGCTACAACCTTTTACACATCTATGTGTGCAGAAGCACAGCTGTAAACATTGATGGCATTTAATATTCAATAACGGGGTGCAGGATTCCAGATTTAGCAAGTAAGCAACAAAGAAAGCAATCTAATTGAAGCTATATTTGTTTTTAATTACCGTACATTTCTGATGAACTATTCTGGTGGTATTAGTTCTAGAAGCACTATCATTCTTTAGACAATTGCACAATGCAGTTTATCAATACATTTAGAATCAAGGTGTCTGCACATACTTCTTCCTTAAAGAAACTGGCTCACTGGATTTTCTGCTACTTGCACTTCATTGAAACTTATAGTTCCCTGATGTGCTGTGTACAAATGGTATTTCCATTCTGTTTACAATAGCTTGACCATGCTGTATAAGTACGATATACCTTTCTCTGGCATTTTTGCTTGTTTTATGGCCACCCAACCAGTCAATTTGCAGCAACAACTACATTTTAGCCTTTACTGATACTCCTACTGCACTTCTTTTTCAGTGGGAGAGTTGTCCTCTATTCTCATGTGCAAAATAGTGCAAACTGAGATACCAACTTTGCATGACAAATGAGAAACAAATGTTTTGTGACAAATTTGTTGTGCCTAGGAGGGGCAATGTCAGGAGTCCAGTCCCCGGCTTGATAACACAGTGAGCGTAGTTAATTAAAAAGGATGATTTATTGTCAAAACAAACAGATAACTCCGGATGGCATTAACACAGCCGCCGCCATCATGAATTACAATGACCCTTCTAAAGGTCCCTTCTGTTTCCTAAAACAGAAAGTGAACTTACTAAGCTTACGTTGTTTCTGCTTCCTGTCTAGCAAGCCCCCCATACACCGGCTCCGGGGAGAGATTAGATCAGCTCCAACCTCTTTTGAGCCACTATCTCTGTCTCTGTTCCCGCCTGATGAACTGCTTCCTTCTCTCTTGGCGGTCTTTTGCACTTCTCAAGAGGGCTCTGGTTCGCCCTCCATCATTCTCTTATCCACTGGCATTCCTAAGGGCTGGGGAGTTGGCACAAGGCTATCCTCATCTTGTCTGGCGGTTAATTCTCCCTGACTGCTTCCCTCACTGGGAGCTGGCTCATTCATGACAGGCAAGATCATGACTTCTAGTAGTCTAGCAGCAGGGAGCAAGGCAGTGCTGCCAGAGAGTCTAGCAATGGTGTTCTAAGCAGATGCTCAGTCCAGTTAGCCAAGCGGATGTCCTATGGGAAACACATGAAAGCAGCAAGGTGTTGAGTCTGAGCTGCACACAGGAAATGCTTCATTGCACAAAATGGTCTGGCAAGAAGAGGAGATTTATACAGAAGCAGAGAATGGCATTGACTATTCATGTGGGGAGATGTGGAGCAAGGCACAGAGGATGGATGGAGCTGCTTGGGGTCCAGGAGGTCTGTGGTTTTTAAGTGGGAAAATTCCACATTTCCAGTGCTGAGATGCCGCTCAGCTGGTGGTGCTGATGCCACGGCACAAATAACTGATTTTGCAGATAAGTCCTGAATAAATCAAACTAGATTACAGTCACAGTCCTTCTACACTTTGGGTGGATCTAAGCACGGGGGGGGGGGGCAATATAAATAAATCAGAAATTAGATTGTTTTAACAAAAGAAAAAATATTTATGGAAAATTGTATTTTAAAATTTCCTGCTCTCTGGTGCAATCTGATGTTGCATGTTTATAGCTCATTCAAATTGCTGTTTCTTTACTAATGTAGCTGAGTCCTTTTGCTAGGGAGTAAGCCTTGTGATTGAAGCAAGATTTGACTTACACTGAGTAAAAAAAATTCACAGCATTCGTATGTTCATTTCAAGGAAGGTTCATTTTAAAGAAGAAACTGGTTTGAGAAACAATGCACCAAACAGTAATGTTTTGTAACAAAGTACAGGACACATATACATTTTGGATAATGTCATGCGAATCCAGATTAAAACTCAGCACTAGAAACACACATGGTAAAAGAGAGTGTGAACACAGCCTGTATTGTGAGGATCAGTTCCCAGAAGACTTCAGACTGTATGGAACATTTTTTTGTGATGCTTTCTAGGCAGCTGAGCTGGCTGACTTTCTCTAGACTAAACCTTGTAGCAAATGGAATAGTTCTCTTTGATTAGAAGGAGCCAAAATTTGAGGGGGGAAATAAATAGCTATTTGGGAGGTTCCTTTTGTTACAGCTTTCTTTATTCTGTTTTGATGTTGTATTAATGGTGTGATCTCATTTTTCTCTCTCCTGGGGGATAGTGGGAACTTCATACAAAACTCATAGTTTTAGGTTAAACTCCCAGTTCATTTACAGTTATTTGCTTTCTCATTAACTTGTTCCAGAGTGACACACAATTATAGGATATGATTTGCAGTGCATTTGATTTTTGTAATTCTGAGCCAAACAGGCTGGATTTTTTTCACCATTAACTGGAAAATAATCTGCACCATAATGAAAGAATCCTGAATTCCTTTGAGAACTGTAGACTTACATTCACCTCATTGTTAATGTTTGTTGTCTCCAAAAGGGGCCATCGCAAAGCTTTTGTCCTAGGGCTAATTTGCAAGGAACCCAGCCAACTCACACTTGCTGACACTTGTTTTATAAATCACTGAACATGTGCTTAAGAAGAATACATGTGGCTATGTTAACACATTATAAGATATCCACTTGGTCCCAGAGTATTGATGAATGAAACATTTCAAAGTGGTCACATGATTGAGATAGCAATAGCCTGATTTCCGTGTCCAGTCTTGTAATTATGTACCCAAACTGATGATTAAACAATCGCAAATGCATCATCATCATCATAATTTTTATTTATACCCCGCCCTCCCCAGCCAAGGCTGGGCTCAGGGTGGCTAACGAGCAATAATAAAAACAAGTTGAATGAATACAACTTAAAAACAAAATTAAAATACAACATTAAAATATTGAAACATTAAAATATTAAAATGTAGCCTCATCGCAGGAGGAGAAAGGAAAAGAAAAAAGAAAGAGAGGGAGGGAGGGAATCAAATTGGCTCCAAGCCAAAGGCCAGGTGGAACAACTCTGTCTTACAGGCCCTGCGGAAAGAAATCAGATCCTACAGAGCCCTGGTCTCATGGGGCAGAGCGTTGCACCAGGCTGGAGCCAGTGTTGAAAAGGCCCTGGCTCTGGTTGAAGCCAATCTAACTTCCTTAGGGCCCAGGACCACTAGGGTGTTGCTATTTATGGACCTTGAGGCTCTCCGTGGGGCATACCGGGAGAGGCGGTCCCGTAGGTAATACATCATTAACGGAAGCTAAAGCCCCGTCCCCAACCCCCAATGACCTCCCATATAACAAGTTTTAGAGCTGATTTACTTATTAGAGACAATTTGGACATGTAGGACCCTGACCTTCATGTGCTCCCTCCTCCCCTGTCCTCCAGTATTGCTGCAAGGAGGAAATCAGAGGTTTATTTGTGGTACTGCAGTGATGAGCCACTGCACACAAATACTCCAGGACGGGGCGAAACTAGGCTTTCTTTCACACAGGCCAAAGACCCAGTTTGACACCCCCCCCACACACACACATGTGTAGACACACACACACGGCTGGGAGCCTCAATGACGCCCCTATGGAGGCTTCACCCAGGGCAAAAACCCCAGCTAGCCCCCAACCCCAGTCGCTACAGCACTGTTCCAGAATAATAACCAATACGTGAAACAAATTAAAGTTGCTTCCACAGTTGGTTCGTAATCTGTTAATCTGGCTCTCAGATGCCAATTGTTATTTGAAATAGGAGCTGAGTGCTTCAAAATAAGTGTTCATCTCTAGAAAATATGGTAATTCATGTAGCAAACACATGTGGGAGTTAAGCTCCACTGAACACAAAGGCACTTCCTTCAGAATAGACAAGTATAGTATTGTGCTGTCAGTTGTTCTCCTTAAACAACAGATGAAAGTGAATGAAGTATCCCTTGTGGAGGGTGTTGCATGACAACGTCTGTTTTTAAAGTTTTGGTGCCATAAAATCTCAAACACAGCAACAAAAATGCATTTCCATAATTTGAAAATGGGGAGAAGTATCCATCTGAAAAGGATACATGCATGCTGCAAGGGCCAGTCAGTTTAGTGTCCAGATGTGACAGATGTTTAACAAAAGTTAATATCCTTAAGTACTATTACAAATTAACACCCTGAAGGCCTTTAGCCTACTAAAGTGTGACCTTGCTTTCTCCACTACCAGAGCGTGCAGTGTTACTGGAGATAACGTGGCACAACCTCTTGGGCAGATGTTATAGGCGAAGGGGATCGAGATACGGATATGCTCGTACCACTTCCAATCTGCGCCCCATCCCGAGGGACGAGGGTAGGGTGAGCAAGGATTACTCACCTCCGTCACTGGTGTTGTGTAATGCCAGGTCTATAGGCAACAAAACCGCCACCCTGCGAGATTTCTTCACCTTGCAGGGGGTCGACCTGGCTTGTGTGACGGAGACCTGGGTGTGCGATGGGGAAACAGTTACCTTACGAGAGATGGCGCCCCTGGGTTTCTCAGTCCTCCACCAGTTGCGGACTGTGGGCCGGGGGGGAGGGGTGGCATTATTAATCCGGGAAGATTGTCCTTTTGGGGCTCTACCATCGCCATCGATCCCCGGCATTGAATGTGTTGGCCTAGTGTGGGGCTCCGAGGAGAGCTTGGCTGTCTGGCTGGTGTACCGGCCACCTAGCGCACCAGCAGCCACCCTGTCAGGCCTACTGGAGGCAGTGGACGGCTGGGCCTTGGAGTTCCCTAACCTATTGGTATTGGGGGACTTCAACATCCATGCTGATGCCACTCCCTCCTCACAGGCTCTGGACCTGGTGTCTTCCATGGCAACACTAGGGCTCTCCCAGTTTGTTTCAGGCCCCACACATCAAGCAGGCCACACGCTGGATTTGATCTTTGGCGTAGGTATAGATGTGATCATGTCTCCTTCGATGAAGGTGCCATGGTCTGATCACTACGTTCTGAAAGCCAGGATTGACTTTCCACCCCCACCCTGCTTAGGTGGCGAGCCGATTTGGGCTCGCCCGCAGAGGCTGATGGACCCTGATAGATTCCGCCAAGCCTTGCGGGACCTTTCTCCCCCTGGCGACTCACTGACTGACCTTGTTGAGGGCTGGAATATCCAGCTCCTGGCAGCCATCGATGAGATCGCACCTAAGCGCCCTCTGCAACCCCGCAGAAACCGGGCTCCCTGGTTTACCAAGGAGCTCCGGAAAATGAAGCGGGACCTCAGACGGCTAGAGCAAGTATGGCGGGGTGCCCGTGACGGAGCCTCAAGAACACCTTATAGGGCTTTTATGAAAACCTACGAGATGGCGGTGAAGGCTGCTAAGAAGTCTTACTTCTCGGCCTCCATTGCATCCACTAGCTCTTGCCTGGTGCAATTATTTAGTATAATCAGGTCTTTAACGCCCCTTGAAGGACAGCCAAATTTAACACACAATTTGACACGCAGCTGTGAGGCATTTGCGAGCTTTTTTGCGGAGAAGGTCTTGTTGCTCCGCCATGGCCTCCCTGCCAATTTGGATACAATAAAGGAACTGGAGGCCCCTCGACTGTCCTCGGGTCCAGTATTGGACCACTTCAACCGGATATCCCCAGCCGATGTGGACAGACTCCTCCGAGCTGGAAAGCCCACCACCTGTCCTCTCGACCCGTGCCCATCTTGGCTGATTAGAGCGTGTCCAGACGAGGCGCAGGCCCCCCTGGGGGATATTATCAATTTGTCCCTTGGCACCAGGATATTTCCCAGGGGAACTGAAGGAGGCAGTGGTGCACCCGCTCTTAAAGAAAACATCATTAGATCCTTTAGATCTATCCAATTACCGCCCGGTTTCGAATCTTCCATTCCTGGGCAAGGTGATTGAGAGAGCGGTTGCTGAACAGCTTGGTAGGTTTCTGGATGAAACATCGGCTCTCGATCCATTCCAGTCCGGCTTCCGCGCTGGTCATGGGACCGAGACGGCTCTGGTTGCCCTAACAGATGATCTTCGTAGACAGCTGCATCAAGGCGGGTCGGGGCTGCTGATTCTTCTAGATCTGTCAGCAGCTTTCGACATGGTTGATCACGACCTCCTGGACCACCGCCTTGCCAATGTGGGGATCCAGGGCACAGTCATTCAATGGCTGCGCTCGTTTCTCTCTGGTCGGGGACAGAGGGTGGCCCTTGGGGGGGAATTGTCATCGTGCCACTCCTTGGTGTGTGGAGTACCTCAGGGTGCAATACTCTCCCCGATGCTTTTCAACATCTTTATGCACCCCCTCGCCCAGCTTGTTCGGAGTTTTGGGCTGGGTTGCCATCAGTATGCTGATGACACCCAACTCTATCTGTTGATGGATGGCCATCCTGACTCGGCCCCAGACACACTGACCAGATGTTTGGAAGCTGTGGCTGGATGGTTACGTGGGAGCCGGTTGAAGCTAAATCCTTCGAAGACAGAGGTCCTATGGCTGGGACGGGACGATATGGGATTGGGGGGCAACTCCCATCTCTTGCAGGGGCGCAATTAGTGCCAGCACCGTTTCCGGTCGCGACCTGGGAAGGAGCACGGAGAACCAGCTCTAGGTTTTCTGGGCGCTGCGGAGGTCTGGGGAGTCGCTAGGGCGCAGCGAACCCGAAAACCCTAAGGGGGGCACCCTTGGGTAATAGACTCCGGCAGCGTGGAAGCGGTTGCTTACCTCTCCGCACCGACAGGGCGTGTAGACGGAGACCGCTAGCGCAATCGGGATACTCAACTCCGCAGCGCGACGCCCTGAGCTCCAACCAGGAGAGGCGACGGGCTTCCCAAAGAGAGAAAGGCACCCGCAGCGTGTTGCAGCGTTTATAGAACGCGTTTTTTTTTCTGGAGGTGTAAAGCCAGTAGCGGAGCTGCGTGCTGCCCGGTACTTTCTTTAGAAATGTGCATAGGAGCTCACTTGGCGTTGGGACTAAGATGGCGCAGAGGGAAGTCGGCGGAATGAAATGGCTCTACGTTAAGTCTGTCTGAGTAAGTGAGTCTTAAGTTGTGAAATTTGAAGCGCGGTGTACCTGCTTAAAAGAACTTAAGAACTATAAAACTATAAAACAAGAAGGACGCTAAAGACGCTTGGAGCCTTAATGGACAATAAAGACTGATTAAGCGGTGGAGGAAAAACAGCCATTGCGAAATCCCCAGCCGCTGTACGATTTTTGGATTTTAATTTGTTCAACCCGTTTTCCACTTTAATATGCTTTGCAACAGAGATAACTAACTTCTGGGTGTTCGTTGGCTGCCACTGAAGGATTACAGACCGGCTCTTGGGAACTTTGAGGAGCGGACGGAGTATTTCAGGGGTGAGGTGGCGGTAAGAGGTATCACCACCACCCGCCTCCCCCGCGTTTCTGCTCCCTTTTCTTTTCCTTTCTTTTTCTGTTTCCCTTCCCCCCACTCGAAGGGAGGATTGCACACCAGGATCGGATGTAGACCAGAGCATATCTGTAAGGCCTGACCGTGGACAGAAAGCTTTACTGATAGAAAGCTTTACCGCCTTGTGACTCAGAGTTAATTGGGGGAAATTGGGCTGGTGAGAGGGGCTTGATAACGCCGGGACTTAAGGCGGAATCACCTTACGCTACGTTGCCCCTATACTGCCTGCGTTCCCCCACCGGTACCCTTTCGCGAATTTGGACTCTGGAATTTCGGTAAAGACGTGGGCAAAAAACTTCGCCTCAGGGGCTTGGAGACTTGCGTTTTGGACACTGAACCAGTGGTGCTCGGAGATTTATGTTCAGACTGAACCCCGAAGAGTCTGACTATCGGGCTATCTTTAGTTGGTGGCAACTGCTCCATCTTTGCTTACTTTCTACTCTGTTTTACTTCTTCTTTGTTTCCATCCATTGATATTTGAGGAATTTAAGGGAGGGTTTTAAGGGGGGAGAGAGGGGAGAGGGAGGGGAAAGGAATAGGAAGGGAGGGGAAGGAAACAGAGCGGGGAATTTGGGAATGGCGGGGAAAGAGGGTAGAGATGGGAAGAAGGGGGGAGGGACTCCGGGGGAGAGGAAATGGTCCCGCCAGGAAGAAATCAAAGACTTAGATAATTTGTGGGCGAGAATAAAGGAGGAATTCAAACAGAATATTTTATGTATGGAAAACAAGTTGGGAGAGGTACAGGAGAGAATTGACAAGAGGATAGAGGGAGCAGTTGGGGAACTCTCGGCCAAAATTCAAGACCTCTCTGTTAAGTCCAGGTTAATCGAAGAATCTAACAAGAAATTACAGAAAGAGATGAGAGATCAGAAGAGAGAGACATTGAAGTTGAGAGAAGAGTTGAAAGAACTAAGCAGCTCACAAGATAAGATATGGGATAACCTAGCCATGGCAGACATGCGTCAAAAGCAGTTGCATCTGAAATTTAGGGGAGTAGCAGAGGAAAGAAATGAAGATATAAGAGGAAAGATGATTAGAGAACTTTCCAAATGGCTAGATATAAGAGAGGAGGAATTGGCGCTCTCTATAGAGAATGTTTTCAGGATGTCAAGACCTAAACATTTCAGAACTAACAAATTCTTGGGAGACTGTTTGGTAATCTTTAACTCAGTGGAAATGAAAAACTTGATCTTAAGGAAGAGCTACCATAACAGACTAAGAATTGATGGAAGACCTATTATTATTTACAAAGAAATACCGGTCAGGTTATTACGTAAAAGAGAGGGATATAAACAGGTGGTAGCTGCCCTGAAGAGAAAGGGGATACAATTTAGATGGGAGTTCCCAGAAGGGATTGCTTTCCACTATAAGGATAAGAAATTTAGATTGATGGACACACAGGAGGCTGAGAAGTTTTTGAGAAGATATGAGAAAGATCTGGGAAGGCCAGAGAATAAGCCTGGGAGCAGGGAGGAAGACGGGGAGGGGGTGGGAGGGGGAGGAGGGGGGGGACGGGAAGGGGAGGAGGAGATGGAGGAAACAGATGAGGAGGATGAAGATGCCGTGGTGGGAGCGGAGACGGCGGAGGAGAAGGAGCCCGCAGGTGATAGAGGCAGTAGAGTTTAGCCCGGGACTTCGGTCCAAAAAAACCGTAACAGATAAAGGGTAATAATAACACATACATTAAGTTTTTTATCATGGAATGTGAATGGGTTGAACGAGAAAGCTAAAAGGAATAAAATTGAGAGAGTGCTGAAAAATAAAAATTATGATGTAATCTGCTTCCAGGAAACCCATATTGCGAAGAAACATAAACATATTTTGAGGAATAAAAAATTAGGAGTAGAGTTCATAAACTCGGAGGTAAATAAAAAAAAAGGAGTAGTGATATACGTAAAAGAGAAGTGGAACCCGGTACAAATTTGTAACGATGAAGAGGGAAGAATTTTAGGGATCCAATTAAACTTTCGAGGGGAAAAAATTAACGTTGTGACGGTTTATGCCCCGAATAAAAACAGAGCAGAGTTTTTTGAGAAACTCGAAGGTATTCTATTGGAATTAGAAACGCATAGACTAATCCTGCTCGGGGACATGAATGGCGTCCCAATACCGGAGCTGGATAGGAGCGTAAAGAGAGGGAAGTTAAATAGGGGAAAATTGCCGAAATCCTTTAACGATTTAGAGGAAAATTTAGATTTAACTGATGTCTGGAGGCATAAAAACCCTACCTCCAAACAATTCACCCACTATTCGGAACCACATCAAAGCTGGGGTCGAATCGATCAAATTTGGATGACGAGAAACCTTATTTTAAGGGTGAAGAGTTGTGAAATCTTACCTAGGACACTTTCTGATCATTGCGCGTTGGTGATGGAAATTAAGGGTGGGTCTAAGGGACAATATAGATGGAGGATGGACGAAAATCTATTGGATATTGGTGATGTGAAAGAGAAGGTTAAAGGTGCCCTGAAAGATTATTTTGATTTGAATTTGAAGGGGGAACCCACTATAGATATTGTATGGGATGCCAGTAAGACGGTCATGAGGGGTATTTTAATTCAACAAAACAAGTACAGGAGGAAAGTAAGAGAACAAAAGAAAGAGGAAATCCTTACTCAAGTGAGAAATTATGAGAGAAAATTGACCACCAACCCAGCAGATGATGAGGCCATCCGGGCCTTAAAGGTGCTACAGGCCCAATACTCAGCTATATTAAATCAGGAAATAGACTGGAGAATTAAATATATGAAGCAGAGGTACTTTGAATCGGCAAACAAAATGGGGAAGTTACTCGCGTGGCAGCTGAGAAAGAGGAAAAAGCAAAATGTGATAAGTAAAATAATAATGGAAGAGAACATCATAGAAGATCCAGACGAAATAGAAAAAAGGTTTGTTCAGTTTTTTGAAAAGTTGTATGAAAGAGGAACGGAGGACAGATTAGAAATTGTAAGATACCTGGAGCAGGATAGAGGCAAAAATATATCGGAAGAGGACAGAGCACAATTAAATAAGGAAATCACTGTAATTGAAGTGGAGGAGGCCATTAACAGGATGAAAAATGGGAAAGCGCCTGGGCCGGACGGTTTGCCCTCAAAATATTATAAAACATTAGGGGAACTCCTTGCCCCGGTGCTTAGAGATGTCATTAATAACATTCTTCAGGGAGGGAAAATCCCCGGCTCCTGGAAGGAGGCATTTATAACTTTGGTTCCTAAATCAGAAACCGAGAAAACAGATATAAAAAATTATAGGCCAATCTCTTTGCTTAACAACGATTACAAGATTTTTGCCGATATAATGGCAAATAGACTTAAGAAGTTATTAATGAAATACATACATAAAGATCAAGTGGGATTTCTCCCTAATCGACAGCAAAAGGACAATGTGCGTCATATATTAAATATCATTGAATATCTAGATACAAGGATAGACACTCCAGCAGCACTAATTTTTATAGACGCCGAAAAGGCTTTCGATAATGTTTCCTGGGAATTCCTATCACTATGTTTGGAAAAGGCAGGTATAGAAGGCCCCTACATGAAAGGTATCAAAGCAATTTACTCGGAGCAACAGGCCACGCTAATTATAAACAACAGCCTGACCAAACCATTCAAGATCCGGAAAGGCACAAGGCAGGGCTGCCCTTTATCCCCCCTGTTATTTATAATGGTTTTAGAAGTTATCGCAAACAGAATAAGAGATGAAGTGAGTGTGAAGGGGATAAGAATTGGAAAGAAAGAATTTAAGCTAAAGGCATACGCCGATGACCTAGTCCTATCCCTGGAGGAACCGGTGGACAGCGTATGCAAGGTAATAGAACTATTAGAGGAATTCGGCAGACTGTCAGGATTTAGATTAAATAGGAGGAAAACAAAAATTTTAATAAAGAATTTGGCTAATGAGGACAAAACCCAACTGGAACAAAGAACTGGTATAAAAATTGTGAATAAGGTAAAATATTTAGGAATTTGGCTATCTCTGAAAAATATAAATTTGGTAGAAGATAATTATGATAGGATTTGGCAGGAAATAAAAAAAGACCTGGATACCTGGCAGAGGCTGAAGCTTTCATGGACGGGGAGGATGGCGGCGATCAAAATGTGTATCCTGCCAAGGTTATTGTTTTTGTTTCAAAATATACCGATAATTAAAGGTACCACACGTTTTAGGAATTGGCAAAGAACTATGACTAAGTTTATTTGGCAGGGGAAGAGAGCCAGGATAAAGTTTAAATATCTGACAGATGCAAGAGAAAGAGGTGGGTTTGCGGTTCCGAACATAAGGCTATATCATGAGGCAGCTTGTTTAAGCTGGTTGAAGGAGTGGGCCACCCTTAGAAACACTGATTTATTGGATCTGGAGGGTTTTGACAATAGGTTCGGGTGGCACGCTTACTTGTGGCAGGGAAAAGGTGAGGTTCACAGAGGGTTTTCTAGCCATATAATCAGAGGTTCACTACTGGAGGTGTGGAATAGATATAAAAAATTGATTGAAAAAGGCACCCCCTGGTGGCTCTCCCCAGTGGACATCATTAAAATAAAAAAACCGAACATGACAGGTGAAAGATGGACCTATGAGGATCTTTTAATCAAGACTGAAGAAGGTTGGAGGTTGAAGTCTTACGATGAGCTGAAAGATAAGATAAAAGAATGGTTTCACTTTCATCAGATTAATGCACTATGGGGTGAGCATAAGAAACAGGGGATGAGTGATAAAAAATCAAAATTTCAGGTGGAAATTTTAGAGAGTAACGATAAACACCTTTCCAAATTATACAAACAATTACTAGAATGGGATACAAGGGAAGACTTGGTGAAAGGTGTGATGGTAAAGTGGGATAGTGACCTGGGATACAATATTGATTATAATAAATGGCAGACACTCTGGAGGAAGGGAATGAAATTTACAGCGTGTGCAACCCTCCGAGAAAACCTAGAAAAAATGATGTATCGCTGGTACTTGACCCCAGCAAAGCTTGGAAAGATGTATAAAACCGCTGATAATAGCTGCTGGAGATGCAAGGGGAAGATTGGGACTTTTTTCCATATCTGGTGGACCTGCGAGGCAGTGAAGGAATTTTGGGGAAAGATTTATGACGAACTGAAAAAAATCTTAAAATACAACTTTCACAAAACACCTGAGTTGTTTCTTTTAGGTATGACTGGTGAGGAAATAAAAAAATCAGATGAAACCTTTTTCCAATATGCGATAGCTGCTGCGAGGATATTAATTGCTCAAAAATGGAAAACCCCTGATATGCCTACAACCGGGGAGTGGCAAGTGAAATTATATCAATACATAGAATTAGCGAGATTAACACAGAAATTAAGGCAAAATAATACTACGATACTTAAGGATGAATGGAAGAACTTTTTTATTTACATGGAGAATAACATGGGTATTAGTAACATTAGTAACATAACAGCAGAAGATATTTAACACCGTCGTTGAAAAATATCGATGTAAATTCTACTGCAGAGACTATATTACGGTTATGTAATCCTAGACCAAGCTGAGCGGAAGTACGCTTCTTATTGCTTTTATCTTTTCTTTTCCTTTTCCTTCTTTTTCCCTTTTTTCTTGTTTTTCGGAGTGTTTTTCTTTTTTCTTATTTTCTGTTATTTTGACTTTTTAACTGTATGTATATAAGTATGTGATGTATGATCTGTAATGCAAATACTTTCTAATAAAATTAAAAAAAATTTAAAAAAAAAAAAAAAAAAAGAGTTTGGGTGTAATCTTCGACACCTCCCTTTCCATGGAGGCGCAGATTGCAGCTATAACAAAGGCAGCATTTTTTCATCTCCGCCAAGCTAAGCAGTTGGCTCCTTATCTCTCTCGTCCTGACCTAGCCACTGTGATCCACCTCCAGACTGGATTATTGTAACTCGCTCTATGTGGGGCTGCCCTTGAGACTGACCCAGAAACTCCAGCGGGTGCAGAATGCTTCAGCAAGACTCCTTATGGGGTCTTCGCTGCGAGATCACATTCACCCGGTAATATACCAGCTGCACTGGCTCCCGGTGGAGTACAGGATCAGGTTTAAGGTGCTGGTTTTAACCTTCAAAGCCCTATACGGCCTAGGGCCCTCGTACCTACGGGACCACCTCTCCTGGTATGTCCCACAGAGAAACTTGCGGTCTTCAAATAAAAACATCTTGAAGGTCCCAGGCCACAGAGAGGTTAGGCTGGCCTCAGCTAGAGCCTGGGCTTTTTCGGCTGTGGCTCCGATCTGGTGGAACGCTCTGTCACAAGAGACCAGGGCCCTGCAGGACTTGACATCTTTCCGCAGGGCCTGCAAGACAGAGCTCTTCCACCAGGCCTTTGGCCAGGGCACAGCCTGACTCCCTCCCTCGGCAATCTTCGTGGAGCTCTGGCCCAATGGTTGCCAGTGGTTTGTTTTGAATTAATTTTATAATGAATGATTTTAGAGTGTTGTGTTGTACTGTTGTACTGTTTTTATTGTTGTTAGCCGCCCTGAGCCCTGCTTCGGCTGGGGAGGGCGGGATATAAATAAAATTTATTATTATTATTTATTATTGGGTTAAATTAGAGCTACAACCAACAACTATAATTTGAACATGGCTACTGTTGGGGAGCTTATAACTGTCAGTTAACACAGCTGCAGCTGATCCATTCATATAATTCCATAAAATACAGTATATCACTTTCCCAGCTGTTGTCTAGATGCCTTATTAGAGAGCACCTGCCTGCTGGGCTGTTGTCCCCTGAATGACATGCCAGCCTCCTGAGATTACTTGTTAGCACCTGCTTTTCTGCCCCGTCTTTCCTCAGATTGCAAGAAGAGATTCCAAAGGATTTAAGCTTATCCTGAGTTTCTGGCCATAGCATAACAGGGGCAGAATTATTATCCATTACGTCATTTCACTGTAAAGAGATTACAGCTCCACAGTTTAAAATAAACAAATAAATCAGGATATAGATTACACTCTCTATGACTGTTATTTATTTACACAGCATTCTTCAGGATAAGAGTTTCTTCAAGAGACACCAGTGTATTTCTTCAGTATCACATGATCATTTTTAATGGGGCTAAGGAAGGGAAACAAGAGACACTTTATTTTGGATATATTTGTGTTTTGCTGCATTGAGAGCCTGTGCCACAGTCCTATTATACAATATAGCAGAGGCCTGAGGAACAGTCTGTGGGTTGCCAGCTTTTCAAGTGATAAATCTAGGTGCGTCTTAAACAGTCACTTGGTGTGGAAATGCCAGCAAGTAATACTTTCCTCTCTATTATGTGAAAAAAATCACATGTTGATTTCTGTGTATCACAGAAGAGCAGCACATTGCATTTTTCTGATTTTTTGGTAACTCAACCAGCTACATCATTAAGCCACTACTGTGCACCTCTAGGCTGGCTTGCAAAATCAGGAGCAAAAGAAAGCCAGCCTTAGACAGAACAGGACCCCAGCTGACAAGCACCTTCAACACACAGAGAATGCTTTTTTGATTATTAAATAATACATCATTCTAAAGGATCATTCTAGGAGATTTGAGGGAAACGTAGTTAAAGAACACTCCAAAAGGTTTTGCTCTCATATAATGATTAACACAATAATGACCCAGCTATTGTCATTATTAGAGGAGGAAAGAGAACTCTGATTTAACAGTGATCATATCAATTGCAAAATCACTGACAAACACACACATTTGCCAAAGAATGTTCTTGGGAGAACTGATTCTGTACCTAATGACAATATTTGGCACTGGGTAAGTTTCCACACAAAGTGCTTGAAAGTGCCCCAAATCCAACTCAGTGGTGTAACGTTGGAAATTGTTGATCACTTCTCCTACCTAGGCAGTTATCTTTCCACAAGGGCCAACATTGATGCCGAAATCCAGCATCGCCCGAGCTCTGCGAGTGCAGCTTTCTCCCAAGTGAAGTGTTTGAGGACCGGGACATTCACAGGGAAACCAAAATGCTTGTTTACAAAGCTACTGTACTACCTACCTTACTATATGCTTGTGAACCATGGACCATTTATAAACGCCATCTCCAGCTCCTTGAAAGATTCCATCAACGGTGTCTCCGAAAAATTTTACACATCACTTGGGAAGACAGGTGAACTAATATCAGTGTACTGGAAGAAGCAAAGATCACCAGTGCTGAAGCAATGATTCTTCAACATCAACTTTGTTGGACTGGTCATGTTGTGCGGATGCCTGATGATCGTCTTCCAAAGTAGCTACTCTATTCTGAACTTAAAAATGGAAAGCGTAATGCTGGTGGTCAACAAAAGAGGTTTAAAGACTGTCGCAAGGCAACTCTTTAAAAAAAGTAGTATAAACACCGACAACTGGGAAACACTGGCCTGCGAGCGCTCCAGTTGGAGAACAGCCTTTACCAAAGGTGTATGGGCTTTGAAGACACTCAAATTCAGGACTCAAGGGAGAAACATGTTAAGAGAAAGGCACGCTTGGCAAATCCACACTGTGATCAACTCCCACCCGGAAACCAATGTCCCCACTGTGGAAAGACGTGTGGGTCCAGAATTGGCCTCCACAGTCACTTACGCATTGTTAAAACCGTGTTTATGGAAGACAATCTTACTCGGCTACGAGTGATCGCCAAAGAAGAAGAAGACAAGAATTATCCACATCATCCAAACATAAAATTTTATATTACCATGATTTAACCTTGAGGTGGGAAGACCTAAGGGATGCGGGTGGCGCTGTGTGTTAAAGCACAGAGCCTAGGGCTTGCCGATCAGAAGGTTGGTGGTTCGAATCCCCGCGACGGGGTGAGCTCCCGTTGTTCGGTCCCAGCTCCTGCCAACCTAGCAGTTCAAAAGCACATCAAAGTGCAAGTAGATAAATAGGTACCGCTCTGGCGGGAAGGTAAATGGCGTTTCCGTGCACTGCTCTGGTTCGCCAGAAGCGGCTTAGTCCTGCTGGCCACATGACCCGGAAGCTGTACACCGGCTCCCTTGGCCAATAAAGCAAGATGAGCACTGCAACCCCAGAGTCGGTCACGACCGGACCTAATGGTCAGGGGTCCCTTTACCTTTACCTAGGAAGACCTAATGTTTAACTAAGTATGACCAGATTTCAGCAAATGTGGCCTCTCCTCCCTCATGACTGGTCCAGAGGAGGGAATAGCCAAGAATGGTAGGGAGACAGAACTAAGGAGAAGCTAGAAAAATCTTTATTGACTTTAACACAGTTTCCAGTTTTAACTGGAAAGAGATTCCAGGAATGGCTTTATTCTAACAGCAAAGCTCCTAGTAGTCGCTAATGCCACACCATTACAGCTTGACCTGTGCATATTCAAAGTATAATTGTGTTGCAGATGAACTACTCTGGTAAATGTGCTGAATGTGTGAATGACTATTCAGCCTATATGGATATGAGTTGCTCATTGACTCAGAGCTTCCTACAGCGACTTACCATAAAATCGCTTTGCTAGCTCATTCCAGTGTGCAGTATGTCTAAATGTTTGTCACCTTGATCAAAGACTAAAGTTAAGTAAGTGGGAAGCAGGGTAAAAACCTCTGGAGAGTTAGAGCTCTTAACTTACCCCCACTGCATAATCAACAGCATGAAAACGAGAAAGCAAACATGCACATCTAATCAATATCCTGTGATTAATGGCTCATGTAAAAGAGTCTTGAGTCAGGCTGATAATCCTGAATCAACAATTAGGAAAATAAGTATGTATATAATCAGAAAGATTTCATATTGTGACTGAAATCACTGCCACATGAACAATAGCAGTGATATCAGCTACTTGTGTATAAGTTATGTGCAGCCTAATTCTATGCACACTTGATTGATTGGAAGAAAGTCCCACTGCATCCAACACGGCTCACACCATTTTGTGTGTCTGTGTGTGTATGTATTGGATTACAGCCTTCTGAACTTTTTATACACCCTTTGTGCATCAAGGAAACCATTCTATTGCAATCATGCCTACAAGAATACTACAACAACAAAGGACAGGGATTTCATCAATTGTCCTTTATTTGGCATGTCAACATTTTCTAAAATATTCCTATCCCTTTTCCAATGTACTTATTGACCCTAGCTTCCCCTTGTTTTGCCCAAATATATGATATGCTCTTATTTAACCATGCAAATAGTGCAACACAACACAGAGCTACTCAGAATAAGTCCCGCTAAGTTCAATGGGGTTTATGTCTAGGGAAGTGTGTACAGGGAAAGCTAAATCTGTTGCATCTGTTATTTTCTGCCAGCCACACAGGTTTAAAATTATTACAGAGGAGCCCTGCCAGAGAACTCTGATTCGTAGTAGAAGACCTTAAAGGTGATTGCCTGGTGATTGCTGTGGAATAGTCCTGTTAGGGCCAAAATGCACATTACACTATAAAAAGGTAAAGATAAAGGATGCCTGACACTGTTAAGTCCAGTCGCAGACTACTCTGGGGTTGCGGTGCTCATCTTGCTTTACAGGACGAGGGAGCTGATGTTTGTCCGCAGACAGTTTTTCTCGGTCATGCGGCCAGCATGACTAAGCCACTTCTGGCAAAACCAGAGCAGCGCACAGAAACGCCATTTACCTTCCTGCCGGAGCGGTACCTATTTATCTACTTGCACTTTGACGTGCTTTCGAACTGCTAGGTTGGCAGGAGCAGAGATTGAGCAATGGGAGCTCACCCCGTCGTGGGGATTCAAACAGCCGACCTTCTGATCGGCAAGCCTAAGAGGCTCGGTGGTTTAGACCACAACGCCACCCGTGTCCCTATGTGTAACAATATGACAACATCTTGCCACCCCCCAGGCTGTTTCTTCCTCCCATCTCCTATGGTTCCAGTTTCACATTTATATGGTATACAGAAATCCAGAACACCAGCATGGGTAAAAGCGTATGGGGAGTTTTTTTGGGGGGAGGCTAAGCACTCAGCTTTGTCTGGTAGGAGAAGGGTTAAGCACTTAGCTTTTTTCCTGTTGCACAGCAAAGAATCGCCCATGGAACTAACAGGTAGCTGCAGTATGATGTGTGACTTGACCCTTAAGAGTTTCAACCAAATGCTCCTTCTGTTCATTTTCCAAGAAGACATGCTAGAGATTCCAACACATGATGTCTAGAATAACACTGAGAATTTAACATTGAGTAGCAAGCATTTTGGGTATGGCTATTCTAACTTTTAAAATAATAATAATTAAAAAAATGGCTAGCTGCTAGACCAGCCTGCTTCCTCTAGCTATTTTTATTGAGACTAAAATCAACTCTATATTTGGACCTGTGGTTTGCAATGTCAGTTGGCTTCAACATTTCTTGAAAACTGTGGCCCGCCCATAGGATGGGAAAACAGGAAAAATCCCCAGATCTTTAAGCACTAGCCTTTGCACCCAGAATTTCTGGGTTTCTTTTGCTTGAGATGAATAGAAAACAGACTTAAGCCATCAGGAAAATGACTAGTCTGTGGCTTCCTTGAAATAGAAGAAACATGGCTGTCATCGACAGCCAATGATAAGGTACAGAAGAGGAAAAGATTAATTATGTCAGTTGCCAAGCGCAAGAACAACCACATCAAAAAGTTACATCATTCTGTCAAAATACAAAGTAGACCTTTTCCTGTGTGATTTATACTTGGCCTTAGTAGTCAGAAAACATGCATCTTGATCATCAGTTTTTCCCCTCGCTTGATGAAGTCACTTTCTGTTTACCTCTTGTGATCAGTTTGTGGTTTTTTTAAAGCAATGGCTGTTGCTAAGGGGTTAGTAGAAATGGCTTTGGCTCTTGTGTTTCTGGTAACTAGCCCAACGACATAAACACAACAGTAAATTTTCCTATTGCCTGCAAAACCTTTGTGATGTCTTTATCCTCACCCCCTTCCACTCATGCTTTCAGCTTTAAGCTACTATCCAAATGGATAGTCAGGCTACTTTTGCATGAATTACAAACTTGGTTCTTCCTAAGGAGTTCCACGAACATTTTTATTGGCCTTGATGTTTGCATGTTTTCAAAATTTCAACACAAGAACAAAACTGGTGTCTCAAGCTGAGTAAAAATGAAAAGTTTTTCTTTCTATTCACATAGAATTGCAAGGTCATCAGTTTTACATGAGCTGCTAAGAAAAGCAGGGAAATCAACACTGACTTCTCAACAAGCGAGGCCCACATCACTGTTACTATTTAAATAGAGAACACTTGTTCTCACGTACCTCAGAGGGCAGGATGAGATCTAATAGGCTTAATTAACAGGAGTAGATCTCCGTGGAACATGAAGAGAAACGTATTGGCAGAAAGAGCAGTTCAGCAATGCAGGCAAACATCTAGAGCAGGGTTGGGGGGCCCTTTCAGCCCAGTGGCCCAAGCTCCTTATTTCCACAAGCCCTGCAAACCATGCTTGACAGGGGGACAGGGCCCCCAAAGCCCATGCAAAGAGTGGGGCAGCCAGACACATTTGCCCCAGCCTCAGAGAGTAAAGCTGGCCAGGAGAACACTCTGTGCTTCTCAGCCAACCATTGACTCCTACCCTGGGCCTCAGACAATTTCTGCACGGGCCTGGGGCCACCCACTTGTCAGTTGTTGTGATATACAATTACTGACTCACACTTGTGTGCGTGAAAGGGTTAACCTGAGATCTTAGCTCAAGTGGGTGGAGTTTAACAGGCCCCCAGAAGCCTTTGCTCACCCCTTTGCTGCATCCTGGAACATGCTGAAGTTGCTTCATGGTTTCCACCATATGGAAAAACCAAGTGAATGGAAAATCTCTCTAAAATGAGATTTTTACAGTCTACGTCTTTGCTAACCAAAAAATTACATGGTCCTTTTTATAAGGAAACCAAATTATTTTGAAAAACTTTTTTCTTATTTATTTTACTGCCAGCAGGAGGAGACTTGTTTGCTGTAACTCCTAAAACTGTGAGTAAAATCATAACTTATTTGCAAAGCTAAGTGTCTATGATTTATTCTAGCCTAGGTATTTTTATGAGAAACATCTGGATGAGGGCAGGTGTGAATCTAAGCAAGTTTTAATTTGCTCGGAGCACTTGCCATTATGCTAACTCTGCTACTAAAATAATAATAATAATAATAATAATAATAATAATAATAATAATAATAATAATAATAAATTTATTATTTATACCCCGCCCATCTGGCTGAGTTTCCCCAGCCACTCTGGGCGGCTCCCAATCAGTGTTAAAAACAATACAGCGTTACATATTAAAATCTTCCCTGAACAGGGCTCTCTTCCCTCCCATATCAGTCACCTGACATCATAATTATATCAGCTGATGATGCCTTTGAAGTGAGTTTCCAAGTGGTTTCTTTTGAAACTGTCTGGAAACACACTTCAAAGTGAAGGCTGCACCTTTATCTGTCTTTCATCTGAAGTGACATTAAAGGTAAAGGTACCCCTGACCGTTAGGTCCAGACGCGGATGACTCTGGGGTTGCAGCGCTCATATCATTTCCAAGCCGAGGGAGCCGGTGTTTGTCCGCAGACAGCTTCTGGGTCATGTGGCCCACTTGACTAAGCCGCTTCTGACGAACCAGAGCAGCGCACGGGGGAAAAAACCAAAAAACGAAGTGACATTATGAAGTCAAATTTAAGACTCCCGTCGGGCCTAATTAGGCTCACACGCTTGACTGCCCCCCTGTCCTTTCTCACTCAAGGGCTTCAAGCAGAGGCTGGTGTGGGTGTGATGTTATAGCTCTGGACTTTCTGCATGCAGCACAGGTGGGGCTAGACTGTTTTGAAGACCCCTTCCAACTCTTATGATCATTTGACTCTGTATATACATCTGGCAATGTACTGGGAGTCAGTAGAAGCTGTAAAAATAAACCTCCCAGTGAATCTGAGTTTTGATTTTCTAAAAAAAAAAGAAAGAAAAAGATATAAGTAATAATAATAATAATTATAATAATTTTTATTTATACCCCGCCCTCCCCAGCCAAGGCTGGGCTCAGGGTGGCTAACAAGCAATAATAAAAACAAGTTGAATGAATACAACTTAAAAACAAGATTAAAATACAACATTAAAATATTGAAACATTTAAATATTAAAATGCAGCCTCATCACAGGAGGAGAAAGGAAAAGAAAGAGGGGGAGGGAATCAAATTGGCTCCAAGCCAAAGGCCAGGTGGAACAACTCTGTCTTACAGGCCCTGCGGAAAGAAATCAGATCCTGCAGGTCCCTGGTCTCAGGAGGCAGAGCGTTCCACCAGGCCGGAGCCAGTGTTGAAAAGGCCCTGGCTCTGGTTGAGGCTAACTTCCTTAGGGCCCGGGACCTCTAGGGTGTTGCTATTTATGGACCTTGAGGCTCTCTGTGGGGCAGACCAGGAGCATATCCGTTCAAATTGCTGAATTGGAAATACATTTATCAGTACAGAAATGTACTGCAATATCATCAGTTAATAGAACCGCGCAGGTCCTTTACCTTTTTTTAACATTAGATGCTAAAATACAACCTTATTCTATGTGCAGTTTTGAAAGTTTAGCCTGCAATGCATGTTTTTCATCATCACAAAAACCCACCATCAGCATTGGGGCATCACTTTAACACGCTTAATCTGCGGTTGGGAAGGACATTCAAGTGATATAAGCTGCAGACACAACTTGAGATGTTCTGTCGTCACAAAAACTGTTCCCATTCTACTACCTCTCCTTTTACATGCAAAACAAAAACAAATTTCAAGCACAACATATAGTGTACACATAAAAATACCACTAATAAATTATGCAGCAGCAGCAATAGTAGTAGTAATAAAAATACATACATACATACCCCAAGCCCAGACACGTCACTTAAAATGCAAAAATCTGCCCAGATGGGCATGCTGACTCCCAAAAAGAAGGCATGTCTGGGAAAACCTGGATGTATGGCAATCCTAGTTTAGCCCATGCTCCAGCTTCCCTCTCTCTGTCATGTTTAAAAACATTCTTAAAATTAAGTTGTTGGTGGGTTTTGCTTTTAAATGACTGTACATATGAGTGCTGTGCTGTGATACCATGATGCCAAAAAGAATTGTTGTGCCCCCTTAATGAATGTGTGTGTGTGTGTGTGTGTGTGTGTGTGTGTGTCTGTAAGCATACATACCATTGGCATGAAAGTATTAAAGACAAATAACAAAAAAAAGGAACATTCAGACAGGAGAATGTTAGATTCATATTTTACAGAACGTTTACACTTTGAAGAGCTCAGGGAAGGTGATAGAATTTTTTTTAAAAATCAAAGGAAGGAAAGCAAATCCACCATCATTATTAAAAATATCCAGCTCAAGCCTGACCGTCACAACATGAAACAGGAGAGAAGTTCCCAGCTTGCTTCTCCCTTATTGCAATTTGCAGCAAAAACAGAATGAAACTAATTACACAGAGTGTTATACCAAGAGATCTGCAAAGCTCCAAGGGAAACAAAAATCCCCTTTCTTTCTCCCTTCTGCAGTTTAGCAAAAACATTCATAAGGTCAGGATGAGAACCACAAGCTCAGCTGTAGATAAGGGGGGGGGGGATAAAACTTCACTGCAAGATGCCTTCACTCTGGCCGGGGTGGGGGTGGGGGGCGCATCTTGGCTGTTTCTTTTGGTGATCTGCCAGCGCGCTTTTCTGAAAATGAGCAGGATTCTTCTGTCAGCCGCGGTATACAGGGGTGAAACTAGACTTTATTTCACCTGGGTCAAAGACCCAGTTTGGCAGCACGCACCCCCCCCCCCCCATGCATATTTGCAGCCAAGGGGCGTGGATCAGCCTGGACGACCTCTTGGATGTCAAAAGACAGCAGGCTGGGCCAGGGAGGTGATGAGTGCCTCTTTATGAGAGGGGGTGGTTCCTGTCTGCTTGAAGGAAGCAGTGGTAAAACTATTCCATGAAAACCCCTCCCTGGATTCAGAAAATCTAATTAACTACTGTGGAGCCTTCAATGTGGGCTTCCTCTGGGTTCAATTTTATCCCCTAGGCTGTTTAACATCTACATGAAACTGCTGAGTGGGATTATCTGGAATTTTGACTTATAAAGCCTTAAATGGCTCAGGACTGCAATACCTCAAGGATGCCTGTTATGTACTGAGTTGAATAGGATCCAAAATGCAGCAGTCTGATTGGTCCTAGAACAATAGGATTCAGAATGCAGCAATCTAATTGGCCCTAGAACAATAGGATTCAGAATGCAGCAGTCTGATTGGTCCTAGAACAATGCAGCAGTATGATTGGTCTGCAGGAGCCACCCAATCCGGCTCCAGATGGAAATGAATCCACAACCTGATTGGCCTACAGGAGAATTCCGGAATTAGCCAATCACGCGCAGCCTATTGTGTAAATAATGTATATAAAGCAGATACTTTGAAGGGACTTTCATTCCTCCTCACCACTATGAGCTGAATAAAGAGCATGAAATCCACTCTCTGCTCAATTTCAATGCCTCTCCCCATGTGAACCTACCCGGACCCTGCAATCATCCGAGGCCCTTCTTCATGTGCCTCCTCTGCAAAAGGTCTGGAGGACAGCAACGTGAGAAGGGGCCATTTCTGCGGTGTCCCCCCCTTGTGGAATGCTCTCCCTAGGGTGCCTTTGGTACAGATCTTTAGGTGCCAGGCAAAAACATTCCTCTTTTCCCAGGCTTTTGACTGATTAACATTCTACTGTATGTCTTTTAAAATGTGTTTGTGGGGGAGGGATTATTGGTTTGTTCTTGTTCATGTTTTATTTTGCATTTTATGTTCTCATTTTGTTCTTTTATGTTTTGGATGCCCTGTGATCTTATGATGAAGGACAGTATACTACTACTACTACTAATTAGAAGGAGGAACAGGACCGCACTTCTGCCCCTGCCCTCATCTAAATGATTAGCATAGATAACCGAAGAGGCAAATGTCTTCTGTTTGTGATGGGGAGGAAATTCAATTGAGTTCACATTGAAAAATGAATCTTATCAAATTCATACTTTCTGAAACAATATGCAAATCAAAATATCTGTCAAAATTCACACTTATCTGAATTTTGTGATGATGTTCTCCCACCAATGTTGACAAAATGTGTATGTTGCTGGGCACTGTGCATAAAAGTAATATATTAGTGAAAAACAACATGTAAAATGAATATATTGGAAGAAATTGCAAAAATTAGTCAAAGCTGCATGCAAAAATGTATTTATTAGGAGAAATTCATACTAAAATGCTGGTGAATTTTTATGAGGATCTTAAAAATAAAAAATGCAGGTTGCTACAGAAATGTAGAGAAATAGATTTAAAATTAGAATAGTGAGAAAAGGAGAGAATCGAAATTGACAGATCTTCCCATCCCTACCTGTGACTGCCCTACACACAGCAACACATGATTAGGGCTACAGTTACACATACATAAAGCTTGGTTAAATGAGGATTGAGACTGAATTTGGTTCTTGGCTCACTGTCCCCTATTAAATGATTTCCTTCCCCTGGAGTCTTCTAAGCTCGAATGTCATCTTATAATATTTAAAGATGTTGATATGGAGGCTCCTCACAGCTGCATGCAGCTCATGCAGAGTATATTTATTCTAGGAGCATTGTTGCAATTTCTAATTTTGATGTGGATTCAATGTCAGAGGCTTTGTGGCTCTTTGAAGCTATCTCCAAAGTAGTGTTTTGTATTTTCATTAGGGAGCTTCACCAGCACAGCATACAAGCCAAGAGAAAAAAGAACCACCAAAACCTTGCCAGAAAATAAGTACGTAGATTAAATCAGGCAGATGGATGATATTTTTAAGAGGACATCCAGGTTCATGAGTGTGTGTGTTTTCCTTTACAAGAGTATAAAACAATGAATCAGCATACATTGAATTACTGAAACCAGTGCTTTATATGTGATTTCTGCATGCTGTGTACTAGAAGCAATGCAGTAGAACCTCGGGTCACGTACCGTCCTCCTTACAAACGCTTTGGGTAATGAGCTCCGCTAACCTGGAAGTAGGTGCTCCTGGTAGTGAACTTTGCTCTGGGATGCGAGTGGAAATCGTGCGGTGGCAGCGGGAGGCCCCATTAGCAAAAGAATGCCTCAGGTTAAGAACAGTTTTGGGTTAAGAACGGACCTCCGGAACGAATTAAGTTCGTAAACCAAGGTACCACTGTATGTGCATTAGGATCTTGAGTAATTCTTTCCTAATCCCACATTTTGCACTGACTAGTGTTCTACTTTTAAGGCTTTCATGCGTTTCTGCTTGATCAGGCAAATATATTACAAACATTAAATGATTTTCTAAACAATTGCTACAGTCTTCTTATACAGTGGTACCCCGCAAGACGAACGCCTCGGGAGACAAAAAACTCGCTAGACGAAGGAGTTTTTCGTTTTCTTAGCCGCTTCGCAAGACGCATTTCCCTATGGGCTTGCTTCGCAAAACGATGCTTGCCCCGCAAGTTCCGGGGATAGCGGGGAAGCGCAGCGCGTCTTCCCCGCTGTCCCTGGACCTCTTTTGAAGCAAGGGGCGGCGGGGAGAAGATCGCTTCTCCCCGTTGCCAGCCCTGCAATCTCCGGGGACAGAGGGGAAGGCGCACGGGCCTTCCCCTCTGTCCCCGGACCCCTTTTGAACCAAGGGGCGGCAACGGGGAGAAGCGATCTTCTCCCTTCCGCCCCTTGCTTCAATGCATTCCTATGGGAAACCGTGCTTCGCAAGACGAAAAACTCGCAAGAAGAAAAAACTTGCGGAACGAATTAATTTCGTCTTGCGAGGCACCACTGTACCATATTATACCATCTTTGGAGCGATCTTCTCCCTTCCGCCCCTTGCTTCAATGCATTCCTATGGGAAACCGTGCTTCGCAAGACGAAAAACTCGCAAGAAGAAAAAACTTGCGGAACGAATTAATTTCGTCTTGCGAGGCACCACTGTACCATATTATACCATCTTTGGAGCGTCAGCTCAGCCGTTAGGCAGGCTGAGGCAGCTCCCTCAGGTGGCAGAAGCCCTGAAGGTGGCAGCCCCTGTGGGAGCCCTGCCACCTCCTCCGCTAGCCAAAATCGTTTGAGATCTTATGGAGCGCACAAGATCTCACACAAAATAGGCAAGAATTTGGTACCTATGCCAATGCCGCTTCTCCATCTACAATCAGTATTTAGCTAATAAAATACTACTACTACTATTTTCTAAAACATTATTATGTTTCCTTTAAACTGAATCAACTAATGAGAAACTTCTCAGCCCTGTGTACTCCAAAATGCACTGTCTTTAGAAGATCACTTTCTTCCAGTGCTTGTGAAGGGCCTTCAGCTTAGTGGTAGAGCACAAGCTGTCCATGCAGGAAGGGCTGAGATGCTGGAGGTTTTGTATCCATCAGACCACATAATGCTAGACTAGATGAACCACTGGTCTCACTTGGTATAAGCTTATAAGGCTCATATAGGACTATAAGAAGAAATGTAGAGATGCTCTTCTCAGTAGTTGTGGCCTGATGGAGCCTTGTTCCTTGTTTACTATCCTTAAGCTGGCAGTTGAATAAATCCCTTTGAACACAATGCAATTTACTTTTGAGTAGAAAACCTATGATTGCACTAAGCGTTTTCCTCACCTTGTATTTTGCTTTAATTATGTTTATATTTTTGTGAGCTGCCTTTAATATTTAGTTGTACCCAAAAGGCAGCCTAAACATATTTTGAAAGGAAGAAGATCCCGGATTGTTCCCGGATGTGCTGCCGGCATCCGCGGCCCCTGCAGTGACAGAGTGGCTTCAGGAGCTCCAGTATCAACAACAACTATTGATGGAGCAACTGTGCCAGGCCAAGGAGGCATACAAGGCCCAGGCCGACCGCCACCGCCAGGTGGGGCTGGAACTTCACGTCGGTCACCTGGTATGGTATGGTTTTTCACAGATACCAGGACAGGATTACCACGAGACCTACTCACCCACCGTCAAGTATGAGAGCATTAGGCTAATGCTCAAGATTGCTGCAGAGGAGAAACTGCACATTTCTCATCATGATGTGAACACAGCTTTTTTGTACAGGGTTTTGGGGGAGGAACTGTATATGCTTCCACCCGATGGAGTGCAGATACAGAAGGGAATGGTCTGTAAACTACAGAAATCCCTATATGGTCTCAAGCAGAGGGCCAGGTGTTGGAACACAAAACTCACTGAGACATTGCTTTCCCTAGATTTTCACCAAGGCAAGGCTGAGCCATGTGTGTTTGTCAAGGAGGAGGGGCAAAACAAACTGTATTGTTTATGTTTTGTTGATGATCTTCTGTTTTGGAAGAATCAGGCTTTGTACCAAAGCACCCTAGCTCAGCTGAAGGAGCACTTTGACATGAAGGATCTTGGTAAGGTATCCAACTATCTTCCTCTGCAGGTGGAGAAGGACCAAGCAGGTAATTTTCTGGTACACCAAACACAGAAAATTGCTGATGTATTAACCAGGCTGAATTTGGTTGATGCAAACCCAGCAGATACACCGATGGTGGCAGGTTACCAGGTAGATAGTACTGCTGAAGCATTTTCTGACACCACACTGTACAGATGCATTCTAGGCAAGCTGAATTTCATTGCTAGATGTTCAAGACCTGACACAGCTGTAAGCACTAACCTGTTTAGCAGACATGCCAACAATCCTACTGTTCAGGATTGGAAAGCTCTGAAGCGCATAGCCCGCTATTTGAAGGGGACTTTGCATTACAGGTTGAGGTTCACTAGTCAAAAGATGGGAGATCTTGAAATCTTTGCAGATGCTAGTTTCTGAAGTGACACCATGGATGGTACAAGCAGTTCTGGAGTATGCTACATGTACAACCATTGTCTCTTTGACTGGCTGTGCGAAAAGCAGACGACAGTAAGCCTAAGTTCCTGTGAAGCAGAACTCAATGCCCTGTCATTTTCACTCATGGATTGTGAATGGTTGATGCAACTGTTTCAGGACATCAGAGTTTCTATAAAATGTCCTATACAGGTGTATCAAGACAATAAATCCTGTTTGGCTTTGCTGAACTCAGAGAGTTGCAAGCAAAGAACCAAATACTTGCAGATTAAGTTACATCATGCACTCTCTTGTGTATTCAGAAAGGAATCATTCAGGTGTCCTACATGCCAGGAAATGAAATTCCTGCTGATCTGTTGTCTAAGGTTGTTAACAGAGAACAACTTAAGGTTTATGTACAGAGGTTGCAATTGGGTTGAACCACAGGTACTACAGGTTACACGGAAAGGGGGAGGATGTTAGGATATAGTTCCATTCCACCTTAAAAAGGGAACAGGCTGTTGTGTGTCACATACTTGTTTACTTCCAGCTTCTCGCTGGGAACTTCCGTTTTGTATATAGCTTTTGTTCTGGCTGTTTTCCTGGACACGGAGGCAAGCAGTCATGTTTTTCCTTTGTTCTGAACTACGTTGAATAAAGCTGTAAATATGCTCTCCTGTCTGCATCCTTTTGTTGTGGAGACTCTGCTGAAAGGATGTGCACGGGTCTTGGAATGTCTCTGTAGCTCGTGTTGCTAATTGACTGATGCTGTTCCACGGGAGACCGGTGATCGTCCAGAGACGACTGGGGGCCTGCCTGATGCCTCTGTCTCCCTGGCAGTATCCCAACAGTGTGGGGGACAGAAGGAAAAACAAATACACCCAATATAGGGTTGGTGTGTTTTCCTTTCCTTGCCAAGAAAAAGGGATGGCTTTGGATCCTGTAGACCTCAAACCTCCTTCGGTGACTCCTCCCTTGGCAGCTTTCACATCCATGAGGCAGCCATGGCCAATTGCAGGGATCACAGGATTGTGCCCTTAAGCTTGCATTTGGAAGGGACTTACTGAAAATACTAGTTGTACAGGGAGGGTGGTAAAAAATCAGGGCATTCAAGTACACAACAACAACCATTTTTATTATTTGTACTTTGCCCATCTGACTGGGTTGCCTCAGCCACTCTGGGCAGCTTCCAACATAGTGATTGGATATAGATGACCCTGCAAGTAGGCCAACTGTTTTAGGTGGTGTTCACTAAATATGGCAAATGCATATTAACTCCCCACCCCCAGTGTGTATAAAAGGATGACTAACCAAATCTTATCATCACAGCACTATATATTCATACTAAGTGACCCCCTTGTCAATGGCAGACCATGTTGCAGGATGTGGGAAGGATAAGCAGAAAGCTATAAGAGAATTTAAAATGTACTTGCTATTTTTGACAGCAGCCCAAACTAATGTAACATGCAGTTCCTTCCTAAGCAAAGCACAATAATTTACAGAATTCCTCTAACTTGACATCTGTTGGCTTAATCCATCACAGAGAATTTCAGTAATCTGGGTTTTTATTTTGTTTTTTTGAACAGGTTAACAACAGGATCCCAATTTGGTACATCCATTATATAAGTACTGTATATGGATTTATTCTATAACCAACTATTCTAAAAGTTGCAATGTTGTTTATTTTGCAGTATGATTCTACAATAATCAGATACAAAGATAGACTTTACTTTTGTAGAGTTGCTAGTGCTTAAGAATTATCTTCATTCACATTTGTCCGTATAGGGCTAGTTACAGGAAATACTTTTTGCCTTAGATCTGCATTACCATACAACCCACTCTCATCTTGCCATGTGTTGATCCCATGTCTTCTGTAATCAGCCGTGTCAGTAAACTGAGAATGACATTTTCTGTGAACTACAGAGTAGCCATCTGGCTGAAGCTCAATCTAAAGAAAATACATTCAAGGGCATTTTATTAATCAGAAGGCAAATTGGGAAATCACTTTTGATGATAAGAGAGGCAATGGTTGTGTTTGCACTTCAAGCAAAACTCTGCCACAACCTAGAAAACCCAAGAAGCTGCTTTATACTGAATCCAAATTGGTCCATCTGGCTCAGTATTGCCTATGTCAACTGGTGGGGGCTTTTCAGAGTTTCAGCTGGCGACATGACCAGCCCTACCGGGAGATGTCAAGGATTGAACCTGGAACTTCTACATGGGAAGCAGATGCTCCACCCCTAAGCTACAGCCCTTGTTGCCCCCGTAGAAAACCTTGTGCCATTAGCTCCCCTGGTTAAACAGTCTTGGTTTAGAATAGCTACCATTTTCACAGCAGATAAAATAGATTGAAAATCAGTGCTAGGGCAGGCTTCCTCAACCTCGGCCCTCTAGATGTTTTGAGACTACAATTCCCAGCATCCCTGACCACTGGTTCTGCTAGCTAGGGATCATGGGAGTTGTAGGCCAAAAACATCTGGAGGGCCGATGTTGAAGAAGCCTGTGCTAGGGCAACAAAGCAAACAGTTTTTAAAGCTTTATTCCCGGTGACAGCAACAGAAAATAATTTTCAGAAAACCAAGAGCAAAGAAGGAGGAGTGAATTTCTGGGATTGGGGGTAAGCTATATCCCATGGTAAATTTCAGAGAGAAAAATATTTCACTTTATCCTTCTCATCCTAAACATATTTTATTTAAAGTAAATCCTCTTGATTTTGATTATGCTAATTTTCAAGTAAGCATGCTTAGGATTGCAGTCTTATTTTAAAAGTTCAGTTTGTTATTCAGTTAGATAATTTGTACGTGAAAGCTATCTTTCCTTTATGTGTACTACAGGGATCTAGAAAAAGGATAGTAGATGGAGATGAGCTGTTTGTTGGGGGGGGGATATTTATCCCCCTTATTCCCTGCAAGTGATGCTGATGTTTGTTGGGTCATGAAATTAGAGGAGGGCTTTCTGAAATTAATAGTATTTAACATTGTTGTCATTGCCTAGAGCTTGAAGGAAGCTTCAATAAATAAATGTAAAACCAGAATTCAAGCAAAAACCCACCAAGTCTATAGACAAGAAATGTAAATACCACGCCATTTCTTGTTTGATGGGTAGTTTTAAAAACAACAATAAAAACCATTGGTTATGTTTGCTGTTTTAAAAGAAAAAAAGCCTTTTTTAAAAAAGATAACTAGCTAATAGAAACATAACAGCTCTGCTATTTCCCTACTACCATTATAGCTCAGTTTATGTGATGTAGTAGCATCAGGGTGGATAAAAATCAATGATTTTCAAAAAAAATGTTTAAAAAACAGATTTTTTAAAAAAATCAGTTTTTTAAATTTAAATTGGATTTTTAAAATGAAATGCTTTTGGAGGGAAAATCTTTCTAAAGATAATTTTCTATCTAAGTTACATTATAGTCCAAAGGCTATTCATCAGGAAATAAGGATTTAAGTTTTTCATGTGTGCTAAAACTCAGTCTAAGGTTGTGGGTTTTTTTTTTAAATTGTTTAACCACATCAGTTAACAAACATGGATACATATGCTATAATGTTATTGTTTTAGTTAAATAAATTGTTTGAATTGTTATTAAGGAAATGATTATTATTCTCCTTCCAATAAAGTACAGCAGAAAAGTTGTCCAAATATAGACAGTTAACTTATTAAACTTCACAATTTCATAATTATCTGTCAATGTATTTCTAGTAGTATAACCAAATCAGTAATTTTTGATGTAACTGCAAAAACTACTTTGAAAAATTATTATTCCCTGCAGGATACATTAGGACTAAGGAAGCAAGGGATCTAATTGTCAGGAGACTCAGGAGACAGAGTAGCTGAAGGAAGAGGAACAAAGGGGAAGGACCAGAAGGGAAGGGGGCTTGTTCTGGAGGGCTTCAATATTCACACTGTGTCCATCTTGGAGGGACTTAATGCCCACCATGACCACGATGGTTTCCGCATGACGTTCTGCAGGATACACTTTGGATCTTGTATATTTGACGCCACAGAAAGTGGACAGTCTGGAAATCAGGGGCTTCTCTGTCAGCCCAATGTCTTGAACAGACTATTTCTTGGTGAGGTTTTGTCAAGATGTGGCCTGACAATGGGGAACCTAATCTGATGAAAGGAAATTGTAGAGGCCCCCCAGTACAACTGAGAACCTGGAAGAACCTACAAAAGTCCCAAAGCAGACTGTAGTGCCTCAGCTCATGAATGCCTTGTCTGAGCTGCGCAGCACAAGGACCACAGCCCATGCCCTGCCTTGATCCCCAATATTTCCTCTTCCACCATCCAGGCCTTAAGAGCAAAGACGGCAGGGAATTCACTGAGTTCCTACAAAGCTCCACAGGTGAAGTCATTCAACATCTGTAGCGAGGGGCCATCAGTAGGCCAATGAGACTCAACTCTTTCTCATCTGAGTCAGGTGAGGCATGCAAGAGCCGAATTGGTGTCTGGACTCAGTAACTGGCAGCATGAATCTCAACAAGATGGAGGCACTGAGAGTGGGTAGTTTTCAGGTTCAGAAAATTGGTGTTTGTCCTGATCTGGGTGAGATTTCATTCTTCCTGAAAGGGTAGAGACACAGTTTGAAGATATTCCCTGATCCCAGCATTGGATCCTCAGTGGCCCAGGGTGTATTTTACCAACTTTGGCTGGTTTGCAACTGCAACTGTTCCTGAATAAGGAGTCCTGCTTTGGTGATCTGTGTTCTGGGAACCTCTCTGTTTGATCACTAATGTATTATACAGGGGGATGCCCTTAAAGACATCCCCAGAAGCTTCCATTCATGAAAAATCTGGCTGCAAGAGTGTTGGCAGGTATAGCTGAGGTTGTTCATATTTCACTTATTTTGAAATATCTACTGCTTACTTGCTTCTAACCCTAATTTAAGGTGTTGGTCCTTACTTTAAAGTCCTAAATGGCTTGGAGTCCAAATACCTGAATAATGGCATCTTGCCATATGAGGATGCCTACGTCTTAAGATATGTTCCAGTATTGCTCCAGGTACCCTCTTCAGTGGATTATGTTATATAAAGCAGATGTCTTTTTGTACTGATGTGTCAACATTTTAATGTGTTTGCCAAGGAGACACACCTGGTTTTGTTGACTGGTGGGGCCATTCCTACTTGCCCAGGTATTTTAGCCTTTTAAAATTGTAGATGGTTTTGTTGGGGTTTCTATTTGATTTTGTCTTGTTATATTTTGCTGCATTTTTAAAATTATGTTAATTAGTTTTTATTTGTGCTTAAGTACACTCTCCTGGAATCTTTGTATGACGCATAAGTAAGGAATATTTTAAATTAAATAGTCAAGAAACTATGTGATAGTAGCAGAGATTGAGGAGACATAGAGGGTGCCTAGGCATGCTTAGAAGGAGCTTGAGGAGCCAAGGATGCTAATAATGGCAAATGCATTTTACACATTAACTTGAAGCAGAACCTTGCACTGGTATGCTTAATGAGATCAAAATGTCCAAAGGATGTGCATATGGTAAAAAAGGTAAAAGGTAAAGGACCCCTGAAGACAGGAATGCCTGGCGTGCTCTGGTCCATGGGGTCACAAAGAGTCGGACACAACTAATGACTAAACAACAGCAAAAGGACCCCTGGACGGTTAAGTCCAGTAAAAGGCAACTATGGAGTTGCGGCACTCATCTCGCTTTTCAGGCTGAGGAAGCTGGTGTTTGTCCACAGACAGCTTTCTGGGTCATGTGGCCAGAATGACTCAACCACTTCTGGTGGTGTCTGACGGGACACCGTGACAAGTGCATATGAGAGAGACAGAAGGGCGGGGAGAGGGAGAGAGACAGAGAGTGTTCATCATGATCACAGTTGAAATGTGTACTGACAAACACTTTCCTTTATGAGTTGCCATGGTTACAAAAATATCTGGCCATGATTCCCATTCTGCTAAAATCCCTGGCGCGTAAAGGAAGGGATCCAGAGCAAGCCATGATTCATCCACACACTTTCCTTTCTCATTTACTGGCTTAACTCTGTATTCCACACACACACAATTAATCAATGCAATTTAAGTGGTAAAGTTAACATTTCTCACTGCTACTAGAGGCCAACAAATAATACACCAGGTTTGCAATGCAGTTAAAGATTATGGGTTGTGTTCAAGGTAGCGCCAAGGTTAACATTCTATCAACGCAAGGATTTTTCCTTGCATGACAGAATCTTCTTCCTCCACCCAACTTTGTCCCTAACCCTCTAGAGCAGATCTGGGGACAGCACAGGGTGTGTACAGTGGGGCTGGCCCATAAGGTGGGGTGAAGAAACCACTTTGGGCAATGGGTGCCTCCCCTGTCCCCCCACCTCTGCCACCGGCCTGAGTCTGGACATTAGGTTAAGGCCAACAATTACTCAGCACTAGGTAGTGTGGCAGCAGCATGATCAGGGAGGAGCAAGGGCCTCAAACTGTTGCTTTGAGTTCCCACATGCTTTCTCATTCACACATACCCATGGTATGGCTTAATGTTATGTGCAAACTGGGCTGCTATCCAATTTCATTGCTATGTAATATATGTAAAATTGACTATCTTGGGGTGAATCTATATATTTCATTTACCTGGTAGAGCCTGTTTGAAACAACCTCTGAATGGCTACTGTTCTACACATGAAGGCCTTGATGTAAAGCATGGTAGAAAGCAACCATTCTGCTCTTATACTTACATATGGTTCATAGTCATATGGTGGAACATAATCTGTTTGGTATGTTGTATCTAGAAACCTGTAACACAGAGAGTATATATTATACCTCGCTTTTGTGGAATGTTTTTAACTTGTCTGTCTCTAAAGCTCTTAGAAAAACAATTAAAAAGATATAGTTAACGTTGATCTTTTAGTAAGCAAGACCAAAGTAGTGGGAAAAGGTATTTTCAGTGTGTGTTCGCATAGCTGTTAGAGTCAAGTTATACTTTACAGAATTTATTCTCCTTTGGATTTGCTAATTTCCAGAACCCCCACAATTGTTTTTCAGTACTAGGAAAATTTAGCAGCTATGCCTGAGGCACAGAAAGAGTAATACTTCCAGTGAACTGCCAAAAAGTGTC
Source organism: Podarcis muralis (assembly GCF_964188315.1). Lineage (NCBI taxonomy): Eukaryota > Metazoa > Chordata > Lepidosauria > Squamata > Lacertidae > Podarcis > Podarcis muralis. The sequence continues at coordinate 1,679,437 of NC_135665.1, read as the reverse complement.
ATGCTAATGAAAATAGAAGTATTCCTGTGATTTGTCATATAACATGTTGCACTCGACTGGAATTTTCTGACAGAAGTTGATCTATTCTCAGCCTGTTTTTAACTGGAGAATCCCAAAGCTGATGGCCCAGTTCACCAACACAGCCCACAGCAGAACAGTTCCAGATATGAGTTTTCCAAAGCACTGCTTTTTTGCTGGGACAGTTCTCATGGCCCTTGGCATCCCTATATGGATGAGAGGATGGCACAGGCAGAGCACTACATTCATATGAACAGTCAGTTGTTTGTACTTATTTCATACATGTATACAGCTGGAAAGTTCTTGAAGCGATTTAGAGGAAAATTGAACAAACCCACAACTGCTGCCAATCAATTTCAGAATATGGCTCTTAGGAGGGTAGGAATGGATTGGGCCAAGTTGGCATTTGGACAGCCATGGCAGTACAAGGATTGATGTAGGTGGACACTGGAATTTCCAGCCCTGACCCAAAGTCTCTGTTTACAATTTTAACAAGTTACAAGAGAATATGTAATAATAATAATAATAATAATAATAATAATAATAATAATAATAATAAATTTATTATTTATACCCTGCCCATCTGGCTGGGTTTCCCCAGCCACTCTGGGCATCTTAAAATACAGTAGTCTGTTAAACATTAAAAGCTTCCCTAAAGAGGGCTGCCACCTTCTGCCCCTCACTTAAATCTTATCTCATTCACTTCCAGGACTGGAACCCAGGTGAAGAAAAGTGCCCAAGCACAAGATATATTTAGCTTTCCTTGCTCATATGCACCTTTTGATGTAGAAATCAGACCCTACCCAACCCTATACTTGATATATGAACGAGGCAGATACAAGAACAATCCAGCTGTATACATGTATGAAATAAGTACAAACAACTGACTGAAGCCACATTCATAGAATCATAGAGTTGGAATGGACCACAAGGGCCATTGAGTCCAACCCCCAGTCTTGGATATAATCTTGCCCTCCTTTGCTCTCAGATTTAATTCAATTTATTTTTTAAAGTAGCACTGGCCTTCTGGATTTGATTTACTGCTCCACTGCCTTTCTGTTTAGGGTCATTTAATTTGCTGTTTTCAGTTTCAAAGCCTCTCTCAAATGTTAATGCTAGTCATCTACTTTCCTCAAGTCTCAGTCACAATGCTAATCATTTTTAAAGTTTATGTTTTGGAACATAAATTGCTTGTAATTCTAGTAAGGTAAATACTGCAGCTTTTTTTATTCAAAACAAAAGCAGACAAAATCAGTTACTAGCCAGAAAACCTTTTAGAAGAAAATTATACTTTCCTCAAAAAATATCTCAAAATGTTTACATAAACCCATGAGCTAAAAGCCTGATTTGCACACCATGGTCAGCCAAACTATGGCTTCCTGGGACCATGCAAATCTGCAGGTTCCCAGGGAGGAGCTCACAGCCAGTTTGCTCCACGCCTGTCTTTTCTACTTCCACAAAGCACTGAAGCTGGGCTTAGCATATGGTGTGAACAAGCTCTCTCCGTGCTAACCCAGACTGTGCAGCCAAGGTTTATTCCTCAGATCCATTTTCTTTTGCATACACAAATGAACAGAAAGTGGAAGTGCTATGACAGAACATACAACCATTTATTTGGGACTATTCCAGTAATAACACTAACATCACTTACAGTGAGATCCTATACTGTACATATATTCCCAGGTACTGAATCCTTAATTGCCAGGGAAATATTTCACTGGGTCATGGTCAAAAGCAACAGAAAACTTCTCATTGTGTTTCAAAATACAAAATTATGCCAATGCATTTAATGAAGAAATGGGTACTCCAGTCTTCTTAAGCAGTTTCAAAGTATCCTATGCAAGTATTGGAAGCAAACTCAAGAGGAAAATAAGATATCACAAGAGTTTTAACAAAGCAGCATGGAGAGGAAACGTTCGTATTTTTCCTTGCTTGAAAATAAAAAATATGATTAATATTCTAATGCAAAATACAACCACTAAAATAATTAACTATGTTGGAACTGAAACTAGTGCACACATGTCACATGTTATCCAATGCAAAAACAGTGGTTGTTAATTACTTCTCTGTGAACATTATAGATCTTTCCAACCCTTAAAATGCAGTACAGAATCTGATCATAAATTATCTAGTTATTACAATTTTGCAAGTACTAACATTTTAAAGTGATCTGGAGAGTGACAGGGCAATACGGCTCCAGGACCTGTTTCAGGTAACCCTGTCTCCCTGCAAAAAGAGAGTTTTTCAGACTTCAAGCAAAACAATAAAGCATTAAGCAAGTCAGATATTAAGTGTTTTATGATGAATTCAATGCCCATGAGTGGGTGGGTGTTAAACAAATGATCAGTAGTCATTGGATCGAACTCAGTTATTAAGAGACATTATTGCCACAATGTTTTCATGCTACAATAAAATGCTGTTGCTTTTGACACAGCTGTAGGGTTACCACACGGCATTTTTGCAAGTGGTCACTACTGCTCTCTACTGGATGAAATGTGACAGACGGGTTCAAACATTTATTTATTTTTAAACTTTACTGCTTAGCAGTAGCTGAAGAGCAAAACTATTCTCATCCTGACAAATGTCTCTAGTATAGAGCATAACTTTCCATCTCAACAGCACAAAGAGGCAAGGTACAACATTAATTCTGAACTAAACAAATTTAATGGAGGATGCCAGTTTCTCATTCTACTTTTGATGAACTACCACCTCTAACACAGATACTTTGGAGCAAATGTAGAAATTATTGGCATCCAATATTAATGGCACTCAAATGTTTGCCATACAAATAGTGTAAGATATGAAGAAAAAGGGGGTGAAAACAGGAATTCACAATGTGTTATATCCTATAATGCAGTATTATTTGAATACTGAGTATGGATTCAAAAGCTTCCAGAAATACCTGCCAATAACAGCTATTTCAAAATTATCTTCATCCAACAGAGACTTCCGAATGTCTAGTTCTTTATATTCTTTAATTCTGTAGGGTTGAGACAAATGATCTTCATATGTGGTTACCCATTTCTAAATGGAAATGTAACAGAGAAAGGAATGGGTTTTAGAAACACACCAGCTGTCAACTTATTAAATGTAATGAAAAATTATATGTGCTTTTATATGCCAATTATTCTTATGGATGTAGAGTATTTTTCTGGAAGAAGTTCCTGATCCTGCCATTATACTTCTCCTCCTCCTCCTCATGCTTCACCCCTGCCTCACTCCTCTACCTTACTGATCCAACCGTGTAGCCCCATCAAACTTACCATGACCTATCTAGCCTGACAAGCATAAGACATGGATAGGTTTCTAGAAGCAAGCCGAACCCCATCCTTCCTTGGCCTGTGTCAATGATTTCATGGGAGGGCAAGGAGTTACAGAAATCCCTTCCACCTCCTTGGCCTTAGATCCATTATGCTGTGAGTTGAATTTGCTTCCAAGAGATGCATGTAAGGAATGAGTCCACCACAGCAATTAAGAAACTGATTCCAATCATGTTGAAAATAAATAATATTTCCACACCTTAGGGAGCTTTTGATTAGAGAGGAAATAATCTAATAATCTGCATATCATATTGGCTGCCCTCTGCTTTTTTGAGGTTTGGAGGATCAGAATGTGACAGAATATTGCAGAACAGCTATTTTATATATCAATACTTTAAAACTGGCACGACCCACACACCCATTTAGTTGAATGAATTGATAAAAGGTATACTATTCTTGCATGATGGCTCTACCACCAACTATATGGTCAAGACATACGTTAATACAGTCGTACCTCCGTTTACGTAACCCTCTGGTTACGTAAACTTTGGGATGCACGCGCGGCAAACCTGGAAGTATTTTATGGGTTTCGCCGCATGTGCACGTGCAGAAGCGGTCCTCGGGTTGTGGAAACCTTGGGATCAAACTGGACCTCCAGAACAGATCCCGTCCGCAACCGGAGGTACCATTTTAATTCACTTACAATTAAATCAGTGTATAGGTTTGTATCAACTGCTATAATACTATAATATCAGTTTTTGGATTTGATTTAAACTGGCCTCAGAAAGTTAAGCAAGGAGTATATTCAGATTAATCTGATTCCATGAAAATCAAGGTGTGCTAAACTCTGCAACTCTCTGCTTTAAGAATTATGCTGGCTTTCACGTTCCCAGCAGGCTGCTCCTGCATCTTATTCACCCTTCCAACTTCACCTGGTTTGTACTACATTTATAATAATTATTATTTGTTGAATCAACACTCAGGGCTTATCCACACTTCCCCTTCTCCCACTGCTTCCCCTGGGGAAAACCGCTGTTTAGCACTCAACTGGAACAAATAGCAATTCTGGTTTTCCCTGGAGGTAAGGCACGGGGGAAATCACTCGGATTTCCGTGCCTAGAAAGCTCTGGTCAACTGGAAAACTGCTTGGATGCATGCTTTCTAGTCATGACATAAGCGAAAGTGTGGACGAGCCCAAACAGTTGACTCATGTGTGAATGGTCTCCATCTCCCACCGCCAATGAAAACTAATCAATGAATGGATAAAGAACCTACCCACATGACACTGACACAAAAATCTTGCATGTACATGATGTAAAATAATGAAAGTTCACTACCCCACCCCCGTACATCTTTTCTCCCTCAACCTCATACTCTCTATAACTTTGGTGTCTCACATCAAAAGTACACTAGTGGTCGACATTGTAGAAACCTGTTGGAAAAACTGTATTTCTGAGGTTTGATGGCTTATAACACCACTTTTTGGAGTAATACCATAAAGTTATATATCAATGGAAAGATAATTCAATGAAGAATGCAATGCAATAACTTTTATGAAGGATTATTTATTACAACAGAAGTCATAAAGAAGAAATGTGAAACACATAGAAAAAATTAGATATACAAAAATTCTCACCATTTTCCTGCCATGGCATATTATCCCTGCCGACCCACCCCCCAGGGTAGGGGGGCTTGCCATCACCTCGTCCAATAACTGCCGCTCACTACAGAATGCAGGGGCAGGGACACTGAGCACTGTACAAACTGGAAACTCTCCAGAGTCATCGCCATGAGCGGGAGGATCCCTGTTCCTCAAAAAACTATTAAAATTCAGACTAAGAAACAGGCGTGTTCTGGAATGAAGGCAATAAAAAAGACCTGCTAAATAAATCAGTCACTGGGTGCCAAGGCTTTGATCTGAAAAAGACTTTTTGTTGTGCTGTGATTTAAGTGAGGTGAGCGGTAGTTTCTGTTTCTATATTTCTACATTTGTTACTTCATGATTTGGCAAACCTCACCAAGAAAGAATCAACTATCTAAATGAAATGCAGGAGGAATGGTAAAATTGGAGAATTTGATGCTTGATCGCACGGTCCTCTGTGGAGAGCTCCAATTACAGGTGAAGTCCCGGCAGACTGGAGGAGGGCAAATGTTGTCCCTATTTTCAAAAAGGGGAAAAGAGAGGACCCAAATAATTATCGCCCAGTCAGTCTGACATCAATACCAGGGAAGATTCTGGAGCAGATCATTAAGCAAACAGTCTGTGAGCACCTAGAAAGGAATGCTGTGATCACCAATAGTCAGCATGGATTTCTGAAAAATAAGTCATGTCAGACTAACCTGATCTTGTTTTTTGACAGAATTACAACCCTGGTAGATGAAGGGAACGCAGTGGATGTAGCCTACCTTGATTTCAGCAAGGCATTTGACAAGGTGCCCCATGATATTCTTGTAAAGAAGCTGGTAAAATGCGGACTTGACTATGCTACCACTCAGTGGATTTGTAACTGGCTGACTGACCGAACCCAAAGGGTGCTCATCAATGGTTCCTCTTCATCCTGGAGAAGAGTGACTAGTGGGGTGCCACAGGGTTCTGTCTTGGGCCCGGTCTTATTCAACATCTTTATCAACGACTTGGATGATGGACTCAAGGGCATCCTGATCAAATTTGCAGATGACACCAAACTGGGAGGGGTGGCTAACACCCCAGAGGACAGGATCACACTTCAAAACGACCTTGACAGATTAGAGAACTGGGCCAAAACAAACAAGATGAACTTTAACAGGGAGAAATGTAAAGTATTGCACTTGGGCAAAAAAAATGAGAGGCACAAATACAAGATGGGTGACACCTGGCTTGAGAGCAGTACATGTGAAAAGGATCTAGGAGTCTTGGTTGACCACAAACTTGACATGAGCCAACAGTGTGACGCGGCAGCTAAAAAAGCCAATGCAATTCTGGGCTGCATCAATAGTATAGCATCTAGATCAAGGGAAGTAATAGTGCCACTGTATTCTGCTCTGGTCAGACCTCACCTGGAGTACTGTGTCCAGTTCTGGGCACCACAGTTCAAGAAGGACACTGACAAACTGGAACGTGTCCAGAGGAGGGCAACCAAAATGGTCAAAGGCCTGGAAACGATGCCTTATGAGAAACAGCTAAGGGAGCTGGGCATGTTTAGCCTGGAGAAGAGGAGGTTAAGGGGTGATATGATAGCCATGTTCAAATATATAAAAGGATGTCACATAGAGGAGGGAGAAAGGTTGTTTTCTGCTGCTCCAGAGAAGCGGACCCGGAGCAATGGATCCAAACTACAAGAAAGAAGATTCCACATAAACATTAGGAAGAACTTCCTGACAGTAAGAGCTGTCCGACAGTGGAATTTGCTGCCAAGGAGTGTGGTGGAGTCTCCGTCTTTGGAGGTCTTTAAGCAGAGGCTTGACAACCATATGTCAGGAATGCTCTGATGGTGTTTCCTGCTTGGCAGGGGGTTGGACTCGATGGCCCTTGTGGTCTCTTCCAACTCTATGATTCTATGAATTAGAACTGGCAAAAACAAGATCAGATATACATGTGGCTCGGGTTGAGAAAAGGGCGCAGGCTGTGGTGCAGGAGAAAAAGAAACGGCCTCCCCTCCAGGAGAGGCTGAAGATAATCGATGGATTATAATTGGGGAATTTTTCACACAAAAAACTGCATTTGCTTGCATGGATTATTGTTATATATGGATTAATGTCAAAGTGAGGATGAATCTTTGATCCTCGCGAGCTTTCCCTAGGGCCCAGGGAGAGCAAGCTTGGATTTCAGAGGAACCTAACAATTACTGATTGTGCAATATACCCTATGGCCCTGCTTTTCTACGCAAGACTCATATTTGAAACATCAGCTCGTTAAAAGACCTGAAAGATTGCTGTGCCATAAATCTTACTAAAAGAAGGAGAGCTGGAAGAGAGCCCAGAACCCTTGACAATAAGACTGTGGAATAAAAAGGGGGGGCCACCAGGGGGGACTGTGCTGAAAACCAATCGATGGATAACAACACAAAATAAAATGCCTCTTGCATGATAATAGACATATGGATTTGCTAAACGCGCTTGAAAATCATACAGCAGTGAATGTGATATAAGACAATGGGATAAGATTGGAATTATGAAATTGGAAAAAATAAAAGAAAGCAGGAACAAGGGAAATAAACATTCTCCCAACAGCCAGAACATGGGAAGTGCTCTTGAAAATTTTAATTTGGAAAGTATAATTGGCTTTACTGTTTGTATTATGATGCGGCAAGAGTCAGTTTGATTTGTTACCAATTGGAATGTTATTAACTGAAAATTAATTTAAAAAAATTATACAAAAATTATCACCATGTCAGTGAATACTTAGTTGGGTAATCTTTAGCTTTAATTATGGTCTTACAACGCCTTCCCATGGAGGGAACCAAGTTTTTTCGTTCTGCAGCTGTAATAATTTGAAACCAAGATTGAATTATTGCCTCTATTAATTGGGTTTGTATTGCTGGCTCCATAGATTTTCAATTGGGTTAAGGTCTGGGCTATGTATTTGGGGGCATTTACATTCCCATTAATGATGCAAATTCTGCCCAAACCTTTTGCTGTCATACAACCCCAGATTACAACACATACCTGAGTGTTTCACTGTAAGTGTAATGTAAGTAGGATGTAAATCTCCAATTCTCCTCATGCATTTCATGCCATCACTACCAGGCAAGGACATTTTGGTCCCATCACTCCAAATAACACTGTCCCATTATTCCACCGTCCAATTAACATGGGTTTTAGCTCAGTTTAATCTTTTAAACCTTTGTTTAAGAGATAAAAATGGCTTTTTCCTTGGAATTCTAGGATTTAGACCATATTCCTAAAGTCTGCACCAAACAGTCCTTGCACTCAACTTCACATTACATTGCACCATGTCATCTTATATACACCCAGATAATTTTCTTCTGTCACGTAGGCACAGTCTTTCAATTCTTCAGCAGAGCTGTCTGGGCTCCATGCAATCGGAGAGGGCGCTTCGGAGCCAGACAGTCAATAGCCCTGGTTAACTCCGCATTCCAGCCGGCCACCATCTGAAAGGCCATCAGCATAGTATAAAACATCCCCTACCACTCTCTGGAAACCATTTGGATCCATTAAGTGGTGGGGTGTTATGAGCCATCAAACCTCGGAAATACACTTTTTCAAAAAGGTTTCCACAATTTTGGCCACTAGTGTAACATCCGCAGAAAGGACTCTTAGAACCTAAAGCAGAGATGCTGTATGTACTTCTGTTACCCAAGAAAATCTTCAATAAAAACAAAAAACAATATAAAAAAGTAATTGCATTTAGATGGGCTGGTTATTGGAAAGTTCTGCCTGCTGGTTTCTGATGGCTCTTTTACACATACAACATCATGTATCATGCATGAAAGGAGAATACTAAGCACCTTCTGGCGAACCCGAGCAGCACACGGAAACGCCGTTTACCTTCCCGCCAGAGAAGTAGGTATTTATCTACTTGCACTTGGACGTGCTTTTGAACTGCTAGGTTGGCGGGAGCAGGGACCGAACAACAGGAGCTCACCCTGTCGTGGGGATTCGAACCGCCGACCTTCTGATCGGCAAGCCCAACAGGCTCAGTTGTTTGGAGCACAGCGCCACCCGCATAGGATTGGGCTACTGTATTAAGACTTTTTTTCAGTCACACAATCCTTCCCATTCCATACAACAACCAGCTTTTGAAACTAAGACAATTTTAAATAAGTTATATTGCTACTGAAATTTGTTTTAAAAATATTTCTAATTATTCTTCATATTCAAATACAAGGAATAATATTTTGACAGCTAATTAAAGTTATACTCCTGACCTGTTTATAGGCATGAAAGAGGAAAGACGCTTTCTTACCTCATCTATGGTTCCAAGTCGCCAGTAGGTAGAGCGACATAAGTTTTTAGAGCCCAAAGGAATTTCATGTATGTCATAGTCCTTAGGTTCTGCTTCTCTCTTGTAGTACCTTAAAAAACAAAACACAACGGTAATAAGCTAGATGGGTGCTACCAAAGAAGCACACACAACAGACTCCTACCCAGATGCGCACGATCCATCACATTTCGGGGGGGGGCACTTTCAGAGTTTTTTGGGTGTTACTTGAAGCACTACACAATTGAAACCCTTTCAACCACAGGCTGCGCCAGAACATGCACGTGGAAGCGGAATGGGAAAACCCGTCTCTCGAGCAGGCCTTTCCCCCAGCCCACGCTCACCCCGCCGTCGCCTCCGGGAGCCTTTCCCTCACCAGCGGTGCACCAGCGTGGGCCTCCCGTAGTCGGCGCAGGGCGAGCGCAGCGTCAGGGCTCCCCGCCGCTCCATCACGTCCGGAGGGCCCAGCTCCATCGCGGCCGCCTCAGGGGCCTCCTCGCCGCGCCTGGTCGCCCGGGCAACCACAGAGGCTTCGCGGTCGCTCCGCCCCGAGACCGGAACTTTTTATTCCACGGGGGGGGGGGGCAAAGGCCCTGCCAGGCAAGCGACCCGAGGCAGCAGCCTTCTTGAGCAGAGCCCCAGCAAAGCCTGTGGAGCTGCTGCTCTGAAAGATAGAATCACCTCGGTGTGGTAGGAATACTTGGTAAAAACACCCTTTGCGTGAGAAGCCTGCGCGCATCCCAGGCTGGTTGTGTTGTGGTAATACTCACTGGCGAATGAAATTCACTCTGCACATGCACAGAGGCACTGTTGTGTCGATCGCTTCATTGCTATATGCAGGTTGCTGGATGTAGGGCCTAAATTCAACCAAGGCTCAAAGGGATGCAGCATTTCGGACTAAATTAACTCCTTGTGTAAGGGGATTCCCTGCGCGTCACATGAGTAAGCGGATGCTTTCACCTGCCCAGTCCCTTGAAGGGATCACTAGGTGTCCGGGCAGCTACAGCAGATCTCTGTTTGCCCTGCAATTCCTCCCGGCGCAGCCTTCCGTTGTACAAGGGGATCCCTTCCGTGGGCTCAAGCCCCAGTCATGGGCTGTGTCGGCCAGATAGACAGTGACAAAGATTCTTCCCCAGATGTAACTGTTCATAATTTATCTTGTGAAGCGCCCTGAATTATATGGATTTGTAGTATACAAAATTCATTTTAAAAAATTAAATAAACCCCAATCCCCAACTCAATTCCAGGGTACATTGTGAAAGACTTGAGCATGCTAATGGCAACTTCCCCCCAGTAAGCACATTGAAATGTATTGCTCTGAAACAGAATGGGCAAGATTGCACCTTGCACTGGCTGTGATTTCCAGGCAAGACTGCAATACGAAGCAGGCGTGCAGTTAAATACTGTCATAGATTTTTTTTGGGGGGGGGGGAAATAAAGGCTAGGATTTTGATTGGGACAGGGATGCAGAGCTGTGCCCGACAGAATCCCTGCCTTGGGGAAGAGCAGCCCCGTTCCCCGGGCGGAGGAGGAGCGGGAGGGGGCCGGGATCCGGCTCCGCTGTCCAGGGAAGCCGGGAGGGGTCCCCCGGCCAACGAAGCCTCTTCGGGGAAGCCCCGCCCGTCTCTGCCGCGGGACCCCTGGCCCGCAACCCGGCCGGGAGACGGGCAGGCAGGCGGGCAGCCGGCTGGGGCGGCGGCCGTGCGAGGCGGCTTCCTCTCGGGAGGGACGGACCCGCTCTCTGCCCCGAGGGAAGCCTTTGGCGGAGCGACCGCGGCGCCGCCGTCCTTAGTGGCGCTCCCTCCTGGCTTCCCCGAGCTCGGCGCTCCGCCCCGCGGCGCCGCTGACCCGGATGCGCTCGGCTTTCCCGGCCCGCCTCTGCCCGCGCCAGAGCCGAGAAGGAGGCCAAGGCGAAGGAGGCGGCGGCGGCGGCGGCCCGCCATGGCCGAGTCCCCGGAGGAGGTGGCGGTGCTGGTGCAGCGCGTGCTGAAGGACCTGCGCAACGCCTTCCAGCGCAACCCGCACATGTGAGTCCGCCCTCCCGGGAGGGGAGCCAAGAGCCAGAGAATCTAGAACATCCTCGCCAATGCAGCCAAGAGAGCCGCCTTCGGAGTCTAAGCATGGCGGGGGGGGGGCAGGTCTCAGTTCTCTGCGTGCGCGCCTGGTTTCAAAGCTTTCCCTTCCAAGCCCCAACTGCCTTTTGTTAGAGACAGCGCGAGAGAAGGCGGCCCTCCGCCATGGAGATTTGCCAGTGCTTCTGCCCGAAGAAGATGGCAGTGTTGGTCTCTAAAGCACATTTCCCTTTTTAATGGTTCGGCGTTAATGTACTTTGGCAGTATCCCTCTCTTCATGGGATTTCAGATAGTTGTTTCGTGTCATGATGGCCTCGGTGGTGGGTGATCTAGCTGAGATTTCTGCATTGGAGAGGGTTGAGCTGGATTACCTTCAGAGTCCCTTCCAACTCCACAATTCTATGAATCATTAGCCAAAATGGGCAAATTGGGAGAGAGGGAAGGGGGGGGGGGAAACCCTCTGGATCATTAGCATGGATGTCTTTTACTAGTTAAAATAACTTGTGTAAGATCCCATTTCAGATCTGTGGTGATGATTCTGCTTTTAGAACTGGGGACCGGGTATTATATGGCATAGAAAGAGCAAACTTGAAGAGGGGTATCAGGAAAGCAAAAGCGGAGTACAGAGGAAAAATTGAGGACCATCTGAGAAATCATGATACTAGACAAATGTGGCAGGGAGTCCAGCATCTGTCTGGTTATAAATCAAGGAATTCATCAGTGGTAGAGGGTACTGCTTCCTTGGTGGGAGAGTTGAATACCTTCTTTGCCCGATTTGAGGTGACACCAACAGTGACTCCAACAGGGATGCCAGAGCTATTGGCGTCACTACTTACAGGAAATGCTGCCAGGGTGGAAGAGGGAGAAGTGAGGCGAATATTAAAGGAGGTAAACACGAGGAAGGCTATTGGCTTGGATGGGGTGGCTGGCAGGGTGCTAAGAGATTGTTCGGACCAACTGGCAGGAATCTTTACGAAGATTTTTAACCAGTCTCTGGCCCAAGCCACTGTTCCACCCTGTCTGAAATCCGCTACCATCATACCCCTGCCAAAAATATCAAAGATAGACAGTCTGAATGATTTTCGCCCTGTGGCGTTGACACCCATTATAATGAAATGTTTCGAAAAACTGGTGAGGAACCGCATCTTATCTTGTCTGCCAGTGGGACTTGACCCTTACCAGTTTGCGTACAAGGCAAAGAGATCCACAGAGGATGCTGTGGCAATGGCTTTACATGCTGTCCTGACTCATTTGGAGAAGCAAGGGAACTATGCGAGATTTTATTTGTAGACTTTAGTTCTGCATTTAAAACTATTCTTCCGCATAGATTGGTGCCCAAATTATTAGACCTGGGACTTCCACCATGTTTGTGCAGGTGGATATTAGACTTTCTATCAAACCGTTCCCAGAGGGTCAGCTTGGTTTCCCACGTCTCTGCGGATCTCATCACGAATACGGGGACGCCGCAGGGGTGCATGTTGAGCCCGCTTTTATACACGCTCTATACAGCTGACTGTGCCCCCAAATACCCCAGTAATAAGACCATTAAGTTCGCAGATGATACAACGGTGGTTGGTTTAATTACGGCTGGAGAGGGGGAGACGGCCTATAGGAAGGAAGTTGAGCAGTTGGGGGAGTGGTGCAGGAAAAACAACTTACTGCTTAACTTAAAGAAAACAAAAGAGATCATTGTGGACTTTAGGAAATGCAAATTGAATATTCAGCCACTTATTATTGAGGGGAAGTGCGTGGAACAGGTCTCAGTGTTTCGATTTCTGGGAATGGAGTTGAGAGACGACCTAACCTGGGGAGAGAACAGCAAAGACCTGGTGAAGAGAGCACAGCAGAGGTTATATTTTCTGAGAATCCTCCGGAAAAACAATCTCTCAAAGGACCTGTTGATGGCATTCTACCATTGCACTGTGGAGAGCGTACTAACTTATGGTCTGTGCGTGTGGCTTGGGAGCTGCACAGCCAGGGAAAAAACAATGCTATCCAGGGTTGTAAAGACTGCAGAGAGAATTATTGGGTGCACTCTTCCCACCTTAGATTAAATCTATGCTGCCAGGTGCCATAAGAAAGCTGCAGAGATAGCACATGACAGTACGCACCCCGGAAATGATCTCTTTCAGCTTCTGCCTTCTGGAAGAAGGTATAGGGTTATAAAGGCCAGGACTAGCCGCCTGAGAAACAGTTTCTACGCTAATGCAATTCTGGTTCTAAACGCAGCATAAGGGGTCTCTGTAGTATAAGGTATTTTAAAATGGGGTTTTAGAGTTTTTAGGGGTTTTTGAATGTTTTTTGTAGGTTTTATGTAGTTTTTATGTAGTTTTATGTAGTTTCGTGGTAGTTTTATGTAGTTTTTATGTAGTTTTATGTAGTTTTTCAATTTCATTGTTCCGCAAGGGACAATGACAATAACGATATCGTATCGTATATCGTATTATGATGATAATTTATTATTTGTACCCCACCCATCTGGTTGGGTTTCCCCAGCCACTCTGGGCGGCTTCCAACAAAAATTAAAAATACATTAAAATGTCACACATTAAAAACTTCCCTGAACAGGGCTGCCTTCAGATGCCTTCTAAATGTCAGGTAGTTGTTGTTCTCTTTGACATCTGGTGGGAGGGTGTTCCACAGGCCGGGTGCCACTACCGAGAAGGCCCTCTGCCTGGTTCCCTGTAGCTTTGCTTCTCTTAGTGAGGGAACCGCCAGAAGGCCCTCAGAACTGGACCTCAGTGTCCGGGCAGAACGATGGGGGTGGAGATGCTCCTTCAGGTATAGATAGATGGGTGTTTAGCTCCTAAGGTCTCAACTTTTAAATTTTGCTCTGGAATTTGATTAATGTATAAGAAAATATATTTATATCCTCAGTTTCAAAGATGACAATTATTGAGGTCAACACGCTGAACAAATTCAAAATGCTGTTAAAAATAATAAAAGCATGCAACACTTTCTCTGCTTTTTAAATTATTTGATAATTACTACAGGGCCCACCACATATTAAAGGAAATATGTGTCCTTTTTCTCCATCTGTGTCTCCATAGGGACCACCATGGCATATGGAGGGGAGTCATATGTCTGGAAGCAGGCAGTAAAAATGCACAATTGGGAGCTTTGATTGGCACATTTTAAGATAAATGTCTTCCTTCTGTGTGTTATAATGATAGCTGCATAGGCAGATGGTAGACAATCAGAAATGCGTTCTTAGTAATGTGTGAAGTAGCACTGAGAATTAGATGGCGGCATTATGCATCTGTTAGATATGCGTAGGTCTGTTCAGCGGTGGAGTAAGCTGATTGGGCGCCTGGGGTGGCGCGCTTACCCTGCGCCCAGGGGCAGGGCCAGTCAGGGCAGGACGCTCCGAGCAGTCTGCCTGCTTGCTCCCCCTCAGCCGCCCTACAGCTGAGGGGCAGGCGGTGGGCAGACCCTTTGGGGCAGCGCGGAACCTGCGGGCACCCAAACCACCGCGTGGCTCGGGCGTGCTGCAGGCCCCGTGGTAAGTGCCACCCAGCATTTTGTCACCCTCCTCAGTGGCCCACCCACACCGCACCCCATTCTCTGCCCCTGGGTCTATTATTTTGAAGAGACGGCTACTTTTTACAGTGTCATCCTTACAGGGTTTATAATACAGGTTGCTATAAAGTGAAAATTTAGAATAAGGACCCATTCTGAGATTCTTAAATCTCCTTGTAGAACTTATTGGAAAGGAGAACACCCTCTTGCGCATCCTGTATCAGCAGGTGACTGGGGGTAGACTTTGTAACTGGGCCAGACTCTAGAACGGGCTTCCTCAACCTCAGCCCTCCGTATGTTTTGAGACTACAATTCCCAGCAGCCCTGACCACTGGTCCTGCTAGCTAGGGATCATGGGAGTTGCAGGCCAAAAACATCTGCAGGGCCAAGGTTGAGGAAGCCTGCTCTAGAATGTAGGAAGCTACCTTATTCATCTATATAGTCAGACCATTATTCATCTTGCTCTGGATTGTCAACACTGTTTGGTGGAGCTTCTCCAAGCTTCCAGGTGGCAAATCTTTGCTAGTTCTACTGGAGATGCTAGAGTTGGATCTGGCACTATCTGCATGCAAAGCAGCTGCTAAGGCTCCATTCTGAGAACAGAAAGCTTACTAATGAGTCAATTAACAATATCCTAAAGTAGTCCCAAAGTCCAGAAAGACATCTACTTCTGCTTCATTGACTATGCAAAAGCCTTTGACTGTGTCGACCACAGCAAACTATGGCAAGTTCTTAAAGAAATGGGAGTGCCTGATCACCTCATCTGTCTCCTGAGAAATCTCTATGTGGGACAAGAAGCTACAGTTAGGACTGGATATGGAACAACTGATTGGTTCAAAATTGGGAAAGGAGTACGACAAGGCTGTATATTGTCTCCCTGCTTATTTAACTTATATGCAGAATTCATCATGCAAAAGGCTGGGCTGGATGAATCCCTAGCCGGAATTAAGATTGCTGGAAGAAATATCAGCAACCTCAGATATTCAGATGACACAACCTTGATGGCAGAAAGTGAGGAGGAATTAAATAACCTTTTAATGAGGGTGAGAGAGGAGAGCGCAAAATATGGTCTGAAGCTCAACATCAAAAAAACGAAGATCATGGCCACTGGGCCCATCACCTCCTGGCAAATAGAAGGGGAAGAAATGGAGACAGTGAGAGATTTTACTTTCTTGGGCTCCATGATCACTGCAGATGGTGACAGCAGTCACGAAATTAAAAGACGCCTGCTCCTTGGGAGAAAGGCGATGGCAAACCTAGACAGCATCTTAAAAAGCAGAGACATCACCTTACCAACAAAGGTCCATATAGTTAAAGCCATGGTTTTCCCAGTGGTGATGTTTGGAAGTGAGAGCTGGACCATAAAGAAGGCTGATCGCCGAAGAATTGATGCTTTTGAATTCTGGTACTGGAGGAGACTCTTGAGAGTCCCATGGACTGCAAGAAGATCAAATGCATCCATTCTTAAGGAAATCAGCCCTGAGTGCTCGCTGGAAGGACAGATTGTGAAGCTGAGGCTCCAATACTTTGGCCACCTCATGAGAAGAGAAGACTCCCTGTAAAAGACCCTGATGCTGGGAAAGATGGAGGGCACAAGGAGAAGGGGATGACAGAGGACGAGATGGTTGGACAGTGTTCTCGAAGCCACAAACATGAGTCTGACCAAACTGTGGGAGGCAGTGGAAGACAGGAGTGCCTGGCGTGCTCTGGTCCATGGGGCCACGAAGAGTCGGACACGACTGAACGACTAAACAACAACAACAGTCCCAAAGTTGATGGCATTAGTACTCAACAGCACTTCTTACTTTTATTCCTTGACTTAAAATCTTGAATTGGGATCAGTGGTGAACAGGCAGCCAGTAGAGTTCATTTTTGTGTCACGTTGTACCTGGCATTGAGAAACTTCCATGGTCCAGATTGCTGACTGGATCTGGCAGATGGGACAGATAACTTTGATAGCATATCATCTGTGTTGGTCACCTTTGGATTTCAGGTCTCATTCAGTGGTTTTAATATTTGTAAATGGCCAGGGACCTATATAGTTCAAGAATTGCCACTATTGAGGCCCTTATCTAGAGTTGCCTTTTCTTTCCTTTTTAGTTTTGAGCTATTTTTAAGGTGGGCTTAAGGGGGAAGGCTTTTTTGCTGGGATGGTGCCAACCCCTGGAATACTGTCAGAAGTTTGGCTTTTGGGGCAGATAGTGATTCTTTTAAGATCCTGAATCTAATCTTTAATTCCTGCTGCCTTTATACTCGTTCTAATCTTTTAATTGCTTCTGCATATTCTTTCCTTTTGGTAATGGTTTTAATGGTTTTAAATTTTGTACTTATCTTTTGTCTTCTTAAGTCTTTTCTAAAAAAGTTGGAATAGACGTGATGAATAAAATGGGGTAGAAATGTTGACTAAAAGTAGAGCTGGAGTCTTGGGCAGGGGCAGATTTTTAAAATTACAACACCTGTACCCTGGGGTTTGTGGGAACAAGAACCTCCGCAAAATTCCCCAGCAGAGAAGTCTTCAAGTGGTTCTTTAAAGAGGACAGGTGTGATCATGAGATGCTTGCTTTGTCTTTTACTTGGAGGCCAAAACTTCAATACCCACCAACCCTTTGTTGGTGATTGAAAAGCCCTTTGTTCTTTAAGTGTAGAAGTAGGAATGAATTTTAGAACAAAATGTTTTTGTGTGTTGAGATCAAACATAACCATTCTTTCCACATCAAGGAGAGACACCAAGGAGAGCTGGGAAACTTCTGCACTTCAGGGGATGAAAAGTGTCTTCATATATTGAATGGTTGCAAATACAAGTTTATTACTGCATGTGAACCACGGCAAAAAACTGCAGCCAATCTC
This sequence comes from Podarcis muralis, assembly GCF_964188315.1. Classification (NCBI taxonomy): domain Eukaryota; kingdom Metazoa; phylum Chordata; class Lepidosauria; order Squamata; family Lacertidae; genus Podarcis; species Podarcis muralis. Next base: position 1,661,801 of record NC_135665.1, on the reverse strand, counting down.
TGTTTCCTGGATCATTTCTGTCTGTTGTAAACCAAGACGGTGGCCTTAAGAAAGCAGTTGTTTTTTCAGGTTGTGTGGTGTTATCTCTCATACTGAAATTTTGCTTGCTCTCAAGTAGATTGCTTTAATCTCTTTAGAAGAAGAGAACTTTCTATTTTTATGTCTGTAGTGGTTATAAATTAAACATAAAGAGTCATATTTTTGACATGTTTTGCTCATTTGTGTTTTTCTGACTAAAGTAGGACAAGCCACTTTGACTGACATCATGTTCTATATTTAAATATTCACTAAATTTGCCAAATTCAATGTGTGGTGTTCTTGGATCCTACACTGCCACAGAAATTTGAAGCCTATTCATTAAGTAAGCCATGTAATGAAAATGGGACTACTCTTGTGCTTTTTATTTTGGTGTAAGGAGATGCTCAAACTAGCAGTCTTACTAATTTGGATGAGAAAATAATGCTTACACTGTGCGTGAAGCATTAGAAAATGGTATAATAATAATAATAATAATAATAATAATTATTATTATTATTATTATTATTATTATTATTATTATTATTATTATACCCCGCCCATCTGGCTCAGTTGCCCCAGCCACCTTCCCTTAGCTTAATATATGTCCTGTCTAGGTTGCTCAGAGATACCTCAAATTGCTTTGCAGTCCAATATCCATTCATTGCATTAACAGATACAGTACAAGTAAACGCCATTGGGAATGGAACATCTTGTTGCCTTCAAATATTAAGCCAGAACAGAAAAAATATAATTGCCATTTCAATTCTTATTTGATGTTCACAGGAGACTCTCAGTTGGGGCAAATCAGGTGGGGTGGAAAATATTCCTAGTGCTTTATTCTTCCAGGGGGAAAATCCATTTCATTTTTAACATTTTTAAAACTTTTTGTTTTGTTAGCTTTGTTTATTAAATGCAAATAAAATAAACATGCTAAATTAGATCCCTCTCTAGGGCAGGGCGCTCCAACTTTTCATGCCAAGTGGGCCGCCAGAGTACTTCAACGGACTCCACAGGCCATGCATTGCCTTGTCACATGGGGAGGGGGGAAGCGAGGCTGAAATCTGACACGCAAGGCGCCCGGCTTTGGGAAGGAGGAAGGAGGTCTCTAGGACTCTGCCAATGCCTCATGCCTCCTTCCCAAAGCCCACCGTACACCTACCTGGTTTTCCAGTGGGGGGGAGGTGTCAAATGTTTCTGAGGCCTTGGGGGCTGCATGTTGGACCACCCTGCTCTAGGACATAGGAAATAAATATGTATTTTTATTATTTATACCCCACCCACTCAATTTAAGTGGAAAAAATCCTGATGCAAATTATCCAAATTTGCATCAGAAACATTTCAAGAAGAAATAATAATAATAATAATAATAATAATAATAATAATAATAATAATAATAATAACAACAATAAGCCTCCCTCACTGGTTGGGGCCACGGAGCACTAGCCAGTATTTTCACTCTGAACAGGAAGATATTCTGTTCATGTAATGGGAGTTGCCCCACAGCCCCTTGTTTCATCCTGAACAGTGGTGCTTATTCCCAGGCAAATGTGCCTAGGATTGCAACCTGAAGCAGGCAAGTGGCAGATCTGAGCGGGTCTAGGGCAGGCATAGGCAAACTCCAGCCCTCCAGATGTTTGGGACTACAATTCCCATCATCCCTGACCACTGGTTCTGTTAGCTAGGGATGACGGGAATTGGAGTCCCAAGCACTTGGAGGGCCAGAGTTTGCCTATGCCTGGTCTAGGGTGTCACAATCCCCTGAAGACAAGCAGCTTGCCTCCAGTTGGGCATACCTGTTTGCTTTGTAGTGGGACTGCCTGGATGCCCAGCTCACACAAAACAAGAAGAAGAAGAAGAGTTTGGATTTGATATCCCGCCTTTCACTCCCCTTCAGGAGTCTCAAAGCGGCTCACATTCTCCTTTCCCTTCCTCCCCCACAAGAAACACTCTGTGCGGTGAGTGGGGCTGAGAGACTTCAGAGAAGTGTGACTGGCCCAAGGTCACCCAGCAGCTGCATGTGGAGGAGCGGAGACGCGAACCCAGTTCCCCGGATTACGTGACTACCGCTCTTAACCACTACACCACACTGGCACACCACACCACAAGGCACTGTCTTCGGTTTTAACTTGCAATCTGCTATTTGAAGAGACTGGTTTCTGACCATGACAAGCCTCTATTCCCTGCTTCTTAAAGTGGGTAACAGTTTACTTTGTGTCTTGTACTCTGGCTCAGTGGCAATAAGTATTATCATTTCAGTTTTATTTCTATGAGAAGTGAATTTTGGAAAGAAAAGAGAGGCCCCAAATTGTTTCAGGTTACCAGTGCAAAAGGAGCTACATTCCTTGGTGCAAATTAATTTTTGCACCTCTGCAAGGTGGTGCAGATGGGCTGAACTCCTCAAATGACTCCTTCAAGTTGCCTACAAAGCTTCCTCTGTGACCTTGATCAAGTGCTAAATGCCTTAGGCCCCAAATATCTGAGAGGCTGCCTTCTGCCCTGCAGACCCTCTCCTGCTCATTTCAGCAGAGGGGCCTCTCTTGGTAGTTCCGGCAGCCTCAGAGGTGCAGTGGGTGGCAGCTTGGGAGAGAGCATTTTCTGGGACAGCCCCTGGGTTGTACAGTTTCTGTCATTTGCTGAAGAGTGGCATCTTTACACCCGAGAGAGAGATCTTTTCAGAACCCGCCTCATTATTGTGGATGTAATTTGTTTTAAACTGTTGTTGTAAGCCACCCAAGGACCGTATGGTAATAAATAAAGTAATAATATAATAGGAAGAAGGTGACACTGTCTCAGCCTAACCCTTAGCATAGGGATTTTCTCAGGATAAAGTGGGTCAGAAACTCTGTTTATCGGCTTGTCCTTGGAGGAAGCATGGGATAAAAATAAATATAATTAATAATAATTAGAATGTTCTGTAGCTGATAATTTTTTATTCAGCAGCTCAAAATTGTGTGCTCAAGTCTTAGCATGCTGAAAATTGCTTTGTCTTTATTCTTTTTAAACAAATGAACTAAATGGCCTGTTTCCATACTCCCTGCAGTGGAACAAAATAATGCACACAAGAATTTATTTGCATATAAACTAGTAAATTTGTATGACAAACAAATGAAACAAATTGCAAGCAATATTCTGTATATGCCTGTAACACTGAATGAAAAAGGATCCTCCTTAATGTTGGTAACAACATTAAGCATATTTGCCGTTTAAGTCAGTGAGACTTCCAATATCAGAATTGTGGCTGGCTGGCTGATTTCAGTGGTAACAGTCTTGCAAAGGACTGACACTTCTGCACTTAAAGACATACTTTGCATAGAAACTTAAATGAATATGATAGACCTGAATGACAGTCAGAAGGGCATCTCCAGATGATCAAAGTGACCAGGCTGGTGTATGAGGGACAAGGCCATGGGCACATTAGGGTTTTATATACTCCACCAGTCATACCTTGCACTGAGCCTGGTCCTAGCAGTCACCGCAGGGTTTTCTGGAGTGGCTGCAGCCAAAAGCCGGGCTGCTGCATTCTGCACTAGCTGCGGTTTTGGAACCAACCTCCAGGGTAGCCCTGCAGAGAGATCATCACAACAGTCCAGTCTGGAGGTTACTATGGGCCTGCGCCACTGTGGCTATGCTACCCCTGTCCAGGGATGGCCATAATGTGTGTTCCAGCCAAAGCTGGAAGAAGGCATTCTTGGCCAGGGGGGTCTCCAGTGACCAGGATCTGAGAGGAGCCCAAGTTGCGTACCTGCTGCTTCCAGGAGAGGGCAACTCTGTCAAGAGCAGGCAACTTGCCAACCTCCTGAATTTGGGAACACATCACCAAAAAGTTAGCATTGACTTAAAGATCAATGCTTTATTTACATCCAATTATATCCATTCTTCCTTGGCAGCAGGTTCCATTGAATTCAGAGGGGGCTATGCCTAAACATACTTTCCTAGGAGTAGGCCCCATTGAATTCTGTGGGATGTACTTCTGAGTCAACATATGAAGGAATGAGATACTAATTGCATAATAGGAGTTTTTCAAGGCTGAGTCTTTCAATTCTGGGAATCTAAGAACTAGACAGGCAGGAAGAAAAGAAGAGCCTGGCAAATCAGGAAGTGTAGGATGAACAACGGGCATATTTTAACAAGCATCAAAAGAAATGAAGAAAATAGTTATCTAGTTATCTTTTTACATGTCTTTTTTGTTTTTAAGAGATGAAATTGGATTAATTCCCTGTCCTGAAGCCAGATATAACCGGAGCCCTATAGTTCTGGTGGAAAATAAACTTGGGGTGGAAAGCTGGTGTGTCAAGTTTCTTTTGCCCTACGTCCATAACAAACTTCTTCACTACAGACAAAGAAAGCAATGGCTCAACAAAGAAGGTGAGTAATTCCATAAAATGTGTATTATCATTGTCCCATCATTATTAACTTTCTATACAATTGTAAAGGGAGCCAGAACAAGTAGAGGAACTATTGAAGTTGCATCTTGAGTGTTGATTTTGTGCAAGCATTTAAAATAAGGTGGGGCTCCTGGAGTGATGTTCCCACAACATGGTAGGACACAGAGGAGCAAAGTGACTGAGCTCCTCCCCTTGTAAGCCATAGCTGGACTTACTGTGTCATTGTGGATCATTCTTCACCATGTAGAGTAGAAAGGTAGCCTATTGTCTGCTATACGCAAAGCAAAGAAACTTACCAGTGCAATGCAATGAAATCCTAACTGTGCCTATTCAGCTGTAAGTCCTGTTGAATTTAGTGGGACTTACTTCCAGGTAAGTGGAGTTAGGACAGAAGCTTTAATAATAAAGTTTTAAAAATATGTATGGACTTTCTGGAACAGAAATATTTAGAGGGCTTGACACCTAAGAACTGGAAATATCTTTTGTTTCCATGAATTGCTGGCTATCATAAAGGTCAACAAGTCAATTCAGCTTCATTAAAATGTGAACTTTTGCAGTTGCCATTAGTGACAGATTGAGCAAAATCAATCTCAGTAGCCTGAAGTCAGATACAGACTTGAATTCCAACTAGTCCTCTGCAACAGCTCCTTTTGGTCATGGTGGGAACTGGAATTCAGGCATGTGGCAGCATTTTTTGCCTACTTTCCCTTTTTGCTGCTGCATCCTGTTCTGCCTCTCATTCTGCTCTGGAGTCTGGAGGTTGCCCAATCCTCAAGCAAAGGGGAGATGAGTGACAGTCACCTCCTCATTTCCATTCACAGGATCTAAGTGCTTTGGTCCTTATCACCATCTGTAAACCCCTCTTGACAATGTGGCAGTTAGGCTACCATGTCTATCAACTGACTAAATGGATGCTTCTGTAAACTGCTTTGAGGTTTGAGCAGTATATAACTTGTATGAAATAATAAATAAAGACACATTTGCAGAGGAAAACTGCATTCTCTGTTAGTACCATACTGTCAACACATGAGTGTCAGAAAAAGCAGGAATCATGTAGTGCAGACCACAATCAACCTCCTCCTTCTCCTCATTTTTAATTTGTATACCGCCTTTCTGTCTTAGAATACGGTTTACAACAGCGGTTTACAAGCTGAAGAAACAAAAAATGTACATCTTATAACAATCTAATGCAATACAAAAATGTGATAGTAAAACATAACTTTAAAATAAACAACCTCCATCAAAAAAGTCACATTCAACAATCATTAGAATAGTATAAAATAATAATATCAACATATAAAAATCAAACAGAAATCCACTCAACAGCTACAATAATATCTAAACTATAATCAATAAAACAACGGCAAGCCACAGTACATAAAACAATACAATACACATTGAGAAGCAGAGGGTAGAGCAAGGCAGGTGGAAGGAGGCCTGTTCAATAAACACCTCAAACTCACTTCCACAGAGCTCTGATGCGGGGTTGGCGAAAGGGGAGTGTGTCTGCTGCTGTTGGAAGGAGAAAAAAAATGCCTGTATTGGGGGACGAAGGGGTGTGCTTCTGTCCTTTGCAACCCCCTTATGCTGCTGACACGGCTGCTGCTATGAGAAGAAGAAAAATGCTGAATTTTAAAATACAAACATTTTCCTGTCCTTTCTAGAGCAGCAGCTGTGACAGCAGAATTGGAAGGGAGAATGGACAAGGTGAGTCTTTGTCCCCTTTGTTCCCCTTCCTCCCCTCCGCCCCCCACCCTGCACCAAAGGTGTAATGGGGCTTGGCCTGTCTTGCCTGGTCCTCTGTGGGTCACTAGCTGTGCCTGTACTGCTCACTTGCTCTGCTGGGGTTTTATCCATTTCTCCAGTCACACAATCAATCAATCAATCAATCAATCAGTAGCTGAACTGGGATCCGCAGTCACAAAAACAAATAAACTGAAAAAGCCTCAATAATTAAGAGACAGCCAACCCAAAGATACAAAAATGAATGGGAAATTTATAAAGAATATTTAATTACCGTGTTTTTCGCCCCATAGGACGCACCACCCCATAAGACGCACCTAGGTTTTTTTTGGGGGGGGAATAAAGAAAAAAAATATTCCCCCCCCCCCAGGCGCGGGGCTGGCGCAGGGGAAGCCCGAGCTTCCCCCGACCCCAGCCCCCAGAACAGGCTGCTGCCTGCAAGGGGTCAGTGCGCACCGATGCCTCTCGCTCTCCAGGCTTCAGCGAAAGCCTGCATTCGCCCCATAGGACACACACATTTCCCCTTCATTTTTGGAGGGGGAAAAGTGTGTCCTATAGGGCGAAAAATACAGTAAACATTGTCCACAAGTGAAAATCTGGACGTGTTTTGACTAAACTTCGCAAACTGCAAGTTAGATTAAGAATAATGAGACAAAATAGAAGAAAGAAATTGAGATAAGGAATACTGAAGCAGTGATAATAAAAAGGGGGGAAAGGATGAACCCTCACTTCAGTGAAGAGGTTGGATTCTTATGGAGGAATTAAGAATTTGTGAATTAAGAAAAAGACTTAACCAACAACATTCCTCTCTTAGGAATTTAAGGATTTGTATATTTTGGTTTATTTGGAAATTTGTTACTTCTTTTGTGTTTTATTTGGAATGCATAATTTTTGTTGTGTTGGAAATTCAATAAAAAGCATAAAAAAACAAAAGGGAGGAGCAAAAAACAAAATAGCAAAAACAAAAGCGCCAAACTTAATCCGCTCTGGAAGTCTGTTTAACTTCCGAAATGTTCGAAAACCAAGGCGCAGCTTCTGATTAGTGCAGGCACCCTGGAAGCAATAGTCGACAACTGCATCAGACATTCGGCTTCCAAAAAATGTTCGAAAACAGGAACACTTGCTTCAGGGTTTTTGGCATTTGGGAACCAAAGCATTTGAGTACCAAGGTACCACTGGTATATTATAACATACTACCTTTTGTTTTGATTGCAATCATCTTCATGCTTTCCCATTGCCTGTGGATTTATCTAACTGAAACAACACTTCATAGAAATTGGTCCCGTTGATTCACCAAACTAAGATTTACAAGGAGATGGATTACCAGAACAGGCATTTCTAAATGTGCACCTTCCCAATCATTTTAGAGCTCTAACAACACTAGGAAAATGGGAAATGTCACTTCGGATCAGACATTTGTTATTGGAGAAACAGCATGTTGAAGCTGTGGGATGTCTTTGGGAAAAGAGTAAGGATGCATTTTACTGGTCTTTAAAAAATTGACATTATTTCCTGATTTTTTTAAACATTCTGCTGTGTGTTTGTTAAACTAACTAGTCAGATTAATCTCTCATAGGGTTTCATTTTTGCTTTTTGAGTTACAGTCGTACCTTGGATCTCAAATGCCTTGGCTCCCGAACAAATCGGCTCTCAAACGATCAAAACCTGGAAGTGAGTGTTCCAGTTTTCAAATGATTTTCGGAAGCCGAACATCCAGCACGAGTGTCTTGCAGCCAATCGGAAGCTGCGCCTTGGTTTTCAAACAGTTCCGAGAGTCTAATGGACTCCCAGAACGCATTCTGTTCAAGAACCAAGGTACAAGTGTATTTATATCCTGCTTTTAGCAGACTCCTATCCAAAGGACTGGTCAATCCACAGCTGGTTAGCTTAAGCGATGTCATAGCATCAGATGTGCCTAAAACCACCATAAGGTTTCATTTTTAAAAAGGCCCATTACTGAATAACCTAAAATTTTACATTATTGTGTACATCTGTCAGGGATGATTTGTGGATGCTAGCCGAGATAACAGCCTGGGATTCCAGCCAGCTTTTACAAGATTTATTAAGTCCAAAAACTATGTACAGTACAGAGCTCTTAAAAGCATGTCTTCCTCAGTCGCTATCAGTTGCCAGAAGTGGCTCCTGCCTCTTCCCTTTCCAGCATAGAAACTTCCTGAGCCCCCCCCCCCTTTTCCCCCTCTCCCTACGTAAAGACCGAAGCGTCGGAGGCTGTTCCTTTCTCTCCGTTTCCGTGTTTCCTGACAGCCCCTCCTCCTCCTCTTCTCTCTCTGACGAAGTGCAGCTGCTCATTAAAGGAGGCAGCTCCCTGTACATTCCGATCTCTCCCCCTTCTCAGCCAACAGATCCCTGACACATCTGCTAGCAGAAATTATGCTGCAGATATGGATAAAATATGCATATTTTGTTTGAATTCCCACCCATCCTATACTGGAGTTACAACATTCTACAACATTAAACTGGGTTACAACATTCTAAAGCCAAATATATTAAAATCTCTTGAAAAATATAAGATTGCAGAATACATTTTCTTCAAAAGAGACAAAAAACTTTTGATTCCTGAGTATGCTAAAGCTCAGCAAATACCAGCTCAGCAAGATTAAAATATTGTTTCTTGCCATCTGTTACGCTACTGTCTAGATTTAAACTTATGTGCTATAACCAGTTTGTTAAAGGGTTTAAGATGACAAAAATATGTTAGCACACTATACAAAATTATAGCCTTATGTACAACAAGGTTCATAATTGTCTTAGATCTAGGCAACATTTCATACACTCTAATTGGATAATTCCTGTTGCTTTTCTACATTCTGGCTTTTTATTATTGAAAGTGTTAACTGCATTAACTTCCCTTGGAGACCTCTTTCTAATTTGTTGCTGTACTGTGGTCTCATCGATTGACCTGGTTTTGAGTTAAATAAACCAACCGCTATATAGGAGAAGTAATAGATAGTTCTGGCACAGTCCTCTGCTGGGTATCTGGTAATTAATTATACTTCTGGCAGAATCCCACAACAAGCAAGGACATTCTAATCCACAACAGATAATAGATAGGTGCTGAATTTATTCCCACCTAGGAGAGGGAGACTCACTGGGAGGGTCAGAAAAATACGTTTGGGATTAATCCTCTCATTAATCTTTCTTAGTACAATAGTTGCTTGTAGCTCAACATTTGAATTGAAAACAAGTTTGAGGCAATCTAAATGTACCGTTTTTGATTCATCCTTTGTATTCCCAATTTTATATCTCCAGTCAGTAATGACTTAGGTTTGTGTAACACCAAACTCGGGTATTGTACACTAGGGGAGTTCCCCTCTCCCTTCTGGTAGCTCACCGATAAGAATTAACGAGCATCTGGTAGATTTATAGCCTTTTTATTACAGTATCATGTTGCGAACACATATTAGCATCTCTCTGCAAGGATAGACGTTGCTCTCTCTGACTCCTCCCCCCTCACTGCAAGAAGTGCGACAACGGATGTCTCTCCTCCCCTGCGTCTCTGTTGTTCTCTGACATACCTCTGAGTTCGGGGGGGGGAGGGAGGGGGTGCCCCCCACTCTCTAGTGATGTATCAGCCAGCTGCTCCCTCCCTTCTGGTTGCTTAGCAACTACCTCAAAGCTGGGTAGCTCTGGGTCTGCCTGTTTCCCTGCTTCTGGAAATGCTGAAAGCAAAGGGGGCGAATAGTCCCCCTTCTCTTCTGTTAGATGCTGATCTCCCTGCCTTTCCCAATCCTCGTCTTCAGAGTATTCTCTGACAGGTATTATGCATGTAAGTGTACTAAAATTTATTTCCCTTTTAATCTAAAGAGACTGGTGATAATATGATGCATATTTCAGACCACATGCAAAAGTAGCAAAGGCAGTCCTCAGGGAATGTCCAGGCGACCTTGGAACGGACAGCTCACAGAAGAACCCCGACCAGACCTAAGAGGAGGCGTGTGGTGGTGATAGGGGATTCCCTACTGAGGGGAACAGAAGCAGTGATCTGTGGGCCTGACAAGATGTCTCGGGAAGTGTGCTGTCTCCCCGGGGCTAAGATCCAAGATGTAACTGAACGACTGCAAGGAATCATAAAACCCACTGACAAATACCCCTTCCTCTTGGTTCATGTGGGAACCAATGACACTGCAAGCAATAGCCTCCAGAAGATCAAAAGAGATTACGAGGCTCTGGGCAGGAAATTGAAGCAATTAAATGCACAAATTGTCATCTCATCTGTCCTCCCAGTTGAACGACGTGGCCCAGGGAGAGAGGGAAAAATAGTGGAAGTGAACAACTGGCTTCGCAAATGGTGTAAACAGGAACGGTTTGGATTCTTAGATCACGGACTGCAGTTTCTTGAAGATGGACTTCTGGCAAGCGATGGGCTGCACCTCACAACGGTTGGGAGGAATGTTTTTGCAAAAAATCTCAGAAACCTCATCAGGAGGGCTTTAAACTGACTAATGTGGGGGAGGGAGACAGTGCTCCTGAAGGTAGGAGTCTATCAATTGATGAAGATGATCATCCAAATGTCATAGACCGAATGGAGCAAAGAGCATGCAGACCTAGTGGTGGGAGGAAAAAATCCTTAAATAAGAGACACGGGGGAATGATTAATGGACTTCAATGTCTGTACACTAACGCGCAAAGCATGGGAAATAAACAAGATGAGCTTGAGCTCCTGGTACAGCAAACTAAATATGACATAATAGGAATCACTGAAACCTGGTGGGATAAATCCCACGATTGGAATGTAATAATGGAGGGATACAATCTATTTCAAAGAAACAGACCAGACAAGAAAGGAGGAGGAGTGGCGTTATATGTCAGGGATGTGTATACCTGTGAAGAGATCCAAGATTTAGAACCTCAAAGCCAAAGTGAGAGCATTTGGGTGAAAATTAAGGGAGAGAAGAATAACAGTGACCTCATTGTGGGAGTTTACTATAGATCCCCAAGCCAAACGGAGGACATAGATGATGCCTTCCTGGAACAGATGGCCAAGCATGCAAAAGGAAGGGAGATAGTAGTAATGGGGGACTTCAATTACCCTGATATTTGTTGGATGTCAAACTCAGCCAAGAGCATAAGGTCAAACAGATTCCTCACTGCCCTTGCAGACAACTTCATTGTCCAGAAAGTGGGAGAAGCAACAAGAGGAACAGCCATTTTAGATCTGGTCCTAACCAATGTTGATGACCTGGTTAGTGGGGTAGAAGTGGAAGGATCATTAGGCGCGAGTGATCATGCTCTTCTGAAGTTTACTATACAGCGGAAAGGAGCAGCCAAGCATACTAGGACTCAATTTCTCGACTTTAAGAAAGCCGACTTCATAAAGCTTAGGGAAGTGCTGGGTGAGATCCCATGGACAGTAATACTAAAAGGAAAGGGAGTTCAAGATGGCTGGGAGTTTGTTAAGAGGGAGATAGTAAAAGCACAACTTCAGGCAATACCAATGAGACGGAAACATGGAAGGTGCCTAAAGAAGCCAGGGTGGCTATCTAAAGAACTTTTAACTGAGTTAAGATTAAAAAAGGATGTGTACAAAAAATGGAAAAGGGGGGAAACCACCAAAGAGGAATTCAAACAAATAGCCAGCACGTGTAGACACAAAGTCAGAAAAGCTAAAGCACAAAATGAACTCAGGCTTGCTAGAGAGGTTAAAAGCAACAAAAAAGGCTTTTATGGGTATGTTCGTAGCAAAAGGAAGAACAAAGAAACCGTGGGGTCCCTCAGAGGAGAAGATGGTGAAATGCAAACAGGGGACACAGAAAGGGCTGAACTCCTCAATGCTTTCTTTGCCTCAGTCTTCTCCGATAAAGAAAACAATGCCCGACCTGAAGAATTTGGAGCAAATGATTCAGCAGAGGAAACACAACCCAGAATAACTAAGGAGATAGTACAAGAATACTTGGCTAGTCTAGATGTATTCAAGTCTCCAGGGCCAGATGAACTGCATCCAAGAGTATTAAAAGAACTGGCAGATGTGATTTCAGAACCACTGGCAGTCATCTTTGAGAATTCCTGGAGAACAGGCGAAGTCCCCGCAGACTGGAGGAGGGCAAATGTTGTCCCTATTTTCAAAAAGGGGAAAAGAGAGGACCCAAATAATTACCGCCCAGTCAGTCTGACATCAATACCAGGGAAGATTCTGGAGCAGATCATTAAGCAAACAGTCTGTGAGCACCTAGAAAGGAATGCTGTGATCACCAATAGTCAGCATGGATTTCTGAAAAATAAGTCATGTCAGACTAACCTGATCTCGTTTTTTGACAGAATTACAAGCCTGGTAGATGAAGGGAACGCAGTGGATGTAGTCTACCTTGATTTCAGCAAGGCATTTGACAAGGTGCCCCATGATATTCTTGTAAAGAAGCTGGTAAAATGCGGTCTTGACTATGCTACCACTCAGTGGATTTGTAACTGGCTGACTGACCGAACCCAAAGGGTGTTCATCAATGGTTCCTCTTCATCCTGGAGAAGAGTGACTAGTGGGGTGCCACAGGGTTCTGTCTTGGGCCCGGTCTTATTCAACATCTTTATCAACGACTTGGATGATGGACTCAAGGGCATCCTGATCAAATTTGCAGATGACACCAAACTGGGAGGGGTGGCTAACACCCCAGAGGACAGGATCACACTTCAAAACGACCTTGACAGATTAGAGAACTGGGCCAAAACAAACAAGATGAATTTTAACAGGGAGAAATGTAAAGTATTGCACTTGGGCAAAAAAAATGAGAGGCACAAATACAAGATGGGGGACACCTGGCTTGAGAGCAGTACATGTGAAAAGGATCTAGGAGTCTTGGTTGACCACAAACTTGACATGAGCCAACAATGTGACGCGGCAGCTAAAAAAGCCAATGCAATTCTGGGCTGCATCAATAGGAGTATAGCATGTAGATCAAGGGAAGTAATAGTGCCACTGTATTCTGCTCTGGTCAGACCTCACCTGGAGTACTGTGTCCAGTTCTGGGCACCACAGTTCAAGAAGGACACTGACAAACTCGAACGTGTCCAGAGGAGGGCAACCAAAATGGTCAAAGGCCTGGAAACGATGCCTTATGAGGAACGGCTAAGGGAGCTGGGCATGTTTAGCCTGGAGAAGAGGAGGTTACGGGGTGATATGATAGCCATGTACAAATATATAAAAGGATGTCACATAGAGGAGGGAGAAAGGCTGTTTTCTGCTGCTCCAGAGAAGCGGACTCGGAGCAATGGATCCAAACTACAAGAAAGAAGATTCCACCTAAACATTAGGAAGAACTTCCTGACAGTAAGAGCTGTTCGACAGTGGAATTTGCTGCCAAGGAGTGTGGTGGAGTCTCCTTCTTTGGAGGTCTTTAAGCAGAGGCTTGACAACCATATGTCAGGAGTGCTCTGATGGTGTTTCCTGCTTGGCAGGGGGTTGGACTCGATGGCCCTTGTGGTCTCTTCCAACTCTATGATTCTATGATTCTATGATTCTATGATTCTAGATGAAACTGGATTACAGGTGCTCCTCATAAGGGATAAAGGTAAAGGTAAAGGTAGCCCTGCCCTTACGGGCCAGTCGTGTCCGACTCTAGGGTTGTGCGCCCATCTCGCTTAAGAGGCCAGCGCTGTCCGGAGACACTTCCGGGTCACGTGGCCAGCGTGACGAAGCTGCTCTTGCGAGCCTGCACCAGTGCAGCAGACGGAAACGCCGTTTACCTTCCCGCTATAAAGCGGTATCTATTTATCTACTTGCACTTAAGGGTGCTTTCGAACTGCTAGGTGGGCAGGAGCTAGGACCGAAAGACGGGAGCTCACCCCGCCGCGGGGATTCGAACCGCCGACCATACGATTGTCAAGTCCTAGGCGCTGAGGTTTTACCCACAGCGCCACCTGCGTCCCCTCATAAGGGAAGCGGTGGCCAATTGTGTGAAAATGTTATATAGTTAGGAAATTATTCCTTTCCCACTGGGTTGGTAGGAAAAAAAGATTGTTCACAGTTGTTTAGGATGGGTAGTGCCTGAGCCTGAGCCCTTAGGCTTGACTGTTACATATTTAGGGTAGTTATATTGAAGCTGGCAAAACCCTCAAAATCTTGCTTAGCCACCCAGTGAAGAAAAGTACATCAGCTCTTGCATTTTTGTTCTGCTTAAACTACCATTTCCCATAATCCCTGAATCTGTAAACCTATCTGAGTTCTTTAACAACTCTCACATCGTCACCCAGCAATTACAACAACATTACATTTGGGTAGGTAGTTGTGCTGGTCTGACGCAGTCAAAATAAAAATAAAAAATTGTCCAGTAGCACCTTATAGACCAACTATGTTTGTTCTGGTATAAGCTTTCGTGTGCATGCACACTTCTTCAGATACCTGTTACATTGAGCTGCATGAAATGGAAGTCCATCAGTATCTGAAGAAGTGTGCATGCACACGAAAGCTTATACCAGAACAAACATAGTTGGTCTATAAGGTGCTACTTAAGGGACACGGGTGGTGCTGTGGGTTAAACCACAGAGCCTAGGACTTGCTGATCAGAAGGTTGGCGGTTCAAATCCCCGCGACGGGGTGAGCTCCCGTTGCTTGGTCCCTGCTCCTGCCAACCTAGCAGTTTGAATGCATGTCAAAGTGCAAGTAGATAAATAGGTACCGCTTCGGCGGGAAGGTAAACGGCGTTTCTGTGCGCTGCTCTGGTTCGCCAGAAGCGGCTTAGTCATGCTGGCCACATGACCCGGAAGCTGTACGCCGGCTCCCTCAGCCAATAAAGCGAGATGAGTGCCGCAACCCCAGAGTCGGTCACGACTGGACCTAATGGTCAGGGGTCCCTTTACCTTTACTAAGGTGCTACTGGACAATTTTTTTATCATTACATTTATTTATCAATTTGCACTTTGAAGATGAGAGGAGGTGACTACAATTTTTAAGTGTAAAGTTACCCCTGCCCGTACGGGCCAGTCTTGCCAGACTCTAGGGTTGTGCGCTCATCTCACTCTAGAGGCCGGGAGCCAGCGCTGTCCGCAGACACTTCCGGGTCACGTGGCTAGCGTGACAAAGCTGCAACTGGCGAGCCAGCACAGCACACGGAACGCCGTTTACCTTCCCGCCAGTAAGCGGTCCCTATTTATCTACTTGCACCCGAAGGTGCTTTCGAACTGCTAGGTTGGCAGGCGCTGGGACCGAACGACGGGAGCGCACCCTGCCACAGGGATTCGAACCGCCGACCTTTCGATCGGCAAGTCCTAGGCGCTGAGGCTTTAACCCACAGCGCCACCCGCGTCCCATTCGTAAGTGTATTGCTGGGAAATTGATTATTTAGGATATTTCATACACTGGAGCTCAGTCAATGGATAAACTGAATGATTTGCTTTCTCTCTCACAAGTTCTGGATTATTCAATAAAATCATCTACTGTCATCTCAGTTTCTGATACATATGGCTGCCCCCACATCTCTTTGTTTTGCCTTGGTGTGAATTTACCTTATTTCTTATGCCAATGTGGGTTGTAAAAGAGCTGCAGTTATAACTCAAATCACTCTTTCCCCCTGTTATTAACTCAAAGGGCAGCATCACTATGTTAGCTAGAGTTCCTTTACTATAAAATAAAAGATTTTTTCTTTCTTGCCTGTTCTGTGTTAAAGTATTTTTACTCTCTGCCGATGATAAGATAGATTCAGGTAGGTAGCCGCGTTGGTCTGACGCATTCGAAACAAATAAATAAAATTAAAAAATTGTCCAGTAGCACCTTAAAGACCAACTTAGTTTGTTCTGGGTATAAGCTTTTGTCTGCATGCACACTTCTTCAGATACACTGAAACAGAAGTCACCAGACCCTTATATATATTGGGAGGGTGGGGTGGGGGTTTTCTCAGAAGGGTAGTAGGAGATGGGTGATTGACTCAATGGGTATGGTAAACCTGTTGGACTGTTAACAACTGCCATGATAACATAGTCTTACTTTATTATTCTGCACAGTTAACCCACTTTTTCAGTTTTCCCTACAAAGCACATTCCCTGTCTTTCCTCTTCTTCCCATAGTGTACTCCACAAGAGCCAACTCCTAGGGGCCAAGATCCCTCCCCACAAAAATATTTGAGGAGGCTCCCCCAAAGTTGATGGGCATTGCCACTCAAATGGTGTGCGTGTGCCATGGCTTACCTGCTCCCTCCCCGTATTTTATTCAAGTTGGCACCCTGGCGTACTCTTGTTTCCTTTCCCAAAGCTCTTTCTGTAGCCTCATTTCTTCTCCCTCTTTTCTTCCATCCCTTGCTCTGCTCTCCCCTCCTCTTTTCAATCTTCTAGTTTTGCTCCGTTTCCGTACCACCGTTCTTCATCCTCACCAAGACTTCATCTTCACTGGACATTTAAAGCAGCATCTTGCCACTTCAAAGAGTCCTGGCAACTGCCGTTTGTTCAGGGTGCTGAGAGTTGTTAGGAGGCTCCGTTCCCCCCTAGAGCTCCAGTTCCCAGAGTTCCCGGTGAAAAAGGATTGACTGTTAAACCACTGTGGGAATTGTAGCTCTGTGAGGGAAAGAGGCGTCTCCTCATTACTCCTTTAACAAACCACAGTTCCCAGGACTCTTTGGGGAAGCCATGATAGTGCTTTAAAGGTATTCTGCAGATGGTGCCGGAGGGTGATAGCAGCAGCAGCAGCAGCACTAAAGGCCTTCTTCCTCCAGTTCTTCTCTTCTTTCAGGATTCATACATTGTGGGAGGGTTGGACTTGCAGCAGTGCTGGTTGCCCTGAACTGGGAAACTAGCACCCAGTCTCCCCAGGCACCTCCACTTCCAAGGACAGGAGGAGAAATCTAAACTTAGTGCTGTGTGGGCATTTTCCTACTCCCGTTTGGGATTGGCTTTTGAGAGGCTATAGGCTCTCTTTTCAGTTTAATTCAACATCATGGGGAAAACTGCAGTATTGCTTTTTGTGACATCCCTTTGGTAATGTGGGAAGCTCCAGGCTTTGTGGGGAAAGTGCTGCCATCCCCATGCTGGTGCTTAGATGCTGCTTGGACTACAACTTCTGTAAGCTCTGACCATTGGTCAAATTGACCTGGGCAGATTGGAGTTGTAGTTCAAAACACCTGGAAAGTACCAAGTTAGGAAGGAAGAAACATGCCAGTATCACCCTTCCGAGTGTTAGGAATAAGAGTGCAGGAAAAAGTTGTGCCAGCATAATGTTAGATGAGGACTTTAGGTGTTCCTACAAACAGGTGGAAAAGATTGCCAAACAAGGAGTGTTTGAAATTTCCATGGGGACAACAAACAATTACGATGGAGGCCAGAATCAGCCCGCAGGTTTTGTGTTGTGCAGTAGAGTAACAAAAAATAGTAATTGTCAACTGCAGTTCACTCTTCTGTAATTGCTACAATCTGCTGGCACATTTTTAGCAATCAACTTGTTCAGTCTGGGAACGCTATTTGTTTTTCAGTGCAATTGCTTAAATGAATCAGTTTGCTTGAATTTTCTAAATAAGCACATGCCCCCTCCCTCCAAAAATTGAGAATTTGCGGTTGAGGCATTGGGGAAGATGTGAGAGTGTTGGTGGGCTCATATGTAGCTAGCGAAGCTAAACAGGGAGTACCGTATTTTTCGCTCTATAAGACGCGCCAGACGATAGGACGCATCTAGTTGGGGGGGGGGAGGAAACAAGGAGGGGGAATTCTGAATCCCAGAAGCCAGAACAGCAAGAGGGATCTGGCTTCTGGGATAGCCTCTTGCTGTTCTGGTTTCTGGGATAGCCTCTGGGATAGCTTTGCGCGAAGCCTCCGCAGGGCACGGGGATGAAGGCTCCTGGGACAGCCCACGAAGCCTCTGGAGGGCAGCAGGATGAAGGCACCCCGCTGCCCTGTGGAGGCTTTGCGCAGCTAACCCCGAAGCCTTTGGAGTGCAGTGCGAGGTCCCGCTGCGCTCCAAAGGCTTCAGGCGGCTATCCCTGAAGCCTGGAAAGCGAGAGGGGTCGGTGCGCATCGACCCCTCTCGCTCTCCAGGCTTCAGCAAAAGCAATGCGTAGCCTCCGGAGCGTGGAGGGAGCGCTCCCTTTGCCCTTTGGAGGCTTCGTGTTGCTTTCGCTGAAGCCAAGGAGCCTGCATTCGCTCCATAGGATGCACAAACATTTCCCCTTAATTTTTGGAGGAGAAAAAGTGTGTCCTGTAGAGCGAAAAATACGGTAGTTTTATCTATGTGTTATGTTTGTATCCTGTCTTCCCTTTGCTCAGGAACTCAGAATGCTGTTTTAAGATTAGGGTAAACTGAACAATTTAGCACAGAAGCTTTGTAGTTTCATAGCAAAGTCAGGTATCAAAAGTTATTTTGGAAAGAAGTAGGGAGTATGACATCTTGTTTGCTAGCTGTAGCATGTGTTCTGAAGTTGCAAAATTTTGGCGCTGAAATGGAGAGAAGGATGCCAAGGTGCGTGGTGTCCACATGGACTTCTCCCCAGGGTTAATTCAAAATCAAAGTGCCCCAGTTATTTATCCAATCCCCTTTTTCTTTGTTGCAGAGATACTCTCTGGGTTTGGATGAGGGGATGAGGTCTGCGTGTGTTGTGTGTTATATTGCTAGCATGTTAAATCAGGACAGTCTTGATCACCCTGGTGCCCTCCAGTTGTTTGGGGCTGCAACTTCCACCAGCCCAAATCAGTCTGGTTAATGGTCAGAAATTATGGGAGTTCTAGCCCAAAATGTCTGGAGGGCGCTTAGGTCGGGGAAGGCTGATTTAGAAAAACATGATAGCAGCCCTGCTTAGAGACTATAGTAGTTAAGTGGTATGTACATTGTTTAAAATAGTAGTTGTAGTAATGTTGTTGTTTAGTCATTTAGTTGTGTCCGCCTCTTCGTGACCCCCTGGACCAGAGCACGCCAGGCGCTCCTGTCTTCCACTGCCTCCCGCAGTTTGGTCAAACTCATGTTAGTAGCTTTGAGAACACTGTCCCACCATCTCGTCCTCTGTCGTCCCCTTCTCCTTGTGTCCTCCATCTTTCCCAACATCAGGGGCTTTTCCAGGGAGTCTTCTCTTCTCAGGAGGTGGCCAAAGTCTTGGAGCCTCAGCTTCACGATCTGTCCTTCCAGTGAGCACTCAGGGCTGATTTCCTTAAGAATGGATAGGTTTGATCTTCTTGCAGTCCACGGGACTCTCAAGAGTCTCCTCCAGCACCATAATAGTGGTTGTAGTAATAATAAATAAATAAATGTCACATGAGGAACTGAAGTGGGCATGAAGACATAATTAATACTAACTTCTGCAGGTTTTGATGGGTTTCTTCTTTCCTTTCTAGAGCTGATAGATATCACCTGTACGTTGCTGCTATTGAACCCAGATTTCACTACTGCATGGAATGTCAGGTAGGTTAAGCAGCTGAGGATGGAAGTACTTCTGCTGGCTGCCTTAAGTCTGTGTGAGGCATACGCATGGTTTTAAGCATACCAGCTCGTGTGCTTCTCAGCTCATGTGCTTCAAGAAAGCTTTTAATCCTGCTTCTCCTTTTTCTTTTCTTTCCTGACACCCAAGGAAGAGCTTGTATTTTGAACAAAGAGCTATTGCTGTTGGTTGCCTTCATCTCTTGGTTTCTGACTCATTTTGGAAATGTTGGGGGGTTTTAAGCAATTCCCAGCTACACAGCAAATGAATGCGAAAAGCACAGGACCCCAGTTGTTTGTTCCACTTTAGTCCACACTGCAGGCTTCGTTTTAATGTATCCTTAGTTGCACTTGCTTTTTGATAACAAAGTGCAGGTTCAGACAATCACATTGTGGCTTATTCAGTTGAGAAGTGCAGGGGGAGGACCATGTATTCCACCGTGAGCTGCCTGGAGGATATTATTATTATAAAGAAAACAGAAATACACTCACCTTTTGGGACAAGAGAAAGCCACAAGAAATACCTCAAGGCAAGTGGGGAAGACTTCCCTTTCACTGCTTCCTCTCCCACTCTAAATAAAAATGCATGAAGCCTGTGTAAAACAGCTCATGAAGCAAGTGGGGAAGGCATTCCAGTTGCCTGTTCTTCTCTCAAAATGCCCTGCAGAGCTAGAAAAATGGGGAGGTGGGTGCCCCACTGCTTGTCTCTGCTGCCCCCCATTCTAGGTCAATAAAAGGTGGAACATAGCCCCTGCAACACTTCTCCCCCTTCCCAAATAAAAATGCCTTTCAGTGCTAGAAAAAGCAGGAAGGCAAACCACGAGGATATAGGCAAACCATCCTTGCTGCTTACCTGTCTCCCAGAGTAGGGCAGAAGTTGACTGCTTAACGGCCAGTGTTCCCCAACCTTGGGCCTCCAGCTGTTTTTGGACTACAACTCCCATCATCCCTCACTAGCAAGACCAGTGGTCAAGGATGATGGGAATTGTAGTCCAAAAACAGCTGGAGGCCCAAGGTTGGGGAACACCTTAACCAACTGGAGTGGAAGGGAAGGATGAGTCCTTCCAACTCTAGGAACTGCTCTGCAGTGCTGGGCAATATGACGCTCCCTAGAGGGTACCAGTACATTTGGCTCCATGGCTGTTTTCTTAGGCTGTTTTCCCACTCTCCTCCCCATACGTGCTGGTCTGGGTGTTCTCATGACCTCTGTGAGCCAATTTCAGGACATCTGTGGATTAGTTGAATCCTGCCATTATTATTTAGGGAAGTTTTTAATGTGTGACATTTTAATGTGTTTTTAATCTTTGTTGGAAGCAGCCCAGAGTGGCTGGGGTACAAATAAATTATTATTATTATTAATATATTATTAATATTAATATATTATTAAGTGTTATTAATATTATAATATATTATAATATTAATATTTTTAAAAACCAAAAGCTGAAGAACCTGGGGCTCCTGAAGGCAACCCCTGTACTAGTGTAATATGTTTGTAACACCCAGTCCTAGTTAGCAGCCTTGCAGCCATATTCTGTATCGGCTGAAGTTTCCGGATCATTTTCAAAGGCAGCTCAACATATGGTGCATTACAGTAATTCAAATGGGAGCTTGCCAGGGCATGGGACAAGGCTATTCCTGTCCAGGTAGCATTTTAGTTGGTTCTCCATCCTCAGCAGCTATTTGTGACCAGTGAGCATCCAGACTGCAACTTTAGAGGCAGCATGGCCTCTTCCATACCAGGTTGAACTTCATTTACCTGGACTATAAATTTAAAGCAGTAGTATTATAAATACTCCCAAATGAGAATCATGGAATCGTAGAATTGTAGAGTTGGAAGGGGCCATGAGGGGGCAACCCCCTGCAATGCAGGGATCTTTTGCCCAGTGTGGGGCTCAAACCCTGAGACTGCCTCATTCTCAACTGACTGAACTATCCTAGGTTTTCCCTCAGGATGATAGTTTCTGTAATACTTTTCTGAATGCAGCATTATTATTCTTGCAACAGCATTTTGCATTGTTTAAAACCGAGATAGAGCACCTTGGGCAAGACTTCCAGGGAGCACTGTTGGTGGGTAAATTTGAACCTTACTTTTTGGTGAGCAGTGGAACTATATACGGTCCCAAAACACTAAGCACACAGGCTATTTGTTTTGTTCAACCCAGTTTAATTCATCAAGAGATGAACACACACACAAAGTCAAGTATGAATATTTGCATTCCTTACCAAAATTCTTTGTTCTGGCTCTGACCAATCCCTGGAGAGTGCAGAACGTACCTTGCCTTCCAACTTGAAATCTGAGAAGGACCATGTGCAGGGATGTGAGTATGGTCTTGTATAGATCAATTCCAATATTCTTTTCTTCATTCAATGAAGGTCATTCACTTGTTCTTCCTTAATCAGATTTGCCTAATTTACATCAGCCTCAACTCATCCTCTGCCAACCAAGCCCTTGACTTCTAACACAATGAAGCAAATAATATATTTCAAGTTCAACCAAGATGAAGGCTACGTAGTTCCTAGAGGCAGCCATTACAGGGGTGTATAGGAGAGGGAGTACAGGACCTCTCAATCAGCTCCATTGAAAGACCAGCAACTTTGGGGGCGGGGAGTCGTCAATCTTTGGAATTTATTAGACCCTTAATCCAAAGCTCTCAAGCAGGTATTATTATTATTAAAAAGATTTGTTGGTAATTGCATTCTTTATTTCAGCCCAAAGACCCACAAAAACATTTTCAAAAGCAAAATAAAACAGAAATACAGGGGAAAGATTCCAAGGTGGTTGCTATGTTTTATCCAAAGCATGTAGGTTTCTGTTTCTTAAAAAGATTTGTAGTTGCTAGAGATAAAGCTAGGAAGACAAATCATAACATCTCTGTGGAAGCAGGGGGGGTGGGACCCCAGAAGAGCTTCTTAGTTCAAAGTATTTCCCCCTTAGCTATGAAGTCTTGTGAAAAATCTTTACTGTCTTTCTAAAATATCATGAACAGCAGAATGTAGTGTAACTTATTTACTCTAAACTTAGTTACATTAAAACTAGTGTTTTAATTCCTCACCTTATTTTTTTTAATGCCATTTTTGTCCAGCTCCTATTGCACAGCCATTTTAACAGGTAAAGCTGTGCAAGGAGAAAGAGTTATCACCTTTCTCCTTGTGGGGCCACTGTAAGAGCTGTTCGACAGTGGAATTTGCTGCCAAGGAGTGTGGTGGAGTCTCCGTCTTTGGAGGTCTTTAAGCAGAGGCTTGACAACCATATGTCAGGAGTGCTCTGATGGTGTTTCCTGCTTGGCAGCCGGTTGGACTCGATGGCCCTTGTGGTCTCTTCCAACTCTATGATTCTATGAGTGGTGGAGAAGCGAATGAGCTGTGATTGATTCAATTCATATATCATCTCAATCACAAATCTTGCTAAATGTCCTTGGACAAAGCAATAGCCCTAAACCTCTCACCACCCCTCAATCTGCAATACAAGGATTGTAATAGTACCTCACTGTACAATGCTCTTGTAAGGTGTGATGGGATGATGAGCTGCTTGTGCGTAAAATCCTAGTCCCTCAGAGTTTGGCCAAGTCCGCAAACCTCTGCCTACGACGGAGCCCCTCAAGCATGGCTCCGTCAGTCACTAGCAGAATCCGACAGTGGGCGCTTACGGAATCTCTTCCAGCATAAAAGCTCCTTAACGGAAACACGTCTTCTGGACTCTCTGCGCGACAGTTTCCGGCGAGGAGTGGGTGTCCCTATAGGAGGTCCTGAAACCTCCCCACTATTTTCGCTGGAAGTGTCTCTGAGCCATCCCTCCGACTCACTTTCCCTTGGAGCTCCTTCTCTCCCCCTGCTGGTTCCCTCTTCAGCTGCTAAGTCTCTCTCAACCTCTGTGAGCCCTTCCACCTCCTGTCCTTCCGATGGCAGTTCCCTGACATAAGGTTTACTTGATCATGTGTGTGAAGGACTTTGAACAGTGAACATGAGTAAGGCAAGGTATTTTGTTATGCCTGTAAAAGCCAGATTCATAAGAAGTGTAGAATCATAGAATCATAGAGTTGGAAGAGACCACAAGGGCCATCGAGTCCAACCCCCTGCCAAGCAGGAAACACCATCAGAGCACTCCTGACATATGGTTGTCAAGCCTCTGCTTAAAGACCTCCAAAGAAGGAGACTCCACCACACTCCTTGGCAGCAAATTCCACTGTCGAACAGCTCTTACTGTCAGGAAGTTCTTCCTAATGTTTAGGCGGAATCTTCTTTCTTGTAGTTTGGATCCATTGCTCCGGGTCCGCTTCTCTGGAGCAGCAGAAAACAACCTTTCTCCCTCCTCTATGTGACATCCTTTTATATATTTGAACATGGCTATCATATCTTGAAGAAGTAATATCAGTGACATTGAAGAAGTAATATCAGTGACATTGCTTCTCTGCTTAGTTGAAGCAGGAAAGAGTGGATGAGACCCAATCTGACTTTTTCACATGAGGCATACAATTATTTTTCACATGAGGCATACAAAAATAGCTTGGTCCTGCAATCCCTCTCACCTGGATTTTTGTTTGGCTACTCTAGGCCCGTAGACTTCAAGCTTCCTCAGACCTAAGATCCACCTTTTAACCCTTACATGCATTTGAGGTCCCATTTCTTAACTTTTTGCCAAACATTTGCATAGTGACCGTGCTGCTGTTGTGTCTCACTTTGGACCTGGTCATGGGCCCTGACCCACCAGTTGCAGGCCAATGCTCTCCATCAGTCATTGAGACCCCTAATGGAACCCATGACCACCTTGGAGACCATTAACACATCCTAAAGCTTTATAATTGATTTTAGTACTTTTGGTTGTATGTTTTGCCAGATGGGATATTATGGACTGCATCCCATGCTGCAGCTCAGCTTGCACAAGAGAGCTTCCTGTTGCTCTCCTTTTCTCTCCAGCCCCACACAAGAGAGCTTCCTGTTGCTCTCCTTTTCTCTCCAGCCCCACACATGCTTCCAAAATCAGCACCAGGAGGTGGGGGTTCCCTCTGGAGCAGATTTTGGGAGCACACATGGGGAGGAGAGGAAATGGAAGTCCCACTGGAAACAACCCTAGATCTGTTCTTATTCTGTGTGTAGGACTTTGCCTCAATCAATGGCTTTGGGGAGTATCTGTTATCCTATCCTTCTTCCATGCCCCCTCCAGTTCTATAAACCATGATTCTCCTAACCTGTCATTCTGCACCCATAGTTTATGCAGTGGAACCAAAAGGTTTCTTTACCTAGTGTAGTGATCTGCAGCCCTTGTCATGTTAATAAAGTGCCTTAGAGTTGAACTGATATGATTTCTTTGTACAAGCGTTGCAGTTTCTTAGCTCAGTATCACTGGATGCTGCAACAGAAGAAATGAACTGAGTTTCTTCTGTGGAGTAACATTTGCATGGAAGGCATTCTGTGAAAGGATTCTTCAGTGGAGATTGGTCCTAGGAAGGATTTATACAAACAGCAATGCAGGCCATGAATAGGTTAAATTTGAGTCTTGATAATCTTGCTGGGTTTTGCTAGGAGGCTGGCAATCAAGTGTTCTTCAGTAATAAGCATAATAAGCATAAGTGCCTGCAGGTGGAGTTTGGCATTTCACCACCACGGCTGCTCTGTCTTTCCTTCATCTTCCCAAAGGTAACTTCCAGCCGTTAGAGGCATCAGCTTCTCAGCGGATGATCTGGCTTGGTCCTGGCTAGCAGGAAGCCAAACTGTATACAGATATATGAAGCCAAGGAACAAATGCCCCTAATAATCCTAATTAGTTTTCCATCTTTGAAGTTCAAGCTCAGGATAGATTTGATTGCCTTGCTGCACTTCATTCTTCACATAAAAATTAAAGCTGAAATAGAGAGCAAAATAATCTGCAGCTTGTTGGGTAGGATAAGTGCATTAACAGCCTGTAGTAGAAAACCAAAACTATTTTTATCATTTCCCCTTGTTGTTGTTATAAATTTATATGTTGCACTTCACCCGAAGATCACAAAGTGGTTTACAGCATAAAAATACAAAATGAAAACACAAAATACATAACATAATAACAGAACCCCCCACTAATGACTCCTCTCCCACAAACACATTTAAAAGGCCATAGATTCCAATTTAGCACAGGTTGGTAAAAGTCTTTTCCTTTTTATTAAATCTTATTT
Organism: Podarcis muralis; assembly: GCF_964188315.1. Lineage (NCBI taxonomy): Eukaryota > Metazoa > Chordata > Lepidosauria > Squamata > Lacertidae > Podarcis > Podarcis muralis. Next base: position 1,636,176 of record NC_135665.1, on the reverse strand, counting down.
CTGAATGGCATAGGCAGAAATCACATCACTGAACTATTGAATATGGTTAAAAAAAAAAGAATGTTCCATTATTATTTAGCTGCTTAATTTAGCTCTGTTTTAAAATCTGACCCTATTTTAAAGTATTTTATAAACAGAGATGTGTATTAAGAACAAAATATGTCAGAAGCAGACTTGAGGTAGCAGGAGATGTTTCTAAAGAGACATGTCATTCATTACAATTCTCTCACCCAAAATCAGTTCTCTGTGGATCTCTGACAGTGGGGCATGCAAGTTGTTGCTCCATTTAGATGCATGCACGTAGAATGCGCAGACTGAGTGGCTGCAGCTTAGTATGTTTATTTCTGTGCGCACACGCTTCACAAAGGTGATATTGTTACACATATCTACATACTTCTTTCGCTCCTTTTTGTACATGGAAAGTTGTACCTTCTGAAGCAGCTCTAAATAGGATGGATTGGTCTGTTGGGAATTTAATGAAAAAATAATTAGCTTTCAAATATCTTGCATGCGTTGACTTGCACCATTACTTTCTGCTCTGTGTTTTTCTTTGTACTGAGTAGATTTGCATTAGTTATAACCAAAAAGAGTTTATTTTTCTGTTTGTTTGTTTTTGAGAAAGTAAAAACTTCCAATTCCCAAATGAAGTACATAAGACTACTGGCATATACAAGGGCCATGCCCAGTGGAAAAACAAATCAAATTATTATTTGTTTTTCTTGAACTAAAATAAATTTGGTTAACTCCTCCCTATTTGGCCTAAGCAGAAGCAGCATATTATTTTGTACAATGGCAGACCCATATAAAACTCCTTTTAATTCTTGACATTGCTGAATCCCCCAGCACCATCTGGAAGCACCCATTTTACATCTGTGCAACTTTCATTTGGAATCTGCCAGGGTTCTATGTATGTGTGACATGCATGAGACTGGAATCTGATCCAGAATGTTTATTGGAATGTAGAAAGCATTTAACCAGGCAGATGAAGTGATGATCTGGTTGCGTGGGGAGAGAAGCTCAAGTGGGATAAAGAAGGAATTGACTTGCTAGTTACTACTTCACAGAGTTCAGGGCTTTTACTTTCCTCTGGTTCTATTCAGAGCGACTGATCCTGTGCCTCCGCTATCATGATCAGTTTTAATATATACATATATATACCATATTTTTCGCTCTATAGGACATACTTTTTCCCCTACAAAAATGAAGGGGAAATGTGTGTGTGTCCTATGGAGCGAATGCAGGCTCCTTGGCTTCAGCGATAGCAACGCGAATCCCCGAAGTGCAGAGGGAGAGCTCCCCCCGCGCTTTGGAGGCTTCATGTTGCTTTCGCTAAAGCCCCCAGAGCGCAGGGAACTCCCGCTGCGCTCTGGGGGCTTCAGGCAGCTATCCGCAAGCCTTTGGAGCGCAGCAGGAGTTCCCGCTGCGCTCCGAAGGCTTGCGGATAGCCGCCTGGAGAGCAACAGGGGTCGGTGCACACCGATCCCTCTTGCTCTCCAGGCTTCGCTTCGCTGGAGAGGCGCTGCACAGTTTTCCCTCTCTGCGCAGCGCCCCTTCAGCGAAGCGGGAGGAGAAATGGAAGGGGCTCCGTTTCTCCTGCCGCTTCGCTGAAGGGGCGCTGAGCAGAGAGGGGGAGATTTCCCCCCCCCCATTCTCCGCCTCCTATGCGTCCTATAGAGCGAAAAATACGGTGTATATATTATATAGGTATATGTATAGATTAATAAGTTTAAATGCTTTTATCAGTTTTTATTGATGGGTTGGATCCAGAGTTGGCATCCTGCAAATGCAAGGGCTCCCTTTGTACACATTCAGCTACTGATCCTGTGCAGGAAGCCTGTTAGCAGAACTGGAGAAGAAGTTGTTTTTGTCCATTTCCTGCCTCACTTCCAGTGATCCCTTCCCCTGCCCTCGAAAATCTGCTCTGGAGGTTGATGGACAATTTGGTCCAGAACCGGGGGGGGGGGGGGGGGGAGGGAGGGAGGGAGAGAGAGGAGTTTCTGAGGTTCTGGGAGGAGGAAATGGTAAGCTGCCCTCCCTGGCATCCAGGTAACCTGCCTTCTGGCATCCAGAACAGAAGGCTCTTCAGGGGACACTACTGTTGGCAACAGCAAACTCTGGATCCAGCCTTATGTGCAATTTATTACTGGCTACTTTCAGTAAATGTGTCTGTACTAATTAATTCATTTTTTTGGAAAAAATTGCAGGAAAGAATTAATAGTATCTGGCACTTTAAATCCAGTTAAAGATTTGCATCTTGGGAAACTGGCACTAACTAAGTTTCCAAAGAGTCCAGAAACGTGGATTCACAGGTTTGTCTCTTTCTGTGGTTATTTCTCTTTCCCTACCCCCACCTGAAAAGAATATGGAAACGTATAGCAGTGGTTCCTCCATGACGTTTCAGTGAGAGGAAACTACTAGTCAGTCTATATTAAAGTTCCTATGTTTGATGTAGAAAATACTGTCCATTTTTATATAAGGTTTTTCTGTTGAAAATGTGTGCTGCCTGTTTCTCTAAAGTGGCCACAACTACCCAGAAACAAAATCTTGAGGCCATAATGGAGATCTCGCTGAAAACACAAGCTGCGGGTGCTGAAGAAACGAAAAGGGCAAATGAGTTATTTACAGTTATTAGAAAAGTAGTTGGAACCAGGACAGAAAGCTTCAGAATGCTATTTTATGAATCTTTGATTACGCTGGTCACTTTCCTCATCTCAAAACAGGAACTCCTAGAAATCGAAAGGGTACAGAAAAGGGCATCTATGAAGGACAGACTAAGGAGACTGATACTTTTTGGTTTAGAAATACAGTGACTAAGAAGGGCAAGAAGAGTTCATATAATAATTAGCCATATGGAGAGAGTATCTGATATTTATAGAATGAGAATCACCCCATCGCAACAGACAAAAGGAAGTAATAAATCAAATGACTTTTTAAAAGGATTTACTGACCTGGTTTGCAGGTGATGGTAAACCAAAGTTAAATGAATGGTTTATCATGACTGCTGCCATGGCTGGGAGGAAGCAATTCATGATCCCTGGCATAGCAGTTCGTCTGTTTTGCTCCCAACAAACCATAATCAGTAAGCTAAGGACAGACCTTGGCTGCACATTGTGGTTTGTTGGGAGCAATCCTTGAATTTGTGCTTTCTCCCAACACAAGAAGGAAGGAGCAAAGTGGTGAACTATTAACTGTGGCTTACAAAGGTGGAGAATGTTTTTCAGGCCAAGGGCCACATCCCAATGACCAGTGGTAGGGACACAGCTGTATGTGGGCAGAGCTGTAGGCTTGCACACCAAAGTCAGAGGTTTTTAGACTTGCATGCACAACTCCCCATCCTCCATCCATGCAAACAGCAGATGTCATCCCAGCCCAGCAACCATTTCCATCCCAGCAGAACCACCCAGAAGAAACAGGCTGCGGCCTAGAGAAGGCGAGGGCTTGAGGAGAGCTCTGAGGACCAGATTATTGGCTTGGAGGGCTGCGTTTAGCTCCCAGGCCAGAGGTTCCCCAAATGTCAAACAGCAGGAGCTACAGGCTGAAGTAGCTGATAAAAGCATTTCAGGACCATAAAATGTATTTCCCAGTATTACTTGATTATTAGTGCAGAGGTTGGTGTATTTCTTTTCTCCACTCCAACTTTCATTTTTTCCTGCCTTAAGACCTAGTAACAAACAGAACAAAATAAAATGTTTTCACTCACTTAAATTGGCTTTTGCCCTCTTAACTCTCTATGCCACTTGACCAGACGCTGGGTGCTGCAACAACTAATTCAGGAAAACTCCTTGCCCACTCTCGTGAATAAAGGGAATTTGGAAACAGCTCCCACGGAAAGGATTCAGCGGCTAGTGAAAGAAGAAATGGATGTTTGCTGTGAAGCTGCTGGGAGATATCCAAGTAATTATAACGCCTGGTCCCATCGCGCCTGGGTCTTGCAGCACTTGGCCAAGCTCAGTGGAAAGGTATGTCACAGCAGGGAGAAGTACCTTGTAAGAGCTATTGGTAAGAATTGGAATGACTTTCTTATAAATACTTTGAATTATTTGGAATGAAATTTCATCATGAATGGCCTATGAAATGTTGGGGAAGAGAAGAAGGGATAAAAACTGCATTAGGCTGATTCAGACCATCCAGCTAGCAGCTACGGTATGGAGCCTGTCCCTCCGAAAGGTGAGACAGGAGAGCGGGTGATGCAGGAGGGAGATGGAGCTCATGATGAAGTTGTGACAAACTGTAAAGGCTCCTGTCAGAATAAAAGAAGAAATATTGTACAACAATATTTGAATACTATGATTTTTCTTTTCTTTTTTGATGCCTATATTCTCTAAAGACCGTATGCATTGTTAAAATGCAGATTGGGTATTGGCATAGGTTCAAAGAGCTCAAACAATTTAGAAGCCCCATAGTGGTATTTATAAGTGCCTTTCACATATCTAAGGATATCCTTCAGCTCAGATTATGCTGGTTTAATGAATTAGCACAACATCAAACAACTGGAACGTTACTAACTGGCTTTAAAAATGCCTTATCAACTGGAACAGAAATGCCTGTTTGAAAAGCAGCTGTTTCCACCCCTTCAGGGAGGTTCTTGGAGGTGGGGGTCTCTCTCTAAAACGGGCTGCACCAGCGGGTTGGAAGCAGTTGATATCTGCCCCTTTTAAAATGTAACGTGCAATGTTCTTATGACTTTCACATTGCCATTTCTCATTTGCAAAGCAGGCTTGGTGCCTTTTCATTATGCAGGCCATCGACCTTCCACAAAGCTAAGCTTGAGTCTGCACTCTTTTCATCTCCAACATCATCTGCTTCTCTGCCTGAGCATTTTCAAGGGACGAGTGCTGAGCTCAGCTCCTTGCAAGAAAATCATTTTGCAGCACCCCATCCCCCAATCTCTGCCTTGTTACCTGAGAACCTTCCAGAAATGATAAGGGCATTTAATAATAACCTGAAAACTATGCCACAGGCCCCAAGAGAAAGTCTGGCAGCCTCTACTACTTAATTTCCAAATGAAAAAGAATTTAGGGCAGCAAGAGTTTGAAGAAGTTAGATGGGGAAAGAAGCAAATAATTTTTCTTCCATCATTTAGCAAGTGCTGCTTCAGTTTGCTTCTAAGGAGAAAAGCTAAGGCAGCCATTCTGTGATATAATGCAGGGCATCAAGGAATACAGCAGTTCCCTTTGCTATGCTTAAAGAGGGGCATATGTAGGGTTCTGACTTCAGAAGACTTACACTATGCACAGTTATAAAAATCCAGATTATAAAAATAGTCAGAGTGTTTGGCAGCTGCTGTATCCAACTTCGCATGCGCTGAAAATGACCGCTGGCTCTTCTGCGCAATTGTACCAGGTGTGCCTAAGCCCTTGTGTCCTACAAGAAAGAAGAAACCCTTTCCCAGGTATCCACCAGGGTTGATTTTACCTTGCTACCCTCTCCGATGACTGATGGAGCTATTATCCCTTCCTGACCTAACTAGTAATGTGGGGAGGAAACATTTACAGCGCTTAATTTTTCTGCAGAAATTTTTTTGTTTCATAAGTTCATTAGTAACAATGAATTTAATCCAATTGTAAATACAACAGACAAGTTGGGCAGTTTCAAAGCTGTAGTTAATGTTTTTCAGGTGATTATCTCTAGCAAGTCTGAGTCAGCAAATTATGCACAGTTCTTTAGGTTGCTAAAATTTATTAGTGTGTCAGCAGTTTTTAGTACCTTTTGTGCTTGTTTCTTCTTATACGAGGGAACTATACGCTGTTCCAGTAACAACTTTCACTCAATATATAGCATTTAAACCACATACAGGCTGCATCCAGCAACAGTTTCTTCTGTGTTCCCAACATTTTCCTAACTGTTAATTTCGGTATTATATTTGAGTTTTCATGTGTCATAAAAGGCACTTCCAGGAATATAGCAGAATATAACACAAAGTTATGACTCATTGGCATGTTATTTGCTTCCAGAAAATCAGATTGTGAAGATACAAAATTTTGCCATGTAAAAACTTAAGCAGCAAATGAATGTCAAATTCAACTTCTTATTATTATTATTATTATTATTATTATTATTATTATTATATATAATATAACTTATAATATACAATATAATAATATAATATACAGTGGTGCCCCGCAAGACAAATGCCTTGCAAGACGGAAAACCCGCTAGACGAAAGGGTTTTCCGTTTTTGAGTTGCTTTGCAAGACGATTTTCCCTATGGGCTTGCTTTGCAAGACGAAAACATCTTGCGAGTCTTGCGATTTTTTTCTGCTCCCCCCCCCCCTTTTGCTAAGCCGCTAATAGCCTTTTAGCCGCTAAGCCTTTAATAGCCGCTAAACTGCTAATAGCGCTAAGCCGCTAATAGGGTTGCTTCGCAAGACGAAAAAACCGCTAGACGAAGAGACTCGCGGAATGGATTATTTTTGTCTTGCGAGGCACCACTGTAATATAATATAATATATAATTTATTATTACTATTATTATTATTATTATTATTATTAATAATATCCCGCCCATCTGGCTGGGTTTCCCTAGCCACTCTGGGCGTCTTTCAACAGAACATTAAAAACAGAATAAAACTTCAAACATTAAAAACATCCCTAAACAGGGCTGCCTTCAGATGACTTCTAAATGTCATATAGTTGTTTATTTCTTTGACATTTGGGAGGGCGTTCCACAGGGAGGGCGCCACTACCCAGAAGACCCTCTGCCTGATTCCCTGTAACCTCACTTCTTACAGTGAAGGAACCACCAAAAGGCCCTTGGCGTCCACAGAGCTCCCTAAGCATGGAAATGAAAAGCTAAACCAAACAAAAAGTATACATTTTAAAATTTGGAGGTAAAATTCTTGATTTGAAGACTGGCAGGGGAAGCAATGGGCAGACTTGATTTGCCACAGTAGATATCAGATCTCTGTAGTTTTGAGCATTTCAACACCACTTATATTCCTAAATTTATAGCGGGGACTGAAGCCCATTTTCTCTGTTATTTTGGCACTTTTTGTTTAGCTATATGGAGGAGCTATGATTATTTTGGCTCAACAGCAGAGGACCTCAGGCAGTTGCTGTAAATGAAAATTGATTTTTTTGGGGTGGTGTCTTATCTTTATGGATGGATTAATTTACTATCCGCTTTTCTCCTGGTATGTCCCACAGAGAAATCTACGGTCTGCAAATAAAAACATCCTAAAGATCCCAGGCCACAAAGAGGTTAGGCTGGCCTCAACTAGAGCCAGGGCCTTCTCAGTCGCGGCTCCAATCTGGTGGAACACTCTGTCACAAGAGACTAGGGCCCTGCAGGACCTGACATCCTTCCGCAGGGCCTGCAAGACAGAGCTGTTCCACCAGGCCTTTGCTCAGGGCGCAGCCTGACCCCCTCCTCTGGCAATCTGCACAGAATTTGGCTTGATGGTTGCCATTAATTTGATTTTAATTTGATTTAATTAATTTTATAATGAATGTTTTAGAATGTCGGATTATTTTGATTGTTGTTAGCCGCCCTGAGCCCAGCTTCGGCTGGGGAGGGCGGGATATAAATAAAATTTATTATTTATTATTATTTATTATTTTGACTTTCAGATTCTTCTAGATGAACTTTCTTCCACTAAGCACTGGGTCTCCATGCATGTTTCAGACCATGGTGGATTCCACTACCGACAGTTTTTATTAAAATCTTTGATTGACGGAACTAAGACTGAGTGTACTGTAGAAATGCACAATTCACCAGCCAATCAGCAAGCACCCAGGCTTCTAAAAGATGAAGAAAATGATGAAGCAGAAGCTACCTGTGTGGAAGAACAACCAGATTTCCCACTTCTTCTAAATGAAGAAGTAGAGCTCTGCACTGATTTAATTAACACTTACCCAGGGCATGAAACCCTGTGGTGTCACAGGTAAGGAAATGTATACAAGGATCTGGGTTGAAGAGAATAGTTACCACTCTGATAGGATTCATTTATTCCAGCCATTCCACACTGTGGTGCTGGTGGTTTGTGTGTCGTTAAAGCTACCTTTAAAAGTTGCCTCACAGAGCTGCCATTGAACATTGGTTGTTTTGCAATAAATCAGCATTTTCTATTTATTATTATATTTGTTTAGTAACATATTGCTTAAATGTATGGCCTTTCTTCTGACAGTGTTCACTTCTACAAGGTACCAACAGCTCTTTTATTCCTTCATGTCAGTCATTTTTTTATAGCACCTGTGTCAATTTATCAATATATAAGTACAGTACCCCATTTTTCACCAAAAAGACTAGCTAAACATCTCGAAGGTAGCCAGCAATGTACAACAAAAGCAATATGAATCATACAAGGACATCTTGTAGAGCAGAGCAAAAGAAAGTAAATGGGAACAACAGGAGCAGGAAAAATGGACCAGGGCAATCCAAAGTTCTCCAGAAGAAGCCCACCTTGATCTTGTGCAAAGTGTGTGTCGTGACATGTTGGTGTGTCGGCTGCAGAGTGTAGGTGTGTCATGCGAATGCTCCCCATGTTCCTCCCGCAGCTGGAAAAGAGTTAGTTTAACCTTTGGTTTGCAAGTAAAACTGAATTACTGTGTCTTGAAATGATGCAATGTCTAAAAAGTATGTCACCCACATGAAAAGTTTGGAAAGCTCTGATCTAAAAGCTATTATATCTAAAAGCTATTAAGGAAGGAGGAAGGCTCAAATATTTGATTCAGTTGGTTCATAAGGCCAGGAAATGTTCCAAGAAAGACTCAGAAGTTTTGACAGCACATTTATTACTGAGTCAATGGACAGTAAGAAATCCCCAGAGACTCACAAAAGCTTCTACGGAACCTTTCTTCCATATCTCTAAAGAGCACTGTCCTGTTATATGTACCCTTTAAAAAAAATCCTTTTGCTGATATCTTCATTTGAGACCCATACTGTTTATGGTTATTGTTTTTCTCATAAAATTAATAAGAAGTTAATTTTTTTAAAGAAAAAAGGGGAGGAGGAAGGAAGGACTAGGGAGGAAATTCCACAGCTTTCATGCTCCTGAAGAAATGACACTGGTTCACGTTATCACCCACCATACTTTAGCGTTTCCGTGCTCTCTGGCTTCCATCACGGTGTCCCGTTGCGCCAGTTTAGTCCTGCTGGCCACATGACATGGAAAGCTGTCTCCCTTGGCCTGAAAAGTGAGATGAGCGCCGCACCCCATAGTCACCTTTGACTGGACTTAACCATCCAGGGGTCCTTTACCTTTCCTTTACCATACTCCAGACGTACCTTTTTGAGTTCTTGCATTCTGGTGTTAGCACCAACCCCCCCCCCACCCCCACCAATAAAAGGTTGTTATCTGGCAGCAAAGTAGGACTTGAGTTTTGATGTCCGTTACATCAGTGATATTAATTAGAATTCTCTTGTCCATTTAGCAAGATGGAGATCTGGTGTGAATCTGTATCACAGACTCCGCACATTGCCAACAAGACATCAGATACAGAGAATGAGGAATTTCAAATTTAGAAGTCAACCTTTTTTATTAAAAAAAAAGCTTAACAAGTTGTGAAGAAGTTTATGGGGAAGAGGGCAGAAATGTTACTTTCAATCAACAGAAGTGCTAGACATTTGATTTACTCTTATTTCTTCTCTTTGAAGACGGCGTGTGTTCTCTCTTCAGCACCACTTAAAAAACAAACTTCCACTTCCAAGTGTGTGGTCAGCAGCTGCAGACAAGAGTGATGGCCTGCTGAACAACTCACACCCTGGTGCGGCACTTGGTCATGTGAGCCAAGCCATGGATGTGGACGGCCTGCTGGAATCCAGCAGACAAGGCTACAGGCAAGAAACCAAGCGCCTGAAACGTGCTCCTGTGCAGGACTCTGGTATCAGTCTCCAAGCAGAATACAGGTTCATCGATCAAGTTTTATCAACATGTAGGGATGCAGAGCAGGCAAGGTTTGCTGGGGCATACAGAAAATGGCTGCTTTCCTTTCTAGGTCAGTGAAGAAGGAGATTTTAAAATAATAATAATAATAAATATGCAGGGTCCTTTGTTTAGTGCAATATTCTCTTTTCAAACATTGGTGCTTGTAGTGGCGCCTGGAACCTTTCATCCTTTGTTTTTGTTGTCTGTGCTAAACATCCATTCCAGATGATGGCTTTTACTTATATATATTTTTAAACACCCTTGTGTTGATCAATAAAAGTTTTTTTCTGAGTTTATGTTACATGTAGGGTGACTCCATATCACAAACTCATTAATTATAGTATTTTAAAAATCAGCTTTAATTAAGATGAATATAAGTTAGGTAGCCAATACCACTGGAAAATTTATTCACTTTTCAATCTCTCTTCCATAACAAATGCACCTGATCAAAAACATTGCCTACAATGGAAAATAATCCACAATACCAGCGCAGACAGTGTTTGGGACTGTTTGTTTTAAGTACAGATGTTTAAAGTGGTTTGTGTGTAAACCATAGTTAAAAATTAATTATGGTTTATTGCAAATGAGCAATGTATTGGTCTGCTTCATTTGTCTCCCACTCCTGACTTCACTGTGATGGAGAAACAGACCAGAGACCAGCTTCATGGTTCCTGCACACCAAGGCTTGCAGTTTGCTTCTCTCCAAAGCAACCAGCTTACTGCTTGTGGTTTGTTTCAGGGAGTGAACAAAGCTGGGCCTTCCTAGCAGATGCACCGGCACCTGATACTCCTCATTAAACCATCATTCGTCCCATGTGTGAACTGGCCATGGAATCCTTGCATTGCTTTCAGTGCTCTGCTGTGCTTCTGTAAATGTTCCAGACGCAGTTGGTTTCTTTCTGAATTACTCTGACCTTACTTACATTTTCATTGCAGTGCCAGTTCTAGAGGAATATGGTTAATATGTTGCAGGAAAGTTGTGAAAATTAGTGAGAGAAAATTGTTTCAGTCTTACACACACTAGCTGTGTGGTTATTAAAGTCCTTCATTGTATGCTATATTTTTATTTATTTTTCATTTGACTCAAGCCAGTGTTAATTATGTATATTTATGAATGTATTATGAACACTACAGAATTCTGCAAAGCGTCAAAACACATGCCATGGGTAACTCAGTACAGATTCTTAACCTGAAATTATCTTAGTATAAGGTGGCTGCTGGCCTTTTTGCATTTGTGTTTGAAGAACAAGGGGGGAAACAAGTCTTTTCCTATTGATGTTGCTGATTCTTCTCAGTGAGAAAGACAGTTTGTTGTCTTCAGCCTCCTCCTCATGTCTTTTTGTTATTTATAAATCCATCTTTATGTAAAGAAGCAATTAATTTCCTTGCAATCAAGCTTTTATTCCTTATTGCTTTGCTAACAGTAGAGTGAAGTATGATTGATTTGTTCCGGTATTTATTTAGTGCTGGCCTACATTTGAGATTCCTCAGCCATTATGGCAATACCCTACTAAATGCAGCCCACTTAGCACACAGGCTCCAATAGGAAGCTCCTTCTGTACCCCAAAACAAACGTAAACTCTTGCCCATGACCTCAGTCACACGGGCAGCTTCAGGCACTCAGTGAGAATTGGGACACGCTGGTCAGTAGGGAAACGGATGCTTTGCTTGAAGTTCCCTGCAGGGAAGGAGCCCTGGATTGAGCACTCTGGGCAGCGCTCTGGAGTCTGTGAGTCTGTCAGCTCTCCCTCTCTTAAGGCCACCAAGCAAATGCTTCTGGTCTGGAAATAATAGTTCGCTCAGATTTCTCGACCCAGATAGCGGTGAAGCATTTCCATTCATAGTCATTCTGCCTGTTTTCTTTGCACAAAGATAAGTGTGCTTGCAGTTTATCTAAGTCAGAAAGTACTATGCCCTGAGAAACCTGGACAGCATTCTGAGACTGATTACATTGTCTTAAGTGGTGTAGCGCAATGGTTAGTTTATATCCCGTGCAAGTATTGCCAAAGGAAAAGCAGTAATGCGAAGAGGTTTCTGCCTCTCGTAAAGTCTGAGGTTGATTGGAGGATAAGGAAATGCAAAAAGGCCACCAGGGTATAGGTCCGTCTTCATTTAGATCTGCCCCCATCTAGTCTTTTCTCAGCAGAGGCATGATTTGCATGTACTCAGCCAATCTAGGATTTGCCATGAAGAAGCACGCACACACAGTGAGAAAATGGAGGCTGCTTTGCTCCCCCCTGCTGCTGCCACACTACTTGGAACTAAGACATAGTTTGGCTCAGCAGAACAATGCTGTTGGTCTGTATTACTGGGGGGTGGGGGGTGGCATTCAAAAAAGCCATGAAATGCAATGAAGGCTTGTTCTTGGTTTACTATCTGCAGCTTGTTTGGGGAGTCTGCAGCCAGTTGGAGACCACCTGTAGGAACTATATTGACAGTGCTGATCCCTTATGTAATTCAGTTTTATTTTCATGAAAACTTCATCATTTAAAACGAAATCCACTAAGCTCTGGGAACATGCACTTTCCATTCATTACAATGGGATCATGCATGCTTCATTGAAATACCGTAGTTTACCATGTATTAGACGAGGGTTTTTTACTCCAAAATAAAGTAAAAAATGGGGGGAGGGTCTTATACATGGGTAGTGCAGAGGGGGGACAGGCAATTGGTTGCATCCGCGAGCAGGATCTAGTGATTGGGGGTGGGTGGGTGGTGTCTGCTGCAAGGGCTGCTTTGGATTGGCTGCTGCTTTGTCAATTTGGCTTGCGTTGCTTGCGATTGTTAGCGTTTGCCAGTTGGGTGAGTGATATTTGGTTCAGCATCCTCCCTCCCACACAAATAGTTCATTTTCTTAAATTTGAGCTCCCCAAAATACGTGGGGGCGTCTTATAGACAGAACAGTACGGTAAATCAAGGCTGTGCAACAGCATCACAAAAAATAAACCTACCTTTTTTATAGCTGGGCTCTGGCAGTGTTTGGGGACCTAAAGGAAAGAGAAGTAACAATTTAGATAAGTGAGTATGGTTCATAGCAGCAACAACAAAAAGGAGTAATTTCTCCTTTAAAATAAAAAGAGTTGTTCGGAAACACAAGCAAATCACAGCAACCATAATAATAATCATAATACAGTGGTACCTTTGGATATGCACACCTCTGGTTGCGTATCCTTCAGGTTACGCACGCGGCAAACCTGGAAGTATTTTTCCGGTGTTCGCCGCATGTGCAGAAACGCACTGCGCATGTGTGCAAAAGCAGCACCTCCGATTGCAAATTCCTCAGGGATCTGACCGGAGCTCTGGAACGGATCTTGTGTGCAGCTGGAGATACCACTGTAACAACAACAACAACAATGTTTTCATTTAGCCGTGTCCGCCTCTTCATGACCCCATGGACCAGAGCACGCCAGGCACCCCTGTCCTCCACCGCCTTTCACAGTTTGGTCAAACTCATGTTAGCAGCTTCGAGAACACTGTCCAGCCATCTCGTCCTCTGTCGTCCCCTTCTCCTTGTGCCCTCCATCTTTCCCAACATCAGGGGCTTTTCCAGGGAATCTTCTCTTCTCATGAGGTGGCCAATGTACTGGAGCCTCAGCTTCAGGATTTGTCCTTCCAGTGAGCACTCAGGGCTGATTTCCTTAAGAATGGAGAGGTTTGATCTTCTTGCAGTCCATGGGACTCTGAAGAGTCTCCTCCAGCACCAGAATTCAAAAGCATCAATTCTTCGGCGATCAGCCTTCTTTATGGTCCAGCTCTCACTGCAGTGATCATGGAGCCCAAGAAAGTAAAATCTCTCACTGCCTCCATTTCTTCCCCTTCTATTTGCCAGGAGGTGATGGGCCCAGTGGCCATGATCTTCGGGTTTTTTGATGTTGCACTTCAGACCATATTTTGCGCTCTCCTTTTTCACCCTCATTAAGAGGTTATTTAATTCCGCCTCACTTTCTGCCATTAAGGTTGTGTCACCTGCATATCTGAGGTTGTATATATTTCTTCCGGCAATCTTAATACCAGCTTGGGATTCATCCAGTCCAGCCTTTCACATGATCTATTCTGCATGTAAGTTAAATAAGCAAGGAGACAATATGCAGCCTTGTCCCAATCCTTTCCCAATTTTGAACCAATCAGTTGTTCCATATCCAGTTCTAACTGTAGCTTCTTGTCCCACATAGAGATTTCTCAGGAGACAGATGAGGTGATCAGGCACTCCCATTTCTTCAACAACTTGCCACAGTTTGCTGTGGTCGACACAGTCAAAGGCTTAGGCATAGTCAATGAAGCAGAAATAGATGTTTTTCTGGAACTCTCTAGCTTTCTCCATATTCCAGCGCATGTTTGCAATTTGGTCTCTGCTTCCTCTGCCCCTTCGAAATCCAGCTTGCACTTCTGGGAGTTCTCGGTCTACATGCTGCTTGAGCCATCCTTGTAGAATTTTAAGCATAACCTTGCTAGCGTGTGAAATGAGTGCAATTGTGCGGTAGTTGGAGCATTCTTTGGTACTGCCCTTCTTTGGAATTGGGATATATACTTGTCAGAGCTGCCTCAGGTCCCAGCTCACAGAGGACCAACGCCAGTCCGTTGTTATATAAAATAGTCTTTATTGAAGTTCAGTTTCTCATTTACAGCCACGGCGCGCAGCTCTACGTCTTAAACCCTAGACCGCCGAAGCTCCGTCTGAGTCTTCTCCCCCCAGACACCAGTTTAACACCCTAGCCTTGCTCCACCTCTTCCTTTGTTCTTTCCTCCTCTGGGTCCGCCTGTCCGCCGGGGTTTTCCCCTTTCTAGACTCTTCTGACGCTGAGTCCCCCGAGTCTTCCCCCTCCCTCCGGCGGGCTTTAGGACCCGGTTCCCAATCCGGGCTTCCTGCTGTCCCGCGCGCCTGTACATTTGAACTTGGCGTGCGCGCCCAGCCTGCCACCTTCCTTCTGACCGTTATACTGCTCCTGTCGCTGCTCCCCTCTTCGGGGACGCTAGCTGGGCCTGACTCCTCCTCCCTGCTTGCCGGAGGAGACGCTGACTCTGACCTATGGGGCTCTTCCCCCCCACTACGCTCTGGTGGGGAAGCTGGCCCTGATTTCCAGCTACTGCTCTGGGAGTCTCCGCTGGCCCCCTGCTTCTGGTGCGTCCCCCCTGGGACCCCCCTTGCCCTGGCCATCGGCGCCCCCTTCTGGGAATCTTCTGATTCACTGGAGAGGCTCATGGAATCTCTCGGGTCACTGTCATTCTGCCCTCCGCTGCCCTCAGATTCCTCCCCCTCGCTCTCCATTTCCTCTCTCCCCTGTGCCTCTGCTCCTGAGCCCCTGACAATACTGATCTTCTCTTCTGGCCACTGCTGAGTTTTCCAAATTTGCTGGCATATTGAGTGTAGTACCTTAACAACATCACCTTTTAAAATTTTAAATAGTTCAGCTGGAATGTCATCACTTCCACTGGCCTTGTTATTTGCAGTGCTTTCTAAGGCCCATTTGACTTCACTCTCCAGGATGTCTGGCTCAAGGTCAGCAACCACACTACCTGGGGTGTACAAGAAATCCATATCTTTCTGGTACAATTCCTCTGTGTATTCTTGCCACCTCTTCTTGATGTCTTCTGCTTATGTTAGGCCCTTACCACTTTTGTCCTTTATTATGGTAATCTTTGCATGAAGTGTTCCTTTCATATCTCCTATTTTCTTGAACAGATCTCTGGTTCTTCCCATTCTGTTGTTTTCCTCTATTTCTTTGCATTGCTTGTTTAAGAAGGCCTTCTTGTCTCTCCTTGCTGTTCTTTGGAAATCTGCATTCAATTTCCTGTATCTTTCACTATCTCCCTTGCATTTTGCTTGCCTTCTCTCCTCTGCTATTTGTAAGGCCTCGTTGGACAGCCACTTTGCTTTCTTGCATTTCCTTTTCATTGGGATGGTTTTCGTTACTGCCTCCTATATAATGTTACGAGCCTCCATCCATAGTTCTTCAGGCACTCTGTCCACCAACTCTAAATCCTTAAAACTGTTCCTCACTTATACTTCCATAAGGGATATGATTTAGATTGCATCTTACCGGCCCAGTGGTTTTTCCTACTTTCTTCAGTTTAAGCTTGAATTTTGCTATAAGAAGCTGATGATCTGAGCCACAGTCAGCTCCAGGTCTTGTTTTTGCTGACTGTATAGAGCTTCTCCATCTTTGGCTGCAGTGAATATAATCAATCTGATTTCAATGCTGCCCATCTGGTGATGTCCATGTGTAGAGTTGTGTTGTTGGAAAAGAGTGTTTGTGGTGACCAGCTTGTTCTCTTGACAGAAGAACTCTATTAACCTTTGCCCTGCTTCATTTTGAACTCCAAGGCCAAACTTGCCAGTTGTTCCTTTTATCTCTTGATTCCCTACTTTAGCATTCCAATCCCCTATAATGAGAAGAACATCCTTCTTTGGAGTCATTTCTAAAAGGTGTTGTAAGTCTTCATAGAATTGCTCAATTTCAGTTTCTTCAGCACCAGTGGTTGGTGCATAAACTTGGATTACTGTGATGTTAAAAGGTCTGCCTTGGATTCGTATTGAGATCATTAATTGAGATCTAATACTTGGCTAGTTTAGATGTATTCAAGTCTCCAGGGCCAGATGAACTGCATCCAAGAGTATTAAAAGAACTGGCAGATGTGATCTCAGAACCACTGGCAGTCATCTTTGAGAATTCCTGGAGAACAGGCAAAGTCCCGGCAGACTGGAGGAGGGCAAATGTTGTCCCTATTTTCAAAAAGGGGAAAAGAGAGGACCCAAATAATTATCTCCCAGTCAGTCTGACATCAATACCAGGGAAGATTCTGGAGCAGATCATTAAGCAAACAGTCTGTGAGCACCTAGAAAGGAATGCTGTGATCACCAATAGTCAGCATGGATTTCTGAAAAATAAGTCATGTCAGACTAACCTGATCTCGTTTTTTGACAGAATTACAAGCCTGGTAGATGAAGGGAACGCAGTGGATGTAGCCTACCTTGATTTCAGCAAGGCATTTGACAAGGTGCCCCATGATATTCTTGTAAAGAAGCTGGTAAAATGCGGACTTGACTATGCTACCACTCAGTGGATTTGTAACTGGCTGACTGACCGAACCCAAAGGGTGCTCATCAATGGTTCCTCTTCATCCTGGAGAAGAGTGACTAGTGGGGTGCCACAGGGTTCTGTCTTGGGCCCGGTCTTATTCAACATCTTTATCAACGACTTGGATGATGGACTCAAGGGCATCCTGATCAAATTTGCAGATGACACCAAACTGGGAGGGGTGGCTAACACCCCAGAGGACAGGATCACACTTCAAAACAACCATGACAGATTAGAGAACTGGGCCAAAACAAACAAGATGAACTTTAACAGGGAGAAATGTAAAGTATTGCACTTGGGCAAAAAAAACGAGAGGCACATATACAAGATGGGTGACACCTGGCTTGAGAGCAGTACATGTGAAAAGGATCTAGGAGTCTTAGTTGACCACAAACTTGACATGAGCCAACAGTGTGACGCGGCAGCTAAAAAAGCCAATGCAATTCTGGGCTGCATCAATAGGAGTATAGCATCTAGATCAAGGGAAGTAATAGTGCCACTGTATTCTGCTCTGGTCAGACCTCACCTGGAGTACTGTGTCCAGTTCTGGGCACCACAGTTCAAGAAGGACACTGACAAACTGGAATGTGTCCAGAGGAGGGCAACCAAAATGGTCAAAGGCCTGGAAACGATGCCTTATGAGGAACGGCTAAGGGAGCTGGGCATGTTTAGCCTGGAGAAGAGGAGGTTAAAGGGTGATATGATAGCCATGTTCAAATATATAAAAGGATGTCACATGGAGGAGGGAGAAAGGTTGTTTTCTGCTGCTCCAGAGAAGCGGACCCGGAGCAATGGATCCAAACTACAAGAAAGAAGATTCCACCTAAACATTAGGAAGAACTTCCTGACAGTAAGAGCTGTTCGACAGTGGAATTTGCTGCCAAGGAGTGTGGTGGAGTCTCCTTCTTTGGAGGTCTTTAAGCAGAGGCTTGACAACCATATGTCAGGAGTGCTCTGATGGTGTTTCCTGCTTGGCAGGGGGTTGGACTCGATGGCCCTTGTGGTCTATTCCAACTCTATGATTCTATGATTCATTCTATCATTTTTGAGATTGCATCCCAGTACAGCTTTCGCCACTCTTTTGTTGACTATGAGGACCACTCCATTTCTTCTATGGGATTCTTGCCCACAGTAGTAGATATGATGGTCATCCGAACTGAATTCGCCCATTCCCGTCCATATTAGTTCACTGATGTCCATGATGTCAATATTTATTCTTGTCATCTCATTTTTGACCACATCCAGCTTACCCAGGTTCATGGATCTTACATTCCAGGTACCTATGCAATATTTTTCTTTACAGCATTGGACTTTCCTTTCGCTTCCAGGCATATCCGCAACTGAGCGTCCTTTCGGCTTCGGCCCAGCCGCTTCATCAGCTCTGGATCTACTTGTACTTGCCCTCCGCTCTTCCCCAGTAGCATGTTGGACGCCTTCCAACCTGAGGGGCTCATCTTCCAGCGTCATAACTTTTATATGCCTGTTGTCTTTGGCCATGGAGTTTTCTTGGCAGGGATACTGGAGTGGCTTGCCGGTTCCTGCTCCAGGTGGATCACGTTTGGTCAAAACTCTCCATTATGACCTGTCCATCTTAGGTGGCCCTGCCCGGCATAGCTCATAGCTTCTCTGAGTTATTCAGGCCCCTTTGTCACGACAAGGCAATGATCCATGAAGGATAATAATAATAATAATAATAATAATAATAATAATAATAATAATAATAATATATTACTAATACCCCACCCATCTGGCTGGGCCTCCGCAGCCACTCTGGGCGGCTCCCAATAGAATATTAAAAAATAATAATAATTCATTTTGGTTGGCAGATTTTGGCATGTGTAAAAGATATTTCCTTAGTAATATATTTCCTTGTGGGAACCTGTGTAGTATGTAAATGAGAGCTCACAAATATGAGCACTCAACATTCAATTTGACTGCATTCTTTGAAGTCCCAGACTGGAAAAAGGCTGTGCAGTCCCATTGATTTAGCTGTGCCTCGAGGAACTGGTGATTACCATACATTAAAAGTCCCCTGCATAACACTTCAAGCCCTAAGTAGCACTAGATTGAGTTTTTAGTATGTCAGAGGTCAGGATATTCAAACTTAATAATTAAACCATGGCTTTGCTGGAAAAACACCTGAACATCAATTTAGCACCAAACTGTTGTTCCTTCTTACAGTTCTTTGAGTTAATAGCGATACAATGTCCAAAATAATTGAGAACTAAACTGCCTGTGTATTTTTTAAGGATTCAGAGAGTGTTAGGTCTCCTTGCACTGTATCACATATGAACAAATCCATTCTTCTTGTTTTGCCCTTGTATGCTTGCCAGATCTTGTCAGGGAAGCTTTTTGGTGAAAGTTAATTGCCGATATCTCTGATAATCACTTCAGAAGTGAGAATCCCATTTAAGAGTATTACACAGTGAGGTCAGTATAAGCAAACAAGCATTGAATACTGCATTGTGTCATCTGCAGCGATTGCACTCGAGGTCAGGGCTGAAGAAGCAATTGACTCTAGATTTCACGTAGTTTGTGGGATAAAAAAAGCACTATGTACATGATTACTTTTTTGACAGTTACTTGGAAAAGGCTAGTACAGATTCAGCCATTTTATATCAATTTGATATCAATTTTAATGCAATATTAAGCCATCCCATTTAAGCTATTGTAAATACCACGTTGAACAGAGGTTTTGTTTTTAATTCTATATTTTTGAATCAGCGGGAAACACCCGTGTTTGTGCTTCTTGATAGTTACTTGTTATCATGGAGAGAAACATGGGTCAAGTAGTTTAGTCGCCACTCTGATGAGTTTTCTAGATAGCAGCTATAGGATTGGGTTTTGGTCCGTCCCCCCCCCCCCCCTTTCGCTTTAAGTAAGCTTTGGGAGGCAAAAGAACCAGAGCAGTTTTGATATTGTGAATGATACAGTTGTGAAATAATGGACATTAAAATTCAGCACGGGAATAGGTTGAGCTGTGGTTATGTAGACTTAGTATGGAGAGAATAAATGCAACCAACACCAGCAAAAGCCATTTTCTTGTATTGTAGGTTTGTAACGCTTCAGCAGTCTTCCCCCTGCTTGTTAACAACAATTGGCAGAGTGTTTTTATACTTTATTTTTTATTGCAGTTTTCTTTTATTATGCAGGAGTTAAATAATTGATATTTGAATAATCCACACATAATTTATAATTAGTTGCATTGTTACCATTACGCAGCAGACTTGTGTTTAAGGAGAAAACAGTGATATTGTTATGCTGTTAGATTAATGTTTATACCTTAAATCTGTTACAGACTTTATTCTCTTTCTGTCTCAGTAAAGGCATAAGCATAAGTAGAATCTGAACTGCATAATATGCTTCACTTTCCTTGGTCTGCCCTGCCTGAAATAATGCAATTTGTAACCATTCTGAGTAAATAATGTTATTGGCTTGTGTCGAGGAATGGCTGGCTGTTATGTGTACAGCCAAATCCAGCAAGCAGTTTTTGATGGTGCTCTGCAGTTTCCATTGAGAGTGGTTGTGTTTTTGGGTCACTGTACAGTCATACCTCGGGTTGAAGTAGCTTCAGGTTAAGTATTTTCGGGTTGCGCTCCGCGATGACCCGGAAATAACGGAGCGCGTTACTTCCAGGTTTCACCACTCGCGCATGCGCAGACACTCAGAATGATGTCACGCATATGCGCAGAAGTGGCAAATCGCGACCCGCAGACGTGCAGTTGCAGGTTATGCTCTACCCAGGATGCAAATGGGGCTCCAGAACGGATCCAGTTCACATCCAGAGGTACCACTGTACTCATTCCAAATTGTAATGCTTTTTTTTTTGCTTTTTTTTTGCAGAATACACAAGTTGAACCTGAGTTTTTAGTATATTCTTCTACGTTGCTGAAAATTAGACTCGCTCTAGACATCTCAAGATCAGCTAAGTGAAAGATGGATGTGACTTTTAAGAGCACCTGAGACACAGTCTCCTCTTCTGTCTGTGGACATTTTGATATTAAAGACGAGGAGGGGGGACTCCACTACTTTCAAACATGTTTTTTCAATATGGCTTTTGAGTGTTGATGGGCATTTTTTCTCTCTTACTCTGTTTAATGTGTGGTGTCCAAATTAGTTTTCTCTCTGAAGAGTGAAGTGTAACAAGGCAGGGGGGTCTTTTTCATTTTATTTTTTTTAATAAATTTTTATTAGATTTCTCTACTATAATAACACAAACCACAAAGCAGATTAATACACAAAAACAGAAAAGGAAAAAGAGAAGAAGAGAGGGGGGAGAGAGAGAGAAAAAAAAAGAAGAAAAAGGGAGGGGGAAAGGGGGAACAATAAACAAATAGACAATAATAACAAACTTAATTCTTCACAAATCCAACTTTTTAAACATCTTGGTTGACTTCCTCAAATCCCTCCCTTCTGAGTTTCCTTGTAATTTAAAAGTAACAGCTTTCCAATATCATTATTAAACTAAAACAATTTCCAATTATAGTCATCATATTCACTTTTCTTGACATTCTGAAACCCATTTATTTAATTATAACTTAATTTGTCCTAGGCCTATTTGTTTCTTTCAAGTAATTTCTAATTTTTTAGATTCGGCTGAACTGGGGCAAGGCCTAGATGCTGAGGAAACTCAAGAGCAGGCACCAGGTGAAACCATTCTGGCCCCAGAGGTGCTGGAAGACTCAGTGGCTACAGGTGAGCCTTCCCCGGGGCCCAGTAACCCTTCGGCCTCTCCTGAACTGCAGAGGCTTAGGGCAGAGAGGCGAAGGGAACTGGTGTCTCCCAGGAGGAGTGCTCGCCTTAAGGCCAAGAGAGGCGGGGCTTCTGGGGGCCGGGACCGCCCCGGCCTTAGAAGAAGATAAAGGTCAGGCAGCCCGGTCCCAGGTTGCGGGAGCAACGTCGTTGTGGAGTACCTGCTTTACCCAGTCCTTGATCTGCACTCCCAGTGTGCCTGTTCCTCGCCCGGCTTCCTGTTTCTGACTCTCCGGTGTTCCTGTTCCTCGCCTGGCTTCCTGCTTCTGCCCTACCAGCGTTCCTGTTACCCCGCCCGGCTCCCTGTCTCGGACCTCGCATCTCATCTAGTGATCGTCTACCCTGCTAGAGACTCTGGACTGATCTTGGGCTACGGTAATAGTACCTTATCCCCCCTGGGACCAGCACAAAGCTGTTTGTGCAGGAGAAGGCATCATGAGCGAACCAGCCGGAACCGGGCAAGCAGGAGTTGGAGCAGGGCCAAGCCTGGAGGAAAGCTACCGGGCGTTGGAGATCCAGCTAGTGCTGCAGACGGCAAGGCTTGAGGAGAGAAGGGCTCAGGATGCAGACAAAAGGGGGAAAGCCACCCAGTTCCCCAGAAAGGTACCAGGATTGATGCAGAAGTTTGGGGGGGACCCCAAGGACTACCATGCCTTTAGAACAGAGATGCAATATGCCCTCAATGTGCAGTTTGATGAATTCCCTGACGAGGAATCGCGAGTGGCTTTCGTGATTGGGCATCTTGAAAAGGGAGCGCGGGATTGGGTGAGACCCATGATGGCAACGAATAGTGCCGTCCTAAAGGACACAATGAAGTTCTTTCGTGCCATGGATCTGATGTTTTCCAGCGATATTGAGCAGGGAGTGGTGCGCAGGCAGCTAATGGCTTGCAAACAGGGGAGCCGATCTGTCCGTGAGTACTGGACTGAGTTCACCATGCTGGTTCACAGATTGCAGTGGGACTTATCGGCGGAACCCATTCAAATGCTATTTGAAGAAGGTCTGGCTTCGGGTGTGAAAGATGAACTGGCCAGGGGTCCCAGGGCGGATTCTATGGATCAGCTGAGCAAATCTGCGCTGACCATAGGAGCGCGCCAGGAGGCGAGAGCTTTGGAGAGGCGGGAAGGGAAGGGGGAACGTTGGAAGGAGTTCCGCATTCCAGACATTCCAGAGACAACTTTCCCGCCGGCAGAGCCAATGGAAATCGGAACAGCGCGCGCGCGCGCAGTTTCAAAGCCCAGTGAAGGGGGAAAGAAGGAGGGAAAAGGCGCCCGGAAATGCTATCTCTGCCAACAGCCAGGTCACTTTGCCAGAGTCTGCCCCCAGAGGAAGGAATGGCAAGGGATGGTGGGAGCTGTTGAGGGTAGAGAGGAGGAAAAACCGGAGCAAGTAAAAGCCAACGCCTGGTTGCCACCGTCGGGGCACAGCAGCCAGGCCAAAGAGCAGTAAAAGTGCCCACACCGGAACCTCCTAAACCTGCCCTAGTGATTGAAGTGTCGCTAGAGCTGCAAAACGGATACCCCCTAAAGAGGGGTCTCTGTCACAGACAGAAGTTTGTGGGCTTGAACAAACTCTGAGGGACTACGATTTTACGCACAAGCAGCTCATCATCCCATCACAACATGTGTTTCTTGTAAACAAATTATATCCGAATTCTGTCTTGCCAGTACGTGATAAACTTGGTTCCTCTTAAAACGTGAATTTAGACCATTCACATTCCAGGAGTAGATTTTCAATGACATCCCGATTTATTAGGGGCCCACTGCCCCTGCCCCTGATGAAGGAGAACTTTCCAGTTTGGGCTCTTTTGCGTTTTTCTCCAAAAATATTTCTTTCTCTCCGACAGTTGTTATTCTTTGTTTCCTTCCTTGAAATTTAAAAGATAGTCCTTCCGGGACCTCCCACCTGAAGAAAATGTTCTTTCTTCTTAGGGCACTGGCCAAATCCGTATAATTATTTCTCAGGGCCAAAAAGTATGTCGGGATATCTTTAAACAGAATTATTCCCTTCTCATCTATCTTTAAACTTTTTTTATAATGGTGGCCTAAAATAATGTCTCTCTGCTCTTTAGTTTTAAAAATCACCATACAGACATGTGTGATCTTAGTATCTTTTTTAGGCCCAAATCTGTATGCCTTGTCTATCCAGGAATTTAATTCTTCTTTTGAGAGGCCCCAGTACGCTGCAAATTCTTCAATTAACCAATCCTTCAAATTATCCTGCTCTTTCTGGGGTACGCCCCTCAATCTCAGATTACATTCCTTCTGTTTTAGCTGCAGGGACGCAATTGAAATTTGAGATTGTCGCTGATTTTCCTCGTAAGTAAGGAATTCTCACAGTTTCCAAATGCGCCAGTCTTGACTCATGTGCTGATACATCTGAATTAACTTGCGTCAAATCTTGTTTTAATTGAGCAAAGTCACTTTTTAATTCCTGTATAGACTTTTGATTTCCTCTTAAAAAAAGGTAAAGGTACCCCTGCCCTTACGGGCCAGTCTTGCCAGACTCTAGGGTTGTGCGCCCATCTCACTCAAGAGGCCGGGGGCCAGCGCTGTCCGGAGACACTTCCGGGTCACGTGGCCAGCGTGACAAAGCTGCATCTGGCGAGCCAGAGCCGCACACGGAAACGCCGTTTACCTTCCCACTTGTAAGTGGTCCCTATTTATCTACTTGCACCCGGGAGTGCTTTCGAACTGCTAGGTTGGCAGGCGCTGGGACCGAACGACGAGAGCGCACCCCGCCGCAGGGATTCGAACCGCCGACTTTTCGATCGGCAAGCCCTAGGCTCTGAGGCTTTTACCCACAGCGCCACCTGCGTTGATTTCCTCTTACTTCTGTTTTAATTTCCTGAAGCAATTGCAACACAGACTCCTCAAAAGTTGGTGACTCAGACTCCCTCCTTGCTTTGGTTTTTGTTTTCTCTGTCCTCTCTCCTTTCTCTCCCCCATCCATAACTTGCAGTTCTTTTGTTCAAGGTCAGTCTCAAACACAAAGGGGAGATAAGGAGACAGACAGTTTCTCAAGCCTCTCCACCAGTCTTAATATACCAGTCAACAGTCTCTGTAACTTGTAATCCTTTCTTAATTCCCCAAAAGTTAATAACACAGTCACAATTTACAATTTATATCTGGGGGTAGAGGTACTGTTTAAAAGAGAAAGGGAGAAGAAAAACCTTTGAGTTCGGGCAGCTGCAGTTACTTTTTTTCCCCCAAGTAGGAAAACGAAAGTTGAAAGTGTCCTCTTCTTTACGACGTCACAATGGAGTCTAGTCTTCCCGACTGAGAAGTCCGCTTCCACAAAGAAAATACCTCGTAAATCCAAACTATCTGCAAGGATTAAAACACTCTGAAAAGTATCTCCCCCCTGCTAGCAGGAGGAATACAAAGGTTAACTTGAAAGTCTTTAGAAAGTCGTAAATTTTAGATCCCGGCTTCGGCTAATGTAGCTGTTTTGTCTCTTAATCAGAGGAAGGGACTGACCTCCGTTGTTTTTTTAAGCCCCTGTCCGTTCCAAATGAATGTCCAAATTTTTAATTTATTACTCACTCTTTTCCAATCATAGTTGCTTGGAGAAATTGGCCGCTCACGATCGCTGGACTCGGAGCTTCATGCGATGAAGGAAGCGAGTCTGTTCCCAAGTGCCTCCGTCTCCAACCCCACCCGCTCTCGGAGCCCTTCTCAAGAGCTTACTGGGGGGTGAGGGAGTCGTTCCAGGCACCGCAGGAATACCAAGTCCTCGGAATGCTCAATCCGAGGTTTTTAAGGGGTACCGCGTCGCTCTAGCAGTTTCCCCAACCTTCAAAGCACCGGTGCTCTTTCCAGCGAAAGAGCTCACCCTTCCAGCAGAACGGGCAGCCAACACGGAAGTCCAGGGGGGTCTTTTTCAGATATCACGGACTCCTTCCCAAGAGTTGAGATGAGGCCATGTCTTCAGATGCACCTGCTTTTTACCTTGAACCTCAAAGCTCAAGTTTTGAAAAGCAAGAACTGTATCAATTAAGCCAATGCAATTCCTTTTAACTAACAAATGCTTTAACTAACAAATGCTTCCAATGGTTTGTGAAGTTGGAAAGCTCCAATGCCAGAACTTATTTCTGCCATTTCCACAATGCAAGTGCTGTATAATGATCAAACAATGGAAATGGGCTTGTGGTCATTGATGCTTTCAGTATATATCAAAGCGGGAACAGACTTCTTCTTTTGACTTCTAGTTTGTAATGCTCCTTTACTCAGGGTATAGAATATCAAGTGCATTAGATTCCTTTTTTACCACTATATAACCTATGATGTGTAAATACTTAAATGCTAAATGCATAATAATAGTCTCCTAAAATCTAGCCATCTAACTAATGCTGTAGCTGGTTAACAGCTTTTAAAAATCCACCTTTTGCTCTTGTTCTGCAAACATATGGTTTATTTTGTTTTTGAAATGAAAATAGCTGTTAGTAAACTGTGGGCCTGTTCTTATAGGTTGCCAAATATCTCTTTGCAACTAAGAGTTCTTGAGAGGGGGACTTGTGACAATATCCTATTTAACAGCACAAATTAATTTCTTCTGCTGCTCTAGTTAAATCATTATAATACCCACTGATATCTGGAGCAGGCTTATTACCTATTGGCATGACTCAGCCAAAATTAATGAGTCTGCATGACAGTCCTAGGCATGCTTACTCAGAAATAAGTCCCATAACTTCAGTGGGCTTACTTCCAAGTGAGTGTGCTTAGGATCAAGGCCTAACAGTGTGTAAGGTTGACTAAATAATGCCTGAAGCCAAGAGATATAACGATGGAATACTGTTGTAGAGATACAAGGGAGTTAAAATTGGTTAGATTTAAATTTTGAAATAAGCAAAGGATGCACAATAGCAACACCTATACATGTAACCCTGGTCAACTTGGTAAATATTTGGATGGAAAAAGCATGGATATTCCATTGTGTGAAACTGTAAACGGAATACGTAAGTAACATGAAGCACCTGAGGAATAAGTGTTTTGCACTCATCTCTTCAAGGCTCAAAAGCAATTTCTTGCCTTATATACCTGATATTCCTGATGTCCCACCTGCGTTTTCTTTGTGAAAGAGGCATTTCCTGTTGTAGTGTCAATACAGCATGACTTCTGGTAAATTCTTTAGTGTTTGTTTACATATGCTAGCTTTTACAAAACAATCTAATGGATGCAATCCACAAATTCATTGTTGCTGCACAATCTCTATTGATTTCAGTGTGGGGTTTCTTTATTTGTTGTATGTACTGGAAGTTAGAATGAAACAAGCCTTAGGCTCATTTCAGATGTAAGAGGAAACCATGGTTATGTAAATGAGCCATAGTGACCCCTCTGGTTTGAGTAGTTTCAGCTTTCCTTTCCCTTGCAATTTTAAACAAGCCACTGTCGCCCATCATGGCAAAGCTCAGATTGGAATGGTGGCTTGTTTTGAAACCATGGTTAGTGATTTCAGATGCTTACTTGTTATCAAAACATAGTTTAAACACATTTCATGTCCTCTGATCTTTGATGGTGAAAGGAGAGATGGAGTTTTTGAGGGTGAGGCTTACTATGACAAATTTATGTAGCAGGAAACAGGAGCTTTTAGTTACTTCTGAATCAGGCCTTTGTCACCTTTGCTCTTGGTTTAAACGAGACTCATGTACTGTAAAACAGTGAACAAAAATATATGATTTATCCTATTCATTAAGAACAAATGAAGTGAATACAATTTACCCTTGCTTTGTTGTACACTTTGTCTACTGAACTCTCCAGCAAAGACTGCCATCAAGGGGAAAAGGCAAAGGTGAAATGTGATGTGGCTTGGGTTTCCGATACCCAAAGTCCAAAATCAAATAGCAGTCAAGAGGTTCTCTGGATGGCTTACGTATCATGTTGAGTGGTTGTGGTCGGGAGGCAAACCATTATTCTTAAAAATAAAATATTCCAGCATGAGGGTAACCTTGTATCCAGGAGCTTGTGATGAAGTGCTATGGGTAACTAGTTAACACGACTGTTCTGGGTCTGCTTGTCCACTTTTTTCCTGCCTGGAATTGCAGTGGACTTAAGATGTTTGGGCAACTGGAATAGTTGGCCAAGAGTAGAACTGGCAGTTTTCACAGGCAAGTCATATTAGACAACTTGTAGCAGGATATACAATCACAAACAAATTTTGATGTGCATTGTGCATTCAAGGCAACGAAGAAATTACTTGGTTGTACAGTATTCAATGACACTTTATTTCTGTCTATCCATCACTCTTCCATTTTTAAAAATCCCACTACTCTCTATTTTTCCAAATTAATGTGGGGTTTTGGATGTTCATTGGCTTTCAGATATCTTGAAAAGCCTTTTAGAAGATAGAGGGAGGTTTACATGAACTTTCTCTTTGAAAATTGAGGTGTTTCCTTGAGGATGGGCAGTTAAAATTGGGGAAAGTTACAAGTTATGTTCAAATATAAAAGCTGTGTGTATCCAGTTCCTTCATCCCGCCCTATTCCTGGGAGCTTTGCTCCTGGTTTACTGGGTAGGGGAAGCTGCTTCACAGAAGAATCTGTTTCTGGTGCCTCAAATGCAGCCTGTATTACATCAAATGCAATGGAAAGAATTGGCCACACTGATCCAATTCAAGGGTGAAATGTTTGTTATGCTATAGTGTTGCTTAGCACACACTTCATGTGGGCATAACTACATGGACAAAATGCCATTGTAGTGATATTTTTTCACATGTGTTGAATTGCCTAGATATTTTCACATTCTCAAAATCCAAGGTACACATTTTGGTGCAATATTTTAAACACCATAAACCAGTGTCAGTTCTTCCACTGGTTTACACGGTGGCTATGTTTTTAGGTTTAGTGTAGGTTCATAAGTTCTTATGAAATAGTACCGTAACTACCTAGGGGTGTGTATCCTCTTCCACTCATTCTCACTTAAACCTGCTTCTCAATACGTTTTGCATTTCAAATTGCTGCTGAGTTGTGATTTCATGAAATTCTCATTTGGTCTGGAGAGTAGTAGAAACTTCATCCTGCTTAAAATATTGACATAACTGGTTGTGGTGTTAGCAACAGTGGGCAACAGCTACCAAACAGTTTCTGAGATCTGATCACAAAATGATACCTTGATTTCTCCCCACCCCCGCAAATGTTTTGTATCCTAGTAATACAAAACTATATTACAGACTGGTTCTAAAGTGCTAGCCATCCCTATGCAATGTCTTCCAAATCTAACAGAAAAAAATTGTGGTGGCAAAATTGTGTCAGCAAAATTATTTTTCCACTTCCAACATCCATCTGGATGTTTATGTGGTTCTCTTTTGTGTTCATATATGATGGTTCTAGTGACAGGCTATACTAAGCACAGTTATAAGTTATTGTATTTCTGTATAAAATGGAAAATAGTGTACTTTTTTTGCTAAATGTTGGCAGTTTTTAAATAAAAATATCTTCCCAGTCTTCTGTCTGACCATATCTTGAAGTTCAGTTTAGTTTCTTCTTTGTAAGATTGTTCAAGTCTACTAATCTCTGGAGTGCCTAACTTCTTAAATCTGTAGGAATACTGGAAACTGCCTTGAAATACTGGAATCAGACCATTGGCCCATCTGGCTTGGCATTGTCTCCTCTGACAGGCAGTAACTCTCAAGGAAGCGTCCCCAACCCTATTGGGACATGCCAGGGATTGCGCCTGCCTGCCTGCTCTACCAGGGAGCTACAGTCCTCCTCAGAATTAAAGTGCCAGCAGTGAAGATCAGTCTCTCAGAGCAATTAATTTATAGCCTGCATATTCATAATGGAATCATAGTCATTTCCATGGTCTGAACCGTTTTCAGTGCAGTGGGAATCAGTTTGCATTAGTCCCTCAGAAACGAGCTTCATTGGGTGTGAATATATCTCTTGGCATAGATTGCAAAGTGTGCAGGACTCGCACTGGATGCCTCATTTCAGTCCCCTGAAGGATGGCTGCCGCTTAAGAGAGAGGTGACACTGTAATGCCAGGAGGCTAAGTGTTGAAGGCTCCATATGCTTCTTACTGACAACTGTCACATGGGACTGGGGCTTAAGGGTTCGACTGGAAATAATTATTAGTGTTGGGTCAAGTCCGTTTCATATGCCACTCAGCTGTCAGAAATCTGCCATATGCTGCTGTAGCAGAGCTAAGGTGATCAGTTCTGATTAGGCTTTTCATTACTTATCTTCTTAGTCTCTAACACAGGACTGGCCCAAGACAATTTGCCACCTGAGGCAAACCACAAAATGGTGCCCATCCCCCACTGTGGGAGAAGGGGTGAGTGTCGCTCTTCCTCTAGAACAAGGGGGCAATAAACATCTTCCTAGGGAACAAGGGCAGGAGCCTGCTATTTCCCCAGAGGATGCTGCAGAGGCAGGATTGGGCCGGCAGGCTGCCAAGGAGGTGGCAGATCCAGCCTCCAAGGAATGTGTCGCAGCAGCCACAGCAGCACTGCATTTCCTGGAGGCTGGATCTGCCCCCCTTGTGGATCCTGCTGCCTGAGGCGCTTGCCTCACCTTGCCTCATGGGTAGATCGGTGCTGCTCTAACAAGATTGGTGCTGCTCTAACAGGAGTGCTCTGATGGTGTTTCCTGCTTGGCAGAGGGTTGGACTCGATGGCCCTTGTGGTCTCTTCCAACTCTATGATTCTATGATTCTAAGATGGAGGTCTTTGGCCAAAGCAGAGTGCAGCAAGGCCCACTGAGGCCGACAGACACCCTTTCCTCCCCTGGAGCCAAAGGCTTTTGATACACAGCCCCATTTAGCTCTCTCCCCACTTCCCAGCCTTGGGTCCCCAGATGCTGTTTGATCACCCCCAGCCCCAGTCAGCATGGTGGCCTTTGGCCAGGGCTGAGGGAGGCTGTAGTCCCAACAACATCTAGAGCAGAGAGAATGAGAATGAATCCACAAGCCATACACGACTCCTGGGCTGCACATACATTGCATCTCCCCTCCTCACCTGCCAGCATTGCAGGATCTGACCATGGCAAAGAGTTCCAAAGATGTAAGGTTCACCCTTTATGTGTCAGGGTCTTACCTGGACAGGTGTGCTCTGTTTTGGTTTTTTTAAAAAACAACACAAGGGACCATGCAGATTTGCTAACAGACCCAAGAAACAGACTGAAAATATTTTCTCAAAATTTTATTAATGTACACTTCAAATATAACAGCAAACATAACCTTAGTACATGGTGTGCTTCTATGGCTCATATGAATGCAGTCTTAAACACACATTAATATAGGTTCCTAAAACACATTTCCTGATGCTCTAAACTTAGCATTAAAAATAAACTATATTAAAGTCTACATGATGAACCATAAGACATAATAGTCGATAGATCAAATCAACTAACAGGCACAGATCCTACCCATCATTGTAGTTTGGCACACTGTGGCCTCTAGGTTGCGGTGAGCCCAAATAAGATATCTTATTTATTATTTTAATTAGACTTCTGACGTGCCCAATTTTTATGCACTTTAAATTGATACAATTTTAAAAGCTACTACTTTAAAAAAAACAAAAAAACAAAAACCCTGCCCGGCCATTAACTCTGCCTAAACATTTACAAAATTTCTGACTCCTTATTCTTCCATTTTCTTTGAAATGACTGGAAACCCTGAAGGGTCTCAATAAGAACAGATTTATTGGTTCCATCTCAATCCCTGTTACTTCCTGTACATGCAGTAGTGCTTGACTTGAATGAATGCAAAAATTAAAACATGCTGGCCAAACTCATTCATCTGTAGTGCCCCTGACCTATAAATTGTAATTCTAGTTGATCAGTCTGATGGAAGCTGAGGTAAGAGCATTTCCTAGTGACTGGAAGGTAATATGGTATAATATTAAAGCAAACCATGCTGATC